>NW_020664543.1:25407254-25417442 GCF_002925995.2 Terrapene triunguis
GGAGTGGAGTGGGTCCCCCTTCCCATGGGCTCTGGAGAGGAGAGGGGTCCTGTTCCCATGGGCTCTGGAGAGGAGTGGGTCCCCCTTCCCATGGGCTCTGACGAGGAGGGGCCCCATTGATCACGGTATCCAGGGAAGCTGCAGCCCTGCTACTGGAGTTCTTAGAATGCGTGTCCTTTGCAGGCCCACATATCAGCTCCTCTCCTAAGTGCTCAGCTTCCCTGCCTCACTGGAGAGGACCTAAAAGGATGGTTTAGGGTAGTCCCGTCTACAGCCTTTATTTACAGTTGCTAGGTCCAAAGATAAAGTGTTTGCTCTCTTTAGCTGGGCATGGCTGAGGAATGTCTTGGGTGCCTCTCCTGAGGTCTAGCATTCCACTCTTTATGGGCACTGTAGATCTGCGGCAGCGACTGACTGGGTCGGCATCCTGCCTTCTCTTGAAGTGATCCACTCAGGATCCACTTAGGAATTGTGCTCCTCGCTTTCAGGCCATGTTCAGACTTGCTTAGCCCCTGCATGGGCCTTGTCTCACCCCTCCCCCGCTCTGCTTATTCTGTTTATTTAGTAATGGCTCCCTTTCTGTCCCATCACACAATCGCTGCACTGCGACATCTTCGCCTCTGCAGGTCCTGCTGTGGGAACACTTTCCAGTGTCTCCCCTCACATCTTCTCCAGCTCATTTCAAGCCCCAGTGGAAGAGCCCTTTCTCCCTAGTCTATGCTTCTCCATTACTCTCTCTCGTCTACTCCCAGTTTTGATTCTGTTGTATGATTCTGTGGCTGTAGGCCAAGGTTTGGGATGTGAATTGTATGAACAATGCTCCTCCCTGGAGTCTGCTGGTTTGGTTTTAGATCGATCTCTCCAGCAGTGATCTCATTGTATCACTGATTGTCACAAGAATGCAAGGATTCTCAGGACTTGTAAGTGATATGCCACGTCAAACAGCTTCCTGAGAAGCTCTTAGTATTTCTCAGGGCTGCTCAGTGCATGAGGAGCTGTGTGCATCCCTCCCATGACAAAGGGAAGGCAAAGTCTCAGGTGCAGATTTGCTTTCCCTTGTGCCTTGCCCTTCCCTTTCTGGTCAGGCCACGAGCGACCACACACGCTCAGCAGGATTTTGCCTAATTGTGCATAACGTCTTCCACGCAGGTTTCCCGTTGCAGATTCTGGAAAGAAACGCAGTTAGATTCTGCTGTTTATTTGTCTAGTGAAATAGACCCTCTGACTATCAGCTCCTCAGCCCCCTGCAACAAAGAGGAGAATTTGGAAATGCCCATCTGGTTTGTGTTTAGCGTAATGTGCAGAAAGGTTGCACATTTTCAGGGACCTTGTTCATAAGTAGTAGATTGTACAACAGTTTATTACACAAATGAGGCTTTTTATTGCTGAGCTTTGTTGAGCTGCCAGTTGGGATAAAGAACACAATGTGCTTCATGGTCCCTATCAAGGAAAATTAGAAAGCATTAAATTCTGCTCAAACTATCAAGCACTGGAGAGCTGGTAATCAAATCCAGAAAACGCCTGCTGTCGGAAGGTCAGGGCTATCTTGCTGGTGGTGCCTTTGAATCAATGACAAAGTCCCTTCGGTAAAACATTAGAAAAACAATATATAGACTTCTGACCCCGAAACTCAACACAAAATGATACGCCTCAGGCAAAAATGGACCTGCTCTCTGTTGGTTTTGAGGGGTAATCTGAACCCCCCAAATCTTCTCTTCACTGATCTCCTGGCGAGCAGTCTACCCTGTGTGCATGTGTTTCAGTTTAAAGATATATTGGAATCCAAGTGTGATTATTAAATTACTGTCTTGTCCCAAGCTCATTCTGGCCCTGGTTCCCCATAGCCAGGTAAGAGGTGCATTTGCAGGAAGATTTTCCAAATTAGCTTTAGATCCAAATCAAATTAATATTGCAAACAATGTATCGAACCCAAAGATAGCTAATCCCCAATGAAATATCAGCCTGCAGTCTTGAACCTCACAGCCTAACTTTAATGCCACTTCAATCTGAGTGTAAGAACTGAAAGAATTCCAAGAATCCAATGATATAAACTGTATTTTTAGAGCTGTGAGTGACTTGTGAGAGTGAAACATTGCAGTGACTAAAGATAGCACAAGTCAGTTTTTCCATGATTTATCACAAGAATGTTCGCAGCAAGTTAAAGTCATTGAATGTTGTGATAGCAGCACATACATGTTGGCATGTTTTCAAGTCAAGTCATTCATAACATATTTGTCACAGAACAAAATTTCCATAATAAAACTTTGAGCAGCATCTCATTTGTAGAGGCACCACACAAGCCACTGAGGGGTTCATTTATTTTCAAGTACATTCTTTCTCCTCAGCTGTAGCCAGAGGGGAGTTCAAGCCACCTGATTGCAAGTTTCAAAATCTTCAGGAACTCTGACCCTGGAAGGACATAAAAGAGACTCTGGCAGGGTGGAAAGAGCCACATGACATTTTGATTAAAAAACTAGAACAGTATCAAATTAACATAACACAATTAAATGGATTAAAAGCTGGCCAACTGATAGGTCTCACCATGTAATTGTAAACAGGGAATCAGCATTGAGCCAGTGAGGTCTGGCAGGAATCTGTTTCTGGCTCTATACCATTTAACATATTGATCAATGACCTGGAAGAAAATATAAAATCATCACTGATAAAGTTTGCAGATGACAAAAAAATTGGAGGACTGGTAAATAATGAAGAGGGCAGATCAGGATCACTTGGTAAACTGGGCAAAAACCAACAATGTGCATTTTAATACAGGTAAATGTATCCATCTAGCAACACAGAATGCAGGCCGTGCTTAGAGGATGCAGCCCAAAGCACCTTGCTGAGGCTAAAATAACACTGATGTATAGATTCTAAGGCTGGAAGGGACTACTGTGATCATCTAGGCTGACCTCCTCCATGCATAGAAAGCTGGCTGGATCGTCGGGCTCAATGGGTAGTGATCAAAGACTCCATGTCTAGTTGGCAGCCAGTATCAAGTGGAGTGCCCCAAGGGTCGGTCCTGGGGCCGGTTTTGTTCAATATCTTCATTAATGATCTGGAGGACTGTTCTCAGTGGTAGCAGATGACAGAACAAGGAGTAATGGTCTCAAGTTGCAGTGGGGGAGGTTTAGGTTGGATATTAGGAAAAACGTTTTCACTAAGAGGGTGGTGAAGCACTGGAATGGGTTACCTAGGGAGGTGGTGGAATTTCCTTCTTTAAAGGTTTTTAAGGTCAGGCTTGACAAAGCCCTGGCTGGGATGAGTTAGTTGGTGATTGGTCCTGCTTTGAGCAGGGGGTTGGACTAGATGACCTCCTGAGGTCCCTTCCCACCCTGATATTCTATGATTCTATTCTATGACACAGGTCAGAGACCTGCCCCAAAATAATTCCTAGAGCAGATCCTTTAGAACAACACCCAAGCTTGATTTAAAATTATCAGTGATGGAGAATCCACCACGCCCATGGGTAAGTCATTCCAATGGTTAATTATGGTCACCGTTAAAATGTATGCCTTATTTCCAGACTGAATTTGTCTAGCTTCAACTTCCAGCCATTGGATAATTTTAGACCTTTCTCTGCTAGGCTGAGAGCCCTTTATTAGATATTTGTTCCCCATATAGGTACTTATAGACTGTGATCAAGTCACCCTTAATCTTCTCTTTGTTAAGCTAAATAGATTGAGCAATTTGGGTCTATCATGCTAAGGCAGATTTTCTAACCCTGTAATCACTCTCATGGCTCGCCTCTGACCCTTCACCAATTTATCAACGTCCTTCTTCAATTGTGGGCACCAGAACTGGGCAGAGGATTCCAGCAGCAATCACACCGGTGCCAAATACAGAGGTAAAATAACCTCTCTGCTCCTACTCAGTATTCCCTTGTTCCTATGTTCAGCTGATTATTGACCATGACCCCAAATCTTTTTCAGAATCTCTGCTTCCCAGAATAGAGACCCCCATCTTGTGAGTTTGGCCGATATTCTTTGTTCCCAAATGTACATATTTACATTTATCCGTATTAAAACACTTATTGCTGGCTTGAGCCCTGTTTACCTAGAAATCCTGATCACTCTGTATCAGTGACCTGGCTTCTTCATTATTTGCCACTCCCCCAATTTTTGTGTCAACTGCAAACATTAAAAGTGCTGATTTTATGTTTTCTTCCAAGTCATTTTATAAAAATGTGAAATAGTGCAGGGCCAAGAACCGATCCCTCTGGGACACCACTGGAAACACCCGCTCAGTGGGGATTCCCCTTCTACAGTTACATATTGAAATCTATTGGATAGCCAGCCTTTAATCCAGTTAATGTGTGTGTATAACAGGGCATGCTCACTGCAGGGCACCTTCTCCTGGATCCTCTATGAATTAACACCTTCCACAGCCGATGCCCCCTTCTGTCACACATTTGCAGGCCCCGCAGCCTCTCTCTCTTCTGCAGCTCGGAGTGCTTCTGAGGCTTGGCCCTCCAGCCAGATCCCTATCCATGCTTCCCCTTCCGGGAGGTGTCAAAGTGTCTCCACATAAACTGTCTCAGGCAGTCTTCCCATTCACCGCCCAGACTGTGCCACTTCCCCCATGGCTGGTAGGGGAACGTGGGTCCACCCTCTACTCCAGGTTCCAGCCCAGGGACCCTCTAATCAGTGGCCAAGGTCTGTACCACCGTGAACCTTGCTGCTGTTTGCCTGAGCCTTTTCCAACCCCTGTCCAAGCCCAGAGAGTGACTGCAGGCCTTCTGCACTGCAGCTCCCTTCTTACTCTCTAATTCCTGACTTTATAGCTCCTCCTCCTGTCCTCGCCCGGCTGGACTTGTCTGTCCAGCCTAATTCTCCCCCAGGTGTGGCCTACTCGCTTAATTAGCCCCTTAACCCCTTCAGGTGAGGTGTGCGGTGAACACCCCATCACAGTGGGCCATGATAATTTTATAGCTCTCTATTTTTTAAATCAAAATGTCATGTGGTACCAAGTCAAATGTCTTACGGAAGTTAAAGTTGGTTACATCAACACTATGACCTTTAGCATCCAAATTTGTAATCTCATCAAAAATAGCTAGCAAGTTAGTTTGACAGGATCTATTTTCCATAAACCTATGTTGATTGGCATTAATTATAATAAAAAATGTAATTACATTACCCTCCTTTAATTCTTTATTAATCAAGTCCCGCCCAGGATTGATGTCAGACTGACAGGCCTGTAATTACCCAGGTCATCCCATTTACTGTTTTTAAAAATTAGCACAACATTAGCTTTCTTCCAATCTCCTGGAACTTCCCCAGTGTTCCAAGACTTATTGAAGATCAACAGTCCAGCTCTTTTAGAACTCTTGGATGCAAATTATCTAGACCTGCTGATTTAAAACTGTCTAACTTTGGTCGCTTCTGTATAACATCCTTCAGAGTTACTAGCAAATGAAAAGAGCATATGATATGACTAGGGTTACCATATTTCAAGTTCCCAAATAAAGGATACTGCTGGGGGGAGGGGGAGCAGAAGAGGGGGTACAGTTAGGGGGTGTTGGAGGGGTATGTGTGTACTGGGATGGATATTTGGGGGTGCTGGAGGGGGTTTTGGGGGTGCTGGAGGGAGTACCTGTGGCCTCACTCTCAAGGTGTGGGGCAGTGCAGTTCCCTGTCACGGTGGCAGGGTGGCTGGCACAGGCCTGGGATGCAGCATCAGCCCATCAGTCAGTGCTTCTCTGTGGACCTCTCCCCCTCCCCAGGGCAGGCAGCTGGGGCCTGGCCCTATTACCCCTGCTGACTGGGCTCTGAGGCCCCATGGCAGGGCAGGTGGCCCAGCCAAGAGGTGTTTGGCGGCTTCGCTTACCTGATGGGCTGGGCCGGGTCAGGGCTGGGGTGGGCGGGATCCAGCAGTGCGGATGCAGGGAAGGAACCAATCAGGGTGCAGAGACAGCTTTTTCTGACCTGCAGTGTCTGGAGCAGAAAAATCCCAGACATTTCCTCTTATTTCAAAAATCCACCCAGATGGAGGCCGAGATCCTGTCTGGGAAAACCTGGGTGTATGGTAACCCTAGATATGACTCCATCATCTATTTTTTCACCCAAATAGAGAACAGAAATATTTATTGATCTTGTCTCCCCTTTCTAGATTATTATGGATAACTCTGCCATTTCTCTCAAATAAGGGACCAGTACCATTGTCAGGATACTTTTTGTTCCCAATATATTTAACAAACTCCTTCTTATTGTCTTCAGTTCTGCTGGCCATAGTTTTTTCCTTGTGCCCCTTTGCTTCCCTTATCAATTTTCAACAATTCCTAACTTCTGATTTATGTTCATTACTATCAACTTTCTCTTTCTTCCATTTGTTAAATAGTATTTATTTTATTTTGTATAGCTGCCTTCACTGACTCTCTAAACCAAATTGTATTTTTAACAGCACAGCCTTCTTCCTCACTTATGGGATTGTGGCTTTTGGGTATCTAGTAAAGTATTCCTAAACATTTCCCAAACATCATTCACATTTTTCTGATTAAATTCTTCCTCCCAGCTGATTTGGCTCATAATTGATTTCAGCTTTGTGAAATTGGATCTTTTAAAGCACCAAGTATATATATTACTGCTCTGGACTTTATTCTGCTTGTCTATGATAAATGGGATCAAGTCATGATCACTTGTACCTAAATTACCATTAAGTTTTCACTCTGCGATCAGTTCCTCTTAATCCGTCAGGACGACGCCTAATATAGAATTCCCCCCTGATGGATGCAACACTTTCTGCAGCCGTCTCTGTCTGGTTCGGTTGTCTTTCTGCCTGTGGCTGCTCACACTCACGCACACTCAGAGCCCCACCAAAGCAATACCCAGACCTCTGTGTTCATAAGAACGGCCATACTGGGTCAGACTAAAGGTCCATCTAGCCCAGTATCCTCTCTTCCGACAGTGGTCAATGCCAGATGCCCCAGAGGGAGTGAACAGAACAAGTAATCATCAAGTGATCCATCCCCTGTCACCCATTCCCAGATTCTGGCAAACAGAGGCTAGGGACACCCAGGGCTGCCCAGAGGATTCAGAGGGCCTGGGGCAAAGCAATTTCGGGGGCCCCTTCCATAAAAAAAAGTTGCAATACTATAGAATACTATATTCTCGTGGGGGCCCCTGTAGGGCCCGGGGCCTGGGGCAAATTGCCCCACTTGCCCCCCCCCCCGGGCGGCCCTGGTGACACCATCCCTGCCCATCCTGGCTAATAGCCATTGATGGACCTATGCTCCATGAACTTATCTAGTTCTTTTTTGAACCCTGTTATAGTCACATGCAGCCTGCAGGGAAACCCCTCCATCCACATGGCTAAGCTCCTGACTCATGGCCTGTGTTTTGGGCAGTGGCTCCTATTGTTCCAGATATCTTACTCCAAAAGGAGCTTAACTGCGAAGGATGGCAGTGGAACTGCTCCTGTGCTTAATGTTCAGCACTTGCTTATATGCTGTGCTGGAGCGTGGCCAGTGCTTGCATCACACAGGATCAAGTCCCCTGTAGGAGGCTTTGTCTCCTTACATCACTTTCTCCTAGGGTGACCAGACGTCCCGATAAAATCGGGACCATTTTGATGTTTGCCCGGTGTTCCGACCGATCTGTGGTTGGGATGCAATTTGTCCCGATATTTCGCTCCGCCAGCAGTTTTTTTTTTTTTTTTGCCCTCCCTCCCCCCCGGGTGTCCCGATAATTTCTTCCTCTCATCTGGTCACCCTACTTTCTCCGCACCTCCTTGTGCAGGATTTAACACTCAATATTTAGGCTTGTGCCCATTTTCTTTCCCTTATAACCATGACTGTGGTTAAATAAACTAAGTATTTGAGTGATTGCAAGCTTTCCCCTTTGCCATCTGCAGCTGGATGAATACAAGCTCTGGTCCTCTGCACACAGTTTGCATTTACCTTCCCTCTTATTTATATTTGTGACTCTTTGCATGTTGGTTTTGTGACTGCACATCTTGTAAAGTCATAGAATTATAGAATCATAGAATATCAGGGTTGGAAAGGACCTCAGGAGGTCATCTAGTCCAACCCCCTGCTCAAAGCAGGACCAATCACCAACTAAATCATCCCAGCCAGGGCTTTGTCAAACCTGACCTTAAAAACCTCTAAGGAAGGAGATTCCACCACCTCCCTAGGTAACCCATTCCAGTGCTTCACCACCCTCCTAGTGAAAACGTTTTTCCTAATATCCAACCTAAACCTCCCCCACTGCAACTTGAGACCATTACTCCTTGTTCTGTCATCTGCTACCACTGAGAACAGTCTAGATCCATCCTCTTTGGAACCCCCTTTCAGGTAGTTGAAAGCAGCTATCAAATCCCCCCTCATTCTTCTCTTCTGCAGACTAAATAAGCCCAATTCCCTCAGCCTCTCCTCATAAGCCATGTGCTGCAGCCCCCTAATCATTTTTGTTGCCCTCCGCTAGACTCTTTCCAATTTTTCCACATCCTTCTTGTAGTGTGGGGCCCAAAACCGGACACAGTACTCCAGATGAGGCCTCACCAATGCCAAATGGAGGGGAATGATCATGTCCCTCGATCTGCTGGCAATGCCCCTACTTATACAGCCCAAAATGCTGTTAGCCTTCTTGGCAAAAAGGACACACTGTTGACTCATATCCAGCTTCTCATCCACTGTAACCCCTAGGTCCTTTTCTGCAGAACTGCTGTCTAGCCACTCGGTCCCCAGTCTGTAGCAGTGCATGGATTCTTCCGTCCTAAGTGCGGGACTCTGATTTGAGTCCTTTGATTTGTTCTGAGAACACCACGAGGTGATGTATCAAACAGCTTTCTCCCTGCTGTGACTGTCCCCAGAGGCCTCACTGCTTATGTCTACACTTGGAGCTGGGGGGAGAGAGTCCCTGCTCAAGTAGACATACGCACGCTAGCTCTCACTGAGGTAGTGTTCTAAAAATAGCTGTGTAGCTGCGGTAGCATGGGCAGCAGTGAGCAGCAGCATAGGCTAACTGCCCTGAGTACAATCCTGCCCGGACCCTGAGCAGTCTTTCCTCTTCCTTTGGAGCATTTGGGACTAGCCCCAGTCAGAGAGCATGCAGGAGGAATGGTCTGAGCTGGTCCAGCATTTCTATGCTCCAAATGGGAAGAAGATTTCTTGCAAAAAGAGACTCCAATTTAGCAAAGACATCAAGATCCCGTGGCTGGAAACTGAAGATGGACAAATTCAGACTAGCAATGTGGTGCGAATGTTCAATGTTGGGCATAATTAACCATTGGTACAACACACCTGGGATACCAAGACTTGACATCTCTGTCTAGAAGATCTGCCCTACTTCACCCAGGCTTGTAGGCCTGTGTCATGCTGTTGGTTACACTAGAACTATGTTTCTCAGCAGGTGGGTTATGAAAGACACTCAGTGGGAGGGTCACAAGGCACAGAAAATTATATCACAATCTCAACAAAGAAAATCTGGCTCCACCACATGCCCTGATCCTTCATGGTCAAGTATTCGATGTCAATCTCTTGATACACACACACACACACACACACACACACTTACACACATTCTACAGGCTTATCATGGGTAGCTTTGATGCATTTTACTCTTACTTTTATAGTAAATGTAAGAGGACTGCAAAAAGTTTTGAATTCGAAGAAAGGGTCGCCAGTCTGAAGAGACTGAGGAACATTGGACTAGAGGATCAGAATGCTGCCTTCTGGCCTTAAGATCCATGAATTCTGAATGTACCGGAACAAATTGGTTCTCAGTTAATGGGCTGTCTGTGTTATATTCCTCCATTCACAAAGAGAAACGTCACTCTGAATGATTTTTAGATTAGGAGAACAACAAGAAATAACAGAAGTAAAGAGAGAGCGCACTGTGTGTGTGTGTATGACAGAGAGAGAGACAACAAGGAGTCTGGTGGCACCTTAAAGATTAACAGATTTATTTGGGCATAAGCTTTCATGGGTAAAAACCTCACTTCTTCGGATGCAAGAGAGAGAGAGAGAGAGCACGCGCACTATGTGTGTGTATGAGAGAGAGAGAGAGCGCACTGTGTGTGTGAGAGAGAGCGAGAGAGCGCGCACTGTGTGTGTGTGAGAGAGAGAGGAAGCGCACTGTGTGTGTGTGAGAGAGAGAGAGAGCGTGCACTGTGTGTGTGTGTGAGAGTGAGAGAGAGCACACTCTGTGTGTGTGAGAGAGAGAGAGAGAGCACACTGTGTGTGTGAGAGAGAGA
>NW_020664543.1:25417542-25419516 GCF_002925995.2 Terrapene triunguis
GAGAGAGAGAGAGCACTGTGTGTGCGTGAGAGAGAGAGAGCACATTGTGTGTGTGTGAGAGAGAGAGAGCGCGCACTGTATGTGTGAGAAAGGGCGCACTGTGCATGTGTGAGAGAGAGCGCGCACTGTGTGTGTGTGTGTGTGTGAGAGAGAGAGAGAGAGAAAGAGGGAGCGCACTCTGTGTGTGAGAGAGAGAGAGCATGCACTGTGTATGTGTGTGTGTGAGAGAGTGCACTGTGTGCGTGAGAGAGAGAGCACACTGTGTGTGTGAGAGAGCGTGATAGGGCGCACTGTGCGTGTGTGAGAGAGAGCGCGCACTCTGTGTGTGAGAGAGAGAGCGCACTGTTTGTGTGTGTGTGAGAGAGAGAGAGAGGAAGCACACTGTGCGTGAGAGAGAGCAAGCGCACTGTTTGTGTGTGTGAGAGAGAGAAAGAGAGAGAGGAAGCATACTGTGTGCGTGAGAGAGAGCAAGTGCACTGTATGTGTGTGTGACAGCGAGAGAGAGGTCGCACTGTGCATGTGTGAGAGAGAGAGAGAGAGAGGGTGCACTGTGCATGTGTGAGAGAGAGTGCGCACTGTGTGTGAGAGAGAGCGAGCGCACAGGGCCGGTGCAAGGAAGTTTCGCGCCCTAGGTGAAACTTCCACCTTGCGCCCCCCTCCCAGCCCTGCGGCAGCTCCCCACCCCCCACCCCCGCCCTGAGGCGCCCTCCCCTGCGGCGGCTCCCCCGCTCTAATTCCTTTCCCCTCCCAGGCTTGCGGCGCCAAACAGCTGATTGGCGCTGCAAGCCTGGGAGGCGGGAGAAGTGGAGCGGCGACCACGCGCTCAGGAAGGGGGCGTAGGAACGCTGTAAAAAAAAATTGGGTGCACCGCTTTTTGGTACCCCCAAATCTTGGCACCCTAGGCAACCGCCTAGTTTGCCTAAATGGTAGCACCGGCCCTGCGAGCGCATTGTGTGTGTGTGAGAGAGAGACAGAGAGAGGGAGCACACACTGTGTGTGTGTGAGAGAGAGATAGAGAGCACACTCTGTGAGTGTGAGAGAGAGAGCGCGCACTTTGAATGTGTGAGAGAGAGCGCACTCTGTGTGTGAGAGAATGCACTTGTGTCTGTGACAGAGAGAGCGCACTGTGTGTGTGTGAGAGAGTGAGAGAGAAAGAGAGAGAGAGAGGAAGCACACCATGTGTGTGAGAGAGACGGCGCACTGTGTGTGTGTGAGAGAGTGCGCACTATGCATGTGTGAGAGAGAGAATGCACTGTGTTGTGCGAGAGAGTGCACGCTGTGTGCGTGTGTGAGAGTGCACTCTGTGTGCGTGTACACGCGTGCATTTACACTGAGCCCTCTGAACTCTGCACACAAGGTGCTTAGAAATTGAACGATACAGTGCACAAAATCCCACTTGCAGCAAAGATTCCTAGCTACACACCCCACCTCATTTGGAATGAACCACATGGTAATTGTCATTCACAGAGGTAGCCCCAGGCTAATATTGTTTGCCCTTGGAGCCAGATCCTGCCATGGCCTTGGCTGGCTAGTTGAGTGAGGATGAGCCAGTCTGAGTGCTGTCTGTCAAGGATTCATGTGGCGAGGGTTCTGGACATACCCAAAGATAACGGGGTGGTTACTGCAGCCCATGCACAGAGCCTGTGTGGTGACACAAGTGTGAGCTGGAAAGCCAGGTGCTTCAGGACAGGAGTGTGTCCAGCATCCAAATGCAGGAACCCTGTTATATTGACTAACCAGAGTCCTGTAGCTTCTCCATGGTGACTGAAACTACCAGCTGTGTACATAATACCTGGCCTGGGCGCTAGACACACCTCTCTCCCTGAGCCTACATTAGCTAGGCCTGCCCCTAGAGCTCCCTTGTAAGCCCTGGAAACGCTCTGGCTGCATGGCAAGACACTCTGGTTCCATGGTGAGCTGTTCCCTGGTTCCTTTGTGAGCTGTTCCCTGGCTGCATGGGGAGCTGTTCCCTGG
>NW_020664543.1:25419526-25534391 GCF_002925995.2 Terrapene triunguis
CATGGTGAGCTGTTCCCTGGCTCCATGGTGAGCTGTTCCCTGGTTGCTTGGCAAGCAGAGGCTTCCTATAGCTGTTGCCCATGAGGTTTGGCCGAGTCTGTGCTCTTTCTCATGTTTGTTGTGGGTACTCTTTTCCCAAAGTCTAGCTCAGCATGTGCTTGGAATAGTTGTACTTACAGTAATCAGTCTCCAAGCCCAAAGCTGCATCATCTTCCAGTAACATCTGGCACAGTCACATTTCACACAGATGTTTAACACTGCGGGGACTTCCCAGTACTAAGCATGAGTGGCATTAGGAGAATGGATCCAGAGGAGGGGAAAGGCCTGGCTAGGAGGCTGTGTTCTGTTACTGCTGTGCAAACCACTTCCACTGTTTTAAATGAAGAAGAGGAGAAATTCCGAGCTGTTTCATTACCTGTGAAAGCAGGGTTAAGTCTGGCCTGGGTCACTAGGCTGGACACAGAGGGCTCTGCGTAGCCTGGGTGGAAGAGGATCTTCCTTCCTAGGCTCCAGAGTGGCAGCAGAATCTGCTGCTCCATTGAGTGTGGGGGAAAGGTTGGTGAGTTCATGCAACCCCCCTGCCCACTTCTCCCCATCCCACCATGCTCTGCCTGTCAGTGGTATGCAGGGATGCCTGCTAAGCTAGGTGCTGCAATGTGCATGTGGCACAAATCCTGCCCTTGCTGGCATTGCAGAAGGAAATTGGTCCCACTGTATGTGGGGCTGTCCAGAGCCATGGAAGCGGGGCAGGATCTGACTCCTCCCTAGTGTAAAGCTAATTATCCCGGCACACGGACTCCGCACAGAACCTACTATGGTCTCTCTGCCATGCACAGCTGACAGTGCTCCTGCACTGACCCGCTGAGCTTTCCGGAACAATGCAAGGAGCTGTGACTGTGTTGCAGTTACAGGATCTTTTCCAGATTCATTCCAGTCCCAGAGAGCACGGCACGTCCTGACCTCCAGGCTGGGTTTGCAACCCACCGAGGCCGCACTCTGAAGCCTGCCGTTACAACAAAGATGTGAAGAAAGCAGGAAGAATCGTAATAATAATGTAAACATGACAGAGCGCTTCCCGACGGATGCACAAATCCCGTAAACATTGTTGTTACGGTGGAGGTCTCGCCAGAGATTCCTCAAGGGATTTCCAAGGGCCCTGCAGCCTGGTGCTGTGGTTCTTGGGGTTTCGAGATTACATCCATCTGTTGGCAGCTGAGGCCTGTTTAGAAGTGGCGAGGAGAGTGCTGTTCAGTCACTAGCTCCTTCAGCTGGGCTAGGGACGATTTCAGCCTCTTTGTGACGCCCCCCAGTGGCAAGTGCTGCTAATGGGGGCTGTGCGTCATCTCAGGGAATGACAGCAGCATCCTTCGGAATGCCCCCTGCTACATACCGACGAAGGGGCGGTACAGGAGTGCAGATACGCACTGCAGCCTCCTCATGCCCACAGGCCTGACCCTGCAAACCGCACCCTAGCCAATGTTGCACACACGGCCCTGAGCAAGCCGTGGCATTCAGCGGGCATGCCCTCAGTGGGGAGCATCCTGCTTAGTTACCAGGTGGCAGCACAGCTGAATTTGGTCACATCCAGGTGAAGGAATTCCTGCTGTGCTGGCTCTGAAATAAGAAAGGCCTCTGAGCTCCACAGGCCCCTTTAGATGGGTCTCTGCAGAGCTGGCCAAATCGACTTATTCGTACAAACTCTGAAAATGTGGGTCCTGTGAGGATCCTGGCAGCTGGGCCTTCCCCACCCCACCCCCAGTCAGAGTCTCCCCAAATCCGTCTACCCCAAGTTCTTAACCACCAGACACTCAGACTGTTCCCCTCTGGTCCGTCACCCCCCAAGGAGCAAAAGCTCCCAGTAATCACTTCACCACGGCACACGCACTCCGCACAGTCTGCACACCAGAGACCTGCTTGGGTAAAACTGAACAAAAGGTTTATTTAATAGAAAAGCCCCAGCTCCAAAGGTGGAATAGTGAGGAAAAGCAATACAGAAAAATTACACAGAAAATAAGCTTAAAGAAACTTCCTGCTTCACACTTTGATATGAGCGAACTTCCCTTTCTAAGATGTTACCTATTGCCTCTGAACAGATTCCCAGAGTACCCCCATCCCAGAAGGAATCCAGTGTTTCACAGGCAGCATCCCACTTAGCGGCTGCCCCTCAGTTTCTGGATAGCCTTCATGTCAAACCCTTCTCTTTTAAGTGTCTGCAGGCTTTTCTCTCTCAGGCTATTGTGATTCACGGTGGGGGAAATTCCCTCTTCTCTTATTTCTCCAAGGCTGGGGTTTTCTATTCAGTTTCAAGTTGGTTCAGTGTTTTCCCTTTAACTCTAGTGGTCCACCGTTGTCTTTTCCTGGCTGGACAATGGATGGGTATTTGACGTTAGTGTCATGTAAACAACTGGCTTGGGAGGAGCCCCTCCCTCCTGCGAGGTGTACTTGAAATTGTAGTACCGGTCCCGAGTGACTGTTCTCTATAGATAAATACACCGATTCCTATCCAGGGCCTGTATGCAGATCTCATAATGACCATCACGTTCAGAACATTATAAGCTTTCATACAAGACCTTACGTGGCATAATTTTATGCACAATAACATTGCATACAACCAGTTGATTCAGTTGAGTACGCTTTGAGGTTCAGCCTTCCTGTGTCCCTTGGGGTGTCTGCACCCTGACTGTCATGGGCTGAAGGGTGTGGAGTGAAGATAGCTGGGCTCAGCCCCCACCTGGGCCTGGCTGGAGGGGAGGAAAGGAGGAGGGAGCAGGTGTTACTAGACAGGCGCACACGGGAAGGAGATTAAGCTCGAAAGGAAGCAGCTGTCCTGGGCAGAGGGGGACATTTCTCTGGGCTGTGGAGCCCCAGAAAGGACTAGCGAGGAGCCTATCAGTCTGTCTGTCTGTGTTCGGATTTTGTTCAGAGGTGGGCTCCTGCCGTTACTAAACACACTGGTAGTACTGCCAATGCAGCTAGCTCCCAGCTGGCTCAGCGCCTTGCTAGCTAGCATGCCCGCCGGCTCAGTGCTTTCCTCATACACTGAACAGGAAATGTGTTGCAGATTGTGCTCTAGATCCAAAGGCTCCCTGAGGGAGGCTTATTGAGCCTCACAGAAGCCTGAGCACTCTGGTTTGACATGTTAGTCCAGTACCCCCAGCACACCACAGCCAGGGTCATGATAAAAAAGCCCCCGACACATGGGTGCTCCCTCAGTGGAAAGGTTTGCTGCCCTGGAAATGAGCCTGAAATGTAGCTGTCAGATGACAAAAGCCCCTCAGGAGAGCCAGAATTTCCCTTTGCACCACAGAAATGTCTCGTGAAAGTATTAAAGGAAGGGGAAGAATGGACGAGCAAGGGGAGCGATCCGGCCTTCGCCCTGCTCGCCTATGGATGCTGGCCAGGGTGCTGACACCTTTCATTTCACAAGCACAAGGGCCACTTGTGTGTGTTTTGTGTGTGGGTTTTCCTTCACTAGGATGAAAGGCAATGCCCCGGTGTAACTCCACTGGGAGAGCAGCAGTGAATTCGGCTATTGTCTGGGAAGGAGGAGAAGTGACTGTCAATAGTATCAATTCTCTCTCATCTGCCCTCCCCAGCAGCTGGGGCAGTGTTTGCTATTGACTTCAATGGAGCCAGGATTTCAGCCCAGCAAGCCCAGGGCATGTTTTGCTCTCCACTGGTTCTGAGGTTCCTCTTGCCTTGGTATCCACACTTGGCTGGATGGGTCACATTCCTCTGCACTCCTGGGCAGTTTAAAAAGTCAGTCAAAACTGGCTGAAAACGTATTTCTCTGCTATCGAATATAAATATATTCTCACGCTGGCATGTGTCCATAAGAATATTAAAAATAGCTTACTAAGTTACACTGTGAAAATCACTAATATAATAAGACTTGTGTGTCGTATTCCATTAATAACGGAACGCTAATGCCACGCTTTAATGGGATACTGATGTAAAGCAATAAGGAACATTTTTGGAAAAACACAATCCTATTATTTGAAGATATTTTTGCAGGGAAAGGTTAGAAAAAAACATTTGCTGGTATGTCATTTGTCCAACTCAATAAAAGTGATTTGCCTCCTTTCAGACTTGGTGCTAGTGAACAGCAAAGCGAGGGGCGGGAGGTAGGGTGGGGGGAGGGGTAGTCTTTGCTTCACCAGCTCCTTCCCTCGCCATTTGTCAGGCCCAAAGGTGAACACCATTTTGTACAAAGAAGGGCCTGGAGCAACTTCCTGACCATGCCCGGTGTGGCCCCAGTTTACACTGAGTAGCACTCAGAGAGCACTGACCTGCACTGGATTGGAACCAGACGGGGCCCTGGTCTGCACTAATGTCAGTTTATACACTACAGCCTTGCTCCCGCCCATGTAAGTGCCCTACTACACTGACGTAATAACTCCAATTCTGCGAGAGGCATAGCTTATGTCGGTGTAGCTAGGGTGACACAGTGTCCATGTAGAGCAGGAAGCCGAGAGCCTGGGGCTCGGGGTGGGAGCAGGGATCCAGGAACCTGGGGGCAGCCAGGCTCCAGTCAGGGAGCTGCAAGGAGCTGAAAGCCCTGGCTCTCAGCCCCTCTTAAGCTGGCGGAAGCGCTCTTGGGAAGGACGCGTACCATCAACAGGAGAGCAGTGTGGATGTGAACCATCGCAGTAATTACTGCAGTGGCTGTAAGTGGACCTAACATAGGTCAACTTAAGCTTGTCATGTAGACATGCCCTGGGACATGCAAGACTCATGTCCCATCCCCACACTCCAGAGATACCCATGTCCTCATTAGCGAACGCCTTCACCTTGGACCTTCCCAGGGAAACGCCATGGTGTCAGATCCTGCCGTGTGCCCTGGGAGTAGCTCATGGTTCTGTTGTAACAGCAATAGAACCAAGTGATACTCCAGTCCTACCAGAGTGCCTCCCCTGGACACTGAGCCAGTCCTGCTACCATCCCTGCCCTCAGGGGAGGCCGGGCTGCTCTCATCTGCAGTCTGCTTCGCTCTGAAGCCAGAAAAACAGGGTGATTTTCAATTCCTGATTCACTGAGCCCGTTAGTTGTGCTGAGAGCACGGCTGAGCTGAGCCCCATGCTCTAGTGATTCACAGACAATCACAATCATTTCACACTTCTCTGCAAGAGTAAGGGTGCAGCAGGCAACACGAACACAGATAAGCAGAGAAGGAATCTTGCGTGTGCTCCTAGGCCTGGTCGCTTAAGTAAGTCGCTTAATTACATCGCTCAGGGGTGTGAAAAATCCACACCCACTGAACAGCATCGTTAAACTGAACTAACCCCCATTGTAGACAGCGCTTGGTTGATGGAAGAATTTGTCTGTTGACCTAGCTACTGCCTCTCAAGGAAGTGCATCACCTACGCTGATGGAAGAGCCACCCCCATTGGCGTAGGCAGTGTCTACACTGTAGCGGTATAGCAGCGCAGCTGTGCGGCTGTAACATTCCAAGTGTAGACAAAGCCCTGGACAAGAAACAACAATAAACTGGAGTTCAGGCTGAGGGAGTGGACAGCAAAGCGCATAACGGGCTGTTGTAATTATCCCCGAGCCAAGCGTTACAAACCCCGGAAACACACAGCTACGGTTAAACTGAAAATCAATGCAAACACTGTGATGGGTTGGATGCCCCTTCTGGGATGCCACCTGATGTACTGAGCCTCTCCTGCTTAAGCAGCCTGGGTTCCCTCTCCATGCTTTGCTAAATTAGGCTCTCCGGCCTCTTGCAGAACACACACACTGGTAAGGCTGCAGACACGGGCTGAAGTCAGCTCTGTGTGAGAGGACTCCCCCAGCACTCACATGCCCACCCCTTTTGGGAGATAAACCCAAAATAATACTGTCTTGCACTGTATAGAAAAATATGCACAGTGCAAGCTCATAAAAATCCACCCTCTTCCTCAATGTGAAGAGAGATGTGCGCAGCTTCTTGCCTCCCCAGTTAGAAATGACATAAACTGGGTTTTATTTTAAACAAGAAATACGTTTACAAAAGGTGAATTTTAAGTGGTTAAAGAGATAGCAAACAGAACAAAGCAGATTACCTTAGTAAATAAACAAGCTGCAGACTGAGCTTAACACACTAGATCGGTAGGATACAAATTAACAAATTCTCACCATTAGTGATAAACAGGCTGGCAGATTCTTAAGGCACAGGTCGCCTTGGCTTTCCCAGGTTTTCTTACACAGGCTTAAGATCTTAGCCTGGGACCATCACTTCTCATAGTTCAGTCTTTGTTCCTCAGGTGTTTTCAGGTGTGTTGTTGTAGGGAGAGTGAGGGCCACCCGTGTTGTCGTTGTCCCTCTTTTATATCTTCCCCACGCTTGCTGGAAAGCTTTTTTGCTGTGACCTGGGTCAAACAGTTCCCATTGTATAGAGCTATCTCTGAGCGGTTTCTATTGCACACAGTTCCTTATGCTCGTGTGCATTTCTTCAATAAGCCACTAACATTGCTTGGTCTCACCCAACGTAGCACATTTGAAATACCAGAGCCATGGTCAATATTCCCAGCGTCAGATACAAAAATGATACATGCATACACATTGGATAAACACATTCAGTAAATTGTAACCTTTCCAATGATATCTTACAAGACCATCTTGCATAAAGTATATCTTAGTTATACCATATTCATATCATAACCATATTTCTATGAAGAATATGGGGGTGTAACGTCACAAACACACATAGCTGTGGAAATGCAATTAGGGCAGCCGAACAACCATACTCTGCCCAGTAGTGACACCACAATGGACAAATATGGCAAAAAATCTGACTTTAAAAACTGCTCTAAATGTCATCAGATTAGATTATCTGGGACCAAAACACTAACACGGTTTAACCATAATGCTGTGGTTATGGCACAGTGTCACTGCAGGGCAGAGTTAAGGTAGTTCATGTGCATTAACCTGGCATTTCCAGGTTTCTTGCTGCTAAACCCAGTGGCTGTGGTGAATGGTAGCTTCTTAGGCAAAGGCCCCCGGGCGATGGGGGATCTGTGACCCCCTATGGCAGGAAGCCTGGCAATGCACACACTGATGAGCCGCGTGGGAAGGCAGGACTCTCCCAAAGAGCCGCTCTGGGTGGAGCCTCCTAGGGTTAACGCCTCCGCAGGATTGTCAGGACCATTAATAGATTCAGTTAAAACTTTGTTCACAAAACAGCTCAGCTTCCTGTAGGGAGTGACAGGGTCTGCTCCCAGCAGATCCTTCCCCTTTGCCCAGGGAGCATCCTGCTGGCTGCTCCTTCTCAGCAAACAAGAGGGATTAGTCCCACCCTTTGCTGCTTGCTAGAACTCCACAGCTGGTGCCATAAAACTCCCCGTCAGGCTTCAGTCCTACTAAGTGTCTCATCTGGCAGGAGCATTGCCTCAGGGAACGTGCTAAAGCCAGGGATGGCACCCGTGCGATCAGAGAGCAGGGCAGGTGCAGGCCTGCACAGATTCACAGCACCCATCCTGGAACATAATCCCATTTCAATTGCATCCAAAGCCAGTCCTGTTAAAATAACAGCCCATTATGAGGCTGTGCATGAAGGTCATGCTGCTAATCACATATAGCACAGCCTTCTTCGCATGGACGTTGCCTGGGTTTCAGATCTTGAATGATTCTGGTTAATTTAACTCTTCTCCCCCATAAATTCAGGACTGTTCTGCACGTGTCTCCTTCCCACGGATGCAATCCTGCCATTCATTTCCCATTGATCCCTGCACTCATCCACTCCCTGTATTGCAAGAATCTAGGGCTTTGCTAAAACTCTTCCCTCTGTCTTCCAGAGAATTATCTTCAGACGTTGTCTCGGCCAGTGTGGGGCACCCCTCCTCGCAGGAAACGCTTTTCCTTCGGGATTAGTTCCTGTCTTTCCAGCCTCCCCAATTCACTGGATCCTCATGCTGCCTGGGATCCCTGCCACAGATGACTTTGGGGGGAGGAGTTTACTGTGTTCCTCTGGCCTCAGGCTAGCAGTTGATCTCAAGCTCTGTGCTGAGAACTGGAGGGAGCACTTGGAAGGGAAGGGTGATCTAGGCTGTGACACTCTGGAGATCATAGAATCATAGAATATCAGGGTTGGAAGGGACCTCAGGAGGTCATCTAGTCCAACCCCCTGCTCAAAGCAGGACCAATCCCCAACTAAATCATCCCAGCCAGGGCTTTGTCAAGCCAGACCTTAAAAACCTCTAAGGAAGGAGATTCCACCACCTCCCGAGGTAACCCATTCCAGTGTTTCACCACCCTCCTAGTGAAAAAGTTTTTCCTAATATCCAACCTAAACCTCCCCCACTGCAACTTGAGACCATTACTCCTTGTTCTGTCATCTGCTACCACTGAGAACAGTCTAGATCCATCCTCTTTGGAACCCCCTTTCAGGTAGTTGCAAACAGCTATCAAATCCCCCTTCATTCTTCTCTTCTGCAGACTAAATAATCCCAGTTCCCTCAGCCTCGCCTCATAAATCATGTGCTCCAGCCCCCTAATTATTTTTGTTGCCCTCTGCTGGACTCTTTCCAATTTTTCCACATCCTTCTTGTAGTGTGGGGCCCAAAACTGGACACAGTACTCCAGATGAGGCCTCACCAATGTCGAATAGAGGGGAATGATCACATCCCTCAATCTGCTGGCAATGCCCCTATTTATACAGCCCAAAATGCCGTTAGCCTTCTTGGCAACAAGGACACTGTTGACTCATATCCAGCTTCTCGCCCACCGTAACCCCTAGGTCCTTTTCTGCAGAACTGCTTCCTAGCCATTCGGTCCCTAGTCTGTAACAGTGAATGGGATTCTTCCGTCCTAAGTGCAGGACTCTGCACTGTCCTTGTTGAACCCCATCAGGTTTCTTTTGGCCCACAGTCCTGGGAGGGGATTTAGCCCTCTGTCCTTGGCACAGGAATAGGGTTGCCAATTTTGGAATATTTGAAAACCAGTTATTCCAACAGGAGTGCCAGAACTTCCTCGGCTCCACCTCTTCCCCCGAGGCCCCACCTCTTCCCCAAGAGCCCCGCCTCTGCCCCACCTCTTCCCCCAAGGTCCTGCCTCTGCCCCAAGAGCCCCGCCTCTGTCCTGCCTCTTGCCCCGAGGCCCCACCCCACCCTGCCTCTTACCCCAAGACCCTGCCCCTCATACGCTCCTCTTTCCCCCCACCCCCATTGCTCACTGCTTCCCCCACCCACCCCCTGTCCAGGTTGGAAGGGACTTGCCTGCAGAGCTGGGGTTGGGAGCTGCAGCCACCCAACACAGGTAGGTGGCGGCCCTGGCTGAGTAGGGGCTGGCGAGGGTTAATGACCTGGCACCTCCCTGTCTCCCCTACCCACAGTAACCGGACTTTGGGTGTCCGGTCAGTAGATTGGAAAACCGGACACCTGGCCACCCTACACAGGAATGCCATTTAGAAGGTTTCATGGGGTAATTCTGCACTGACATAGCTCCTGGGCCCCTCCATTGACCCCCTGGGACTGGCCTGGGTGCGTCAGTGCTGTCTCTGGCTGGGTGCTACTCCCTGTTCCCAGTAAGCTCTAAAATCTGGCATCGAGGCAAATGACCTTTTTTTTTAACAAGCTTGGAGATCCATTCATCTTTCCTTCCCCTACAGTGAATCCTTCTCCTGTGCTTTCACTTGCTCCGGACACTTTGACTTGCACTTGCTCTGGGCTGCTGTGACTTTCGGTTCTTTATTTTATTCCCTGAATAAAGCTGTCTGATTCTGCTTTGCAGGAAAGCAGCCGCATTAGATGATCATGGGAGAAAGGCAGGCATATTCACTGAGGAGGGTTCCTCCCCCAGGTCCATCAGTGGGAGGGGGTTGGCCCAGAGGTCTCATGTATTGGCCGTTTCACCATGTTGGCTGGAAGAACAAGGCTGAATGAACTGGAATCCCTCGTTTTTCCTGAAATGAAGAGAAATGTTCTTTGGTGCAAGGCAGGTCACAGGCACCCGACCGCCCTGCTGTCGCCAGTATTGGCAGTACAGACGGCTGCTGCTCTAGAGGACATTGCAGGAGCAAGAGGTTTGGTAAATAAAGGCCCAAACAAAGACATTAATTAAACTCCCATGAGTCCAAAGGGAGCAAGACCGGCCCCATGTCCAGGACCTCAGTCACCCAGGGCAGGTTCCGCCTGCGCTGAGCTCACTGCATCCAATGGGCAAATGAAGCTTTAGCCTCCTGCTAAGGGTGTTCTTGTTAACTCACTCCCTGCCTAATGCGCAGTCACTGTGCTGTGGTTTCCTGCTTTGCCCTACCTCATGCTAACCACCCTTTCCATAACACTACCCCGGGTACTAACCTGGGATCCCAAGGCTGGAGTGAAGCAGACAGGTTCTGATTGCTGTTCACCCTAAGACACCCTTAATAAAGCACGGGTGTTCTGTGAACTGTGGAGGAACTATTGCCCCGGATGCAGCATTTCCACAATCTTCTGAAAAGAATAAGGGTGTGTACATATGCCTCACTCAGGCACTAACACTGAGCGTGTCAATGTGCAGAGAGAGCATGTGTCCTTATCTGGCCTACAGTGGGGCAGGTTGAGAGTCACCATGTGAGAAAGTGGGGATTTTGGTAATATTTTTATGAGTTCTATGTCTGCCTCAGTTTCCCCCGTGCTTTGCGTTGCCAGGCATGGAGTGTAAAGAGTTAAAAAGTTGCTCTGGCGTCTTGGAGAAGAGCTGAGGACAGGAGGCGTTGGTGTAACTGTCTGGGATGGGCTGAATGGGCCAGAAAAGGACCAGCTGAAAACCAGCCCATATCAATGGAGGATTCGGAAAGACAATGGGAACCCCAGTGGCTGGGATATTCACCCCTAGCAACCAACAGAAGGAAGGAGATTTCCTGCCACCTGCTGGCAGGGAGGCAGAGGAAAGGCCCTAGCTCAAGAACAAAGGGGAAAGGGGTCCGGGAAGTGGGGGCAGGGCTGGCGTTTGGAGAGAGAGACACACACCTGGGAGGAAGGTGTCTCTCTGTGAGGAGGGAGGGCGATTTCCAGTGTGCCAGGGGAGCAGGGGCTGGCTGTGCTCGTTAGGCCCTTGGCCCCAGAAGGAAAGAGAATGACAGGGAAAGCCGATAATCTCTGCGCAGACACTCCTTTAGCTGCAACGCCAAATCTCTGCTGGCTCTGGCTGAGGGTCTGCAGTGACCCTCACTGCCATTCTGGACAGCTAAGTGCAGCTCACTGCCAGCGCCTTGGAGGGACCCACCAGTAAATCCGCATGGGAGCCAGTCATGGTGGGAATCACCCCAGCCTAGGCCTCTCCGGGAGAATGTAGAAGTGGGGAGGGAGCCAGGATGCCTTGAAACTGACTAAATGCCCAATCGAAGCAGAAATAATGGTGAGGCGAAGGCCGAACATTGGGGCCTTCTTGTGGCCTGAAGGGGGATGAACGTGCTTGCTTCTTTGGTGCCAATGGCAGGGAGACACTTCTGCCACGTTTCCTCTTGGACATAGCTGGCTGGACTAGCCGTGCAAAGCCTGGTAACTGTGATGGGGAAGTGCCAGAGGGCAGCCAACTCAGTAGCCCGTCTTGGTGGCGGGGTTATTCTTGGTGTCATTCGCTCAGAAACAAGTCTGCCCAAGTGCAGGTTAGGCCGTGCTGGGATCTCAGTGGAATGCTCACTGAGGTGATGAAATCACAGCGCCAAACACACGGGAATAAAAACCCAAACCCCACTGAAAGCGGGGAAGGAAGCAGGGCAGTTTTCAGAAGGGTTTTTGCACTGGCTGCAATCCACATCACAAGCTTAACTCCTTGTTGTTGGAGGGGGCTGTGAACAATTAGCTGGTAGGACAGTGACACACATTTCTGACCTTTCCTGGGGAAAGCACAGGTGTATGAGACATTATTTATAGAGAGAAGCAGCAGCTGCTGTGGAGACATTCCCCAGCACTCTCTGCTAGGCAGGGAGCTGGAGCTAGAAGTGTAGGAGCTGGTGAAATAAAGTCTGTCCAGGCAAAAAGCCTCTTTTCAGATACATGAATATGTATAAATTGCACTTTCTAGGGAGAGAAAAGTCATCACTAGTGTATAATTCCCCCTGGGGCTCTATTCTGTTTTATCTGGGATCTTACATCATGTCTGAGCACTGCCAGTCCTGAATTCTGCAACATGACTAACATCTGTCCCATGTGGTTCATTTTCTTTCTCATCCTCAACCTGGGGAAGGATTGTGTATGCTAGGGGGTGGGGAGAGGGGGGCATTGTTTTGGTAGGGTTTTGTTTGGCTTTGTTTAATGTACATGCTGCTCTGTGTTTACATTCTTGTACCTTTAACTACTGCAATTGCCAGAGATATTTTCCCCATGAAAAATTGCCTATCTGTAAGGATAGCCCCTGTACCAAACAGAAATTTGGTCACTGAATTAAGAGGGTACATGGTGCAGCTCGGCACAGCAATCCTGTTCAAAAGGCCCTCATGTCCCAGAGGTCCTGACAATTGTTAAAAGCACAGACCACAAGTTCTGGGTTCTGTTCCCACTCTGCCATTAACTATCTGTGGGACCTTGAGCAGCTCACTCCCCCTTGCCAGCCATCGTTTTCCCTCCCCCTGCCCCATAAAATGGGGATAATATGTCTTCCCTTCCTTTCAGGGGTTTGTAAGGGACTCAGACCTAGAATGGGACTCTGCCACTGGGGAGGGACAGACCATGCAGAGCCAAATGGTTCTGAACACACTGACAGAGGAAGTGGAGAAGAGGGGCTAGAAAGGAAATACCACTACTCTTTCAAAGAAGCCGGGAGGGACATATGGGAGTGCTCCAGAAAGTGACCAGATGGCTGATGTCGCAGCCTAGTCTGTGCACTTGTGTTATTGTGTGATAATGCAGCACCATGTATACGGAAGTTGCCCTATAGGGGTGCTGGAACCAATTTTATAGTGGTGGTGCTGAGAGCCATTGAACCAAACTGTAAATCCTGTATATAATGGAAACCATTTCAAGTCAGGGGGTGCTCTAGCACCCCTGCACCCCTAGTTTCAGCACCTATGTTTCCCTATGGTTAATGTACCATCTTACGGAGTTAGCACATGTGTAATTTATGAGTGGGTCGCAAGCACAGCACAAAGATCAAGCAGAGACCCAGAGGTGATTTAAGATCAGGTAAATAATAAGGGATCAGTTTGCAGTCTGTCGCTGTGCCTTCTGGACAATCCCAGTGGAATTCCCCCACATTGGTCAAGAGTGCAGAGCAACAGAGAAAGAAACCACAGTCTTGGATTTTCAACCTTGAGTCCCTTGCTGACTCTGGTATAGAACTCCCTGGATTGGAGGTAAATAGCAAGAAGGAGCGACATATTCCAGACTCATCTTGTCCCAGGCTAAAGCCTTTAAATTATTTGCATACAGTTTTGGCAGGTGTAATGCTCCAGTCTGGATGCTGTGAGATGCTGCGAGATAATGAAGTGACAATGAAATACTGAAAATCCAAGGAAGAGAGAAATCTCTCCACGGAAATTCTTCAATGAGGAGGGCCTGCATGTTTGAGCAGTGACTGAGCCTCAGCTCATCTATGCTGAGATTTCTGTGTTATTGGGAATAGATCTGTCAGAGACAGGAATTCCCTTTGAATGAGCAGTCTTTCTGTTTCAAAGCGTATGCTGGAATCAATCTGACAGGGACTGCAGTGCATAGCCCCTTGGTTCAGGTGACTGCACCCAAGAAAGAAGAAAAGAATGAGAAGAAATAAGAAGGATCTATTAATTAAACTATCTTCTGAGCATACAGAAAGAAGGCAACGGAGTCGAATTGAAAAGGTGCTGTGGAATTCTCTCTGGGATAAAGGGAGAGTGGAGGGGAAGCTGGGATGGAACATAAAAGATTTCAGACATAGTGTTTAGGAAATGCCAGATTTGCAGTACTGCACTGAACAAAGCACAGAACAGTCTTTTTGGAAGCCTGCCAATTCTGGCAGGATTTACTGTTAGATTTCCAGATTCTGATAAATATTCTGCCGCAGCAGGTCGCAACAGCATAGTTAAGATTGCATTACAGATTTCAGTTTGACAGTGCAAACATGTGAGAGTATCTGGGAATCAGCTATTGTTCAGAGACAAATGAGAAATGTAAGCAGTAGTTGGAAATGAGGATGAATGTCTGAGTGAATGATAATTGGGAATAATTTAAAAACACCTTCACAGAAGCCTAAAAAGCCACAATGCCACAATTAGGGAGGAAACCCATATTGGTTAAATAACCCAACCTGGTTTGGAGGAGAAGTGAAGGCAGCTATAAAAAAATGTTTAAATAATAATATATAACAAATTGAAGAAAGAGAAAGTTGATAGTAATGAATATAAACCAGAAGTTAGGAATTGTAGAAAATTGATAAGGGAACCAAAGGGACACAAGAAGAACTCTATGGCGAACAGAGTTAAGTACAATAAGAAGAAGATTTTTAAATATATTAGGAACAAAAAGAATCCTGACAATGGTATCATTCCATTACTAGCTGGAAATGGCATAATTATCATTAATAATGCAGAAAAAGGCAGAAGTGTTCAATAAATATTTCTGTACTGTATCTGAGGGGAAAAATGATATAGTCTCATCATATCATGATGATAACATTCTTTCCATTCCACTAGCATGTCTGGAGGATATTAAACAGAAGTTACTAAAGTCAGGCATTTTCAAATCAGCAGGTCCAGATAAATTGCATCCAAGAGTTTTAAAAGAGCTGGCTGTGGAGCTCATTGGACTTTTAATATTAATTTTCAATAAGTCTTAGAGCACTGGGAAAGTTCCAGAAGATTGGAGGAAAGCTAATGTTGTGCCAATTTTTTAAAAGGGAAAACAGAATGACACGGGTAGTAATAGGCCTGTCAGCTTGATATTGAGCCCGAGCAAGATAATGAAATAGCTGATATGGGACTTGATTAACAATGAATGAAAGTAAGGTCAAGTAATTAATGCAAATCAACATGGGTCTATGGGAAATAGAACCTGTCAAACAAACTTGGTATCTTTTTTATGAGATTACAAGTTTGGCTGATAAAGGTCATAGTGTTGACATCATGTACTTGGTTGACAAAGGTCATAGTATCAGAGGGGTAGCTGTGTTAGTCTGGATCTGTAAAAGCAGCAAAGAGTCCTGTGGCACCTTATAGACTAACAGACGTATTGGAGCATGAGCTTTTGTGGGTGAATACCGTCCTGCATCCGACGAAGTGGGTATTCACCCACGAAAGCTCATGCTCCAATACATCTGTTAGTCTATAAGGTGCCACAGGACTCTTTGCTGCTTTTAATGATCACAGTGTTGACTTAGATTTCTGGAAGGTGTTCGATTTGGTGCCACGCAGAATTCTGATTAAAAAACTAGAATGAGATAAAATTAACATGGCACACATTAAATAGATTAAAAATTGCCTGACTATAGGTGTCAAAGTGTGATTGTAAACGGGGAATCATCATCGAACTGGTGTGTTTCCAGTGGGGTTCTGTAGGGATCGGTTCTTGTCACTACGCTGTTTAACATTTTTATCAATGTCCTGGAAGAAAACATACAATCATCACTGATAAAGTTTATAGATGTCACAAAAATTGGGGGAGTGGTAAATAATGAAGAAGACACAAGCAAATGATATTTGTTTTAATTAAATGTAAATGTATACATCTGGGAACAAAGAATGTGGGCCACACTTACAGGTTGGGGGATTCTATCCTGGGAAGCAGTGCCTCTGAAAAAGATTTAAGGGTCATGGTAGATAATCAGCTGAACATAAGCTCACAGTGTGACACTGTGGCCAAAAGGGCTAATGTGATCCTGAGATGCACAAACAGTGGAACCTCAAGTAAGAATAGAGGGGTTATTTTACCTTTGTATTGGGCACTGGTGTAACCACTACTGGAATCCTGTGTCCAGTTCTGGTGCCCACAAGTCAAGAGGGATACTGATAAATTGGAGAGGGTTCAGAGAAGAGCCAAGAGAATCATTACAGGATTAGAAAACCTGCCTGATAGTGATAGACTCAAATTGCTCAGTCTATTTAGCTTAACAAATAGAACATTGGGGTGACTTGATCACAGTCTGTAAGTACCTACACGGGGAACAAATATTTAATAACGGGCTTTTCACTGTAGCAGAGAAAGGTCTAATAGCTGGAAGTTGAAGCTACACAAATTCAGACTGGAAATAATGTGTAAATTTTTAACAATGACAGTAATTCACCATTGGAACAATTTGCTAAGGGTTGTGGTGGAGTCTCCATCACTGACAATTTTTAAATCAAGACTGGATGTTATTCTGAAAGCTCTGCTCTAGGAATTGTTTTGGGGAGGTTCTCTGGCCTGTGCTATACAGGAGGTCAGACTAGATGATCACAGTGGTCCTTTATGGGTTTAGAATCTATGAATCTCTGAGTTTTGAGGTAGGAGGGTAGTGGTGTTTTTAATTCATAGTCAAAAATCTCCCGATTTGAACGGGGCAATGTCTCATGTTCCTTTGGACCCCCTTTGCACCCTCCAGTACATACATTACAGAATAAAAAATGGATTTGATGGGTTTGGACACTTCCGGGACACATAAGATATGGAGGAACATGTGTTTTGTGCCCATTAAGAACATAAGAACATAAGAATGGCCATACTGGGTCAGACCAAAGGTCCATCCAGCCCAGCATCCTGTCTACCGACAGTGACCAATGCCAGGTGTCCCAGAGGGAGTGGCCCCTAGTTCTTATATTATGGGAACAAGTAAATAACTTTTCCTTATTCACTTTCTCCACACCACTCATGATTTTATATACCTCTATCATATCCCCCCTTAGTCTCCTCTTTTCCACGCTGAAAAGTCCTAGCCTCTTTAATCTCTCCTCATATGGGACCTGTTCCAAACCCCTAATCATTTTAGTTGCCCTTCTCTGAACCTTTTCTAATGCCAGTATATCTTTTTTGAGATGAGGAGACCATATCTGTACGCAGTATTCAAGATGTGGGCGTATCATGGATTTATATAAGGGCAATAAGATATTCTCCATCTTATTCTCTATCCCTTTTTTAATGATTCCTAACATCCTGTTCACTTTTTTGACTGCCGCTGCACACTGCGTGGACGTCTTCAGAGAACTATCCACGATGACTCCAAGATCTCTTTCCTGATTAGTTGTAGCTAAATTAGCCCCCATCATATTGTATGTATAGTTGGAGTTATTTTTTCCAATGTGCATTACTTTACATTTATCCACATTAAATTTCATTTGCCATTTTGTTGCCCAATCACTTAGTTTTGTGAGATCTTTTTGAACTTCTTCACAGTCTGCTTTGGTCTTAACTATCTTGAGTAGTTTAGTATCATCTGCAAACTTTGCTACCTCACTGTTTACCCCTTTCTCCAGATCATTTATGAATAAGTTGAATAGGATTGGTCCTTGGACTGACCCTTTGGGAACACCACTAGTTACCCCCTCCATTCTGAAAATTTACCATTTATTCCTACCCTTTGTTCCCTGACTTTTAACCAGTTCTCAATCCATGAAATGATCTTCCCTCTTATCCCATGACAACTTAATTTACGTAAGAGCCTTTGGTGAGGGACCTTGTCAAAGGGTATGTCTACACTACGAAATTAGATCGAATTAATAGAAGCCGGTTTTATAGAAATCGGTTGTATACAGCCGATCGTGTGTGTCCCCACATAAAATGCTCTAAGTGCTCTAGTCGGCGGACCGTGTCCACAGTACCGAGGCTAGCGTCGACTTCCAGAGCATTGCACTATGGTAGCTATCCCACAGTTCCCGCAGTCTCTGCCGCCCATTGGAATTCTGGGTTGAGATTCCAATGCCCGAATGATGCAAAACAGTGTCGCGGGGGGTTCTGGGTACATGTCGTCAGGCCCCTCCCCCTCCGTCAGAGCAACGGCGGACAATAGATTCGCGCCTTTTTACCTGGGTTACCTGTGCAGACAACATACCACGGCAAGCATGGAGCCCGCTCAGCTCAGCTCACCGTCACCATATGTCATCTGGGTGCCGGCAGACGTGGGACTGCATTGCTACACAGCAGCAGCAGCTAACTGCCTTTTGGCGGTAGACGGTGCAGCATGACTGGTAGCCTTCATTGGCGATCTGGGTGCCGGCAGCCGTGGGGTTGCATTGCACCAGCCCCCTTGCCTTTTGCCTTTTGGCAGTAGATGGTTTATTACGACTGGTAACCGTCCTCGTTGTACTGCAGTGGCTGTCAATCATGGGCACCTGGGCAGTCCTATGGAACTGTTTTGATGAAGATGGTTATCAGTCGTAGTATGCCATTTTCTGCCACGCGCCCTGTTGGCTCATCGCACGTTAGCTGAGTCTTCCCTGAGCAGCAGATCGTGCAATAGGCCTGAAGGCTAACTGCCAAGCGCCCAGTACTTGCTGCCAAGCACCCAGAAAATGCCGAGGGCTATCAGTCATGCTGCACCGTCGTCTTAAGATGTAAAAAATAGATTTGTTCTGTATTCATTTCCTTCCCCCCTCCCTCCGTCAAATCAACGGCCTGCTAAACCCAGGCTTTTGAGTTCAATCTCTGGGGGGGGCCATTCTGTGTGACAGTTGTTTGTGTTTCTCCCTGATGCAAAGCCACCTTTCTTGATTTTAATTTCCTGTACCTGTACGCCATGTCGTCACTCGCCCCTCCCTCCCTCCCTCCCTCCCTCCCTTCCTCCTTCCCCTGGTCCGTCAGATACTAGTTTCGCGCCTTTTTTCAGACCAGATGCCATAGCTAGCACTGGGATCATGGAGCCCGCTCAGATCTCCGCGGCAATTATGAGCACTATGAACACCACGCGCATTGTCCTGGAGTATATGCAGAGCCAGGACATGCCAAAGCAAAACCAGGACCAGGCGAGGAGGAGGCGATTGCAGCGCGGCGATGAGAGTGATGAGGAAATGGACATGGACCTAGACCTCTCACAAGGCACAGGCCCCAGCAATGTGGAAATCATGGTGTTCCTGGGGCAGGTTGATGCCGTGGAACGCCGATTCTGGGCCCGGGAAACAAGCACAGACTGGTGGGACCGCATCGTGCTGCAGGTGTGGGACGATTCCCAGTGGCTGCAAAACTTTCGCATGCGTAAGGGCACTTTCATGGAACTTTGTGACTTGCTTTCCCCCGCCCTGAAGCGCCAGAATACCAGGATGAGAGCAGCCCTCACAGTTGAGAAGCGAGTGGCGATAGCCCTGTGGAAGCTTGCAACGCCAGACAGCTACCGGTCAGTCGGGAATCAATTTGAAGTGGGCAAATCTACTGTGGGGGCTGCTGTGATCCAAGTTGCCAGGGCAATGAGAGACCTGGTGATATCAAGGGTAGTGACTCTGGGAAACGTGCAGACCATAGTGGATGGCTTTGCTGCAATGGGATTCCCAAACTGTGGTGGGGCCATAGACGGAACCCATATCCCTATCTTGGCACCGGAGCACCAAGCCACCGAGTACATAAACCGCAAGGGGTACTTTTCAATGCTGCTGCAAGCCCTGGTGGATCACAAGGGACGTTTCACCGACCGACATCAACGTGGGCTGGCCGGGAAGGGTACATGATGCTCGCGTCTTCAGGCACTCTCTTCTGTTTCGAAAGCTGGAGGAAGGGACTTTCTTCCCGGACCAGAAAATAACCATTGGGGATGTTGAAATGCCTATCGTTATCCTTGGGGACCCAGCCTACCCCTTAATGCCATGGCTCATGAAGCCGTACACAGGCAGCCTGGACAGGAGTCAGGACCTGTTCAACTACAGGCTGAGCAAGTGCCGAATGGTGGTGGAATGTGCATTTGGGCGTTTAAAAGCGCGCTGGCGCAGCTTACTGACTCGCTCAGACCTTAGCGAAAAGAATATCCCCATTGTTATTGCTGCTTGCTGTGCGCTCCACAATATCTGTGAGAGTAAGGGGGAGACATTTATGGCGGGGTGGGAGGTTGAGGCAAATCGCCTGGCCGCTGATTACGCGCAGCCAGACACCAGGGCGGTTAGAGGAGCACAGCAGGGCGCTGTGCGCATCAGAGAAGCTTTGAAAACGAGTTTTGTGACTGGCCAGGCTACGGTGTGAAACTTCTGTTTGTTTCTCCTTGATGAACCCTCCACCCCTCCCCCCCCACCCGGTTAACTCTACTTCCCTGCAAACCAAACACCCCACCCTCCCCTACCCTCCCCCCTTTGAGCACCACTTGCAGAGGCAATAAAGTCATTGTTACTTCACATTCATGCATTCTTTATTAATTCATCACACAACTAGGGGGATAATTTCAAAGGTAGCCCGGGATGGGTGGGGGAGGAGGGAAAGAAAAGGACACACTGCAGTTTAAAACTTTAAAACTTTAACACTTATTGCTCGGGAAATCATCTGGGGTGGAGTGACAGGGTGGCCGGAGGCCCCCCCCACCGTGTTCTTGGGCGTCTGGGTGAGGAGGCAATGGGACTTGGGGAGGAGGGCTGTTGGTTACACAGGGGCTGTAGCGGCGGTCTGTGCTCCTGCTGCCTTTCCTGCAGTTCAACCATACGCTGCAGCATATCAGTTTGATGCTCCAGCAGCCGGAGCATCGACTCTTGCCTTCTGTGTGCAAGCTGACGCCACCTCTCATCTTCAGCCCGCGATTCAGCACGCCACCTCTCCTCTTGAGCCCGAGATTCAGCACGCCACCTCTCCTCTCGCTCATATTGGGCTTTTCTATAATCAGTCATTGACTGCCTCCACGCATTCTGCTGGGCTCTGTCAGCGTGGGAAGCAGTCTGTAGTTCTGTAAACTTTTCATCACGCGTCCTTTGCTTCCGCTTTCGAATATTCACTAGCCTCTGTGAAGGAGAAAGATTTGCAGCTGGTGGAGGAGAAGGGAGAGGTGGTTAAAAAAGATACATTTTAGAGAACAATGGGTACACTCTTTCACATTAAATTTTGCTGTTCACATCACACAGCACGTGTGCTTTCGTTACAAGGTCGCATTTTTCCTCTTATATTGAGGGCCTGCCGGTTTGGTGTGAGAGATCACTCACGCAGTGCCAGGCCACAGATTTCAGCTTGCAGGCAGCCATGGTAAGACACAGTCTTTTGGCTTTTTTAACCTTCTTAACATGTGGGGATGGTTTCAAACAGTACTGCTCTCATTAACCATACCAAGCACCCGTTGGGTTGGCCATTTAAAATGGGTTTGCAATGTAAAAGGAGGGGCTGGGGTTTCCGGGTTAACATGCAGCACAAACCCAACTACCCCCCCCACACACACACACAATTCTCTGGGATGATCCTTTCACCCCTCCCCCCCACCGCGTGGCTAACAGCGGGGAATATTTCTGTTCAGCAGAGCAGGAAGGGGCACCTCTGAATGTCCCCTTAATAAAATTGCCCCATTTCAACCAGGTGACCGTGAATGATATCACTCTCCTGAGGATAACAAAGAGCGATAAGGAATGGATGTTGTCTGCATGCCAGCAAACACTGGGACCATACGCTGCCATGCTTTGTTATGCAATGATTCCAGACTACGTGCTACTGGCCTGGCGTGGTAAAGTGTCCTACCATGGCGGACGGGATAAGGCAGCCCTCCCCAGAAACCTTTTGCAAAGGCTTTGGGAGTACATGAAGGAGAGCTTTCTGGAGATGTCCCTGGAGGATTTCCGCTCCATCCCCATACACGTTAACAGACTTTTCCAGTAGCTGTACTGGCCGCGATTGCCAGGGCAAATTAATCATTAATCATTAAACACGCTTGCTTTTAAACCATGTGTAATATTTACAAAGGTACACTCACCAGAGGTCCCCTGTGTGCCCACAGGGTCTTGGGTGAGTTCGGGGGTTACTGGTTCCAGGTCCAGGGTGATAAACATATCCTGGCTGTTGGGGAAACCGGTTTCTCCGCTTCCTTGCTGCTGTGAGCTATTTACATTATCTTCATCCTCATCTTCCTCGTACCCCGAACCCGCTTCCCTGTGTGTTTCTCCAGTGAGGGACTCATAGCACACGGTTGGGGTAGTGGTGGCTGCACCCCCTAGAATGGCATGCAGCTCCGCGTAGAAGCGGCATGTTTGCGGCTCAGCCCCGGACCTTCCGTTTGCTTCTCTGGCTTTGTGGTAGGCTTGCCTTAGCTCCTTAATTTTCATGCGGCACTGCTGTGCGTCCCTGTTATGGCCTCTGTCCTTCATGGCCTTGGAGACCTTTTCTAATATTTTGCCATTTTGTTTACTGCTTCGGAGTTCAGCCAGCACTGATTCATCTCCCCATATGGCGATCAGATCCCGAACCTCCCGTTCTGTCCATGCTGGAGCTCTTTTGCGATCCTGGGACTCCATCACGGTTACCTGTGCTGATGAGCTCTGCGTGGTCACCTGTGCTCTCCACGCTCAGCAAACAGGAAATGAAATTCAAACATTTGCGGGGCTTTTCCTGTCTACCTGGCCAGTGCATCTAAGTTGAGAGTGCTGTCCAGAGCGGTCACAATGAAGCACTGTGGGATAGCTCCCGGAGGCCAATAACGTCGAATTCCGTCCACACTAACCCAATTCCGACCCCCTAAGGCCGATTTTATCGCTAATCCCCTCGTCAGAGGTGGAGTAAAGAAACCGGTTTAAAGGGCCCTTTAAGTCGAAAGAAAGGGCTTCGTCGTGTGAACGTGTCCAGGCTTAATTCGATTTAACGCGGCTAAAGTCGACCTAAACTCGTAGTGTAGACCAGGCCAAAGGCTTTCTGGAAATCTAAGTACACTATGTCCACTGGATCCCCCTTATCCACATGTTTGTTGACCCCTTCAAAGAACTCTAATAGATTAGTAAGACATGATTTCCCTTTACAGAAATCATGTTAACTTTTGCCCAACAATTTATGTTCTTCTATGGGTCTGACAATTTTATTCTTTACTATTGTTTCAACTAATTTGCCCGGTACTGATGTTAGACTTACCGATCTGTAATTGCAGGGATCACCTCTAGAGCCCTTTTTAAATATTGGCATTACATTAGCTCTCTTCCAGTCATTGGGTACAGAAGCTGATTTAAAGGACAGGTTACAAACCATAGTTAATAGTTCCGCAATTTCACATTTGAGTTCTCTCAGAACTCTTGGGTGAATGCCATCTGGTCCCGGTGACTTGTTACTGTTAAGTTTATCAATTAATTACAAAACCTCCTCTAGTTACTTCATTTTGTGCAAAATTAGATTTCAGTCTTCACATGAAATAAGTGTGGCAGACTGAAGCCGCACTATTTAAAACTGTCAACAGTGGCTATGGCAGCAATTCATGAAATAATGTTAAGAGAAAAATATTTTAATTAACAAACTGGTCACATTATTTTTTTGCAATCGTTATGTAGGAGACAGCACTGAGTATCAGATAACTGTGATTTGATGTATTACTCTGATCTATATACCGAGGGATTTCCTTCGGTAAAATGCTCATTTGGGTACATACAGAGTTTTCACTTAATAACAAGAAACATTTCTATTGAAAATGCATTGGATTTCTGAGCTATACTGATTCATTTTCACACCCATACAGAACAATCATAAATGGAGACGTCTGTCAGACAACTAGTTTAAAGGGTATTTATACACTTTTTGTGCTTTAATTACTACTTCTGCTTACACAAGTCATTACCAAGGTGAGGCATGGATTCTTTTAAATTAACAGTTTACAACAGCCAACAAATAACAATCTATAAATACACTGAAGTTGTGATCAATGTATAGATCAATCTTAAAAAAAAACCTGGGAAATTAAAAGAGAAAAGAACTTTGTTAAAAGACAGTTATGGTGGTTCAAATGCATATTCCAAGCACTGATCCAAAACCTTCAAAGTGCTGAGTTACGGGGAATACCTGCCTTGCTACACAGACCACACATTATTCACAGTCAGTAGGTCACTACCACAACCCACAACCAAGATGGGCCCACCACTTAGAAAGAGCAACAGACACAAGACACTGGCCATGCTGTAAAGAAAATTCTTAACTCTAATCTTAGCAACAGGAATGTGATCTTGGAACATGGCCAGAGCCCAGGTCCCTGGAGAAGATGGGAAAATCTCATGAGGACAGTATGCAGTCAGAGTAAGCATCATTATTAGCCTTGATGCAGCATCCAAGCTCAACATTGTATGAAAGAGACTTTGCCTGTTGCAAAGAAGCCTATCACCTTCCTTCTCCTCTTCCCAGGCCACATCAAAGGTGGAGCACTGGTGTTTCTAATATGACACACAAGGCTGGGTCACAGATTGCTCCAGATGCATCTCTTTCATTGGGTGGAGCAGGCCATGTTCTGCCCTGACATGCATCTTCTGTTTCCACATTGAAATTTAGGAAATCAGCTGGTTGCACAAGGTGTAAATCCGAGTAGAATTTGAGCCAGTCCCAGGGATGATGATGATGATGGTGATAGAAGCCTAGACCTCTGTCCCTGATTTTTAACAATGGAAAATAAGTATGTGAGTGGGGCGTAAGTTTGGTCTGGAGGAAAATGTGAATCTGCCTATTGTAAAGGTCAACAGAAAAAACAGCTGGGACTGAGAAACGCAGGCTGGTCTGTTTCTAAGCTTGGTCATTGAGCCTTTGAGAGGTGGCTGTTAACCACTGCTAAATGCTTCAGTGGGTCATCTCTTAGAGAAAGCAGCCAGTGCAAAACTAAGTGGCAAGTGGGGAGAACTGGTCTGGAGAATGGGAGGAGGCTACCTTTGACCAACAGGCCAGCTGACCCTGCCACAGAGGCTTGAGAAGGGAGAGCTCTGGATGCAGTGGGGAGCAGCTGTCGAGTCAGTGAGGGAAGCTGAGAGGTTGAGCAAAGTGGTCAGAGAGAAGGGGTTGGTCTCTGGAGAGGTAAGCAAGTCACTTGCCTTTCTCTCTATGACCAAGCTCAGAAAGGAGGAGAATAATTCTAGATCAGTTAAGCAAACCCTTTCTTTGTTTGAATTCCATTTCCTCTGTAGTTAATGAATCTTGTTGTCCTTGAGGTTACTGCCATCTGGGGACTCTCGCGCAGAGTTCCCCAGGGGAAGAGAACCACGTAACCTTCACTGAGGGCTGCAGAGGGGGCAGAGTCTCTAGAATCTGCAACCGCATCGCAGTCTTGGTCAGGGGCCTGGCAGAGATGTGCTCCAGGTGAGGGCTGTTGCCATGAGGCTGTGGCAGGTGAACACAAGGGGACGGACCAAACGACCAAGCAAGAAACAAGAGCTGGTGCTGATCCCCATGACACACTCAGAACACAAGCTACCCCAGAGCAAGTCCCTGGCTCTCACTGCCCGCTTCGCCACCACACTCACACTGAGCATCCCAAACCACAGGTCGCATTCTCAGCCAGCTCCCTCAGCCCCGCTTTGCGAAAGTCCTGGAGACCACGTACCCGGCTCCTGTGTACTGCACTCTGCAGGAATAATGTAAATTCCTTTCTTCCAGAATGAGGCTCTAATTACTGAACAGAGCTGCAGGCTCAGTCTTGGGCCAACCTTACTGCACCTTTAACGATACTTCACACTTGTGGAAGGGAAGAGGCCAGATTAGCCCTGGTTATGCAAACATCATCAGGGTCTACCTTTGTATTAACCTACTGCATGCCAGAAGATATCTGCTCTCTGCTGAGAGCGAAAGGGTCCTTCAGCTAAGACAGATAGGCAGAGGGGATCAAGGGAAGCTTCTTTCACTAGTGTTGTTATGTCCAACTTTCAGCTAATTCCGGTGCATCTGTCAGCAATGTGAGTTGGCTGCAGCCCACTGGAGTAGTGACGGGCACTAGCTATCTGATTTTAGCAGAACAAAACAGACATCTTGGCACTCCCATCCTCTGACCATATATAGGCTGAACTAGCCTTTTGGATGATATGGTTGATATCTGTGATCAGTACAGAGCAATTAGAAAACACAGTTGTTATGAAATGACTGTGTCGCTGGTGGTGTATAGGACAATCTCGAACTGTACTTTCCCTGGGGGTGTGTCAGATCGCAGAGCTGGAGAGGAGGCAGTGGGTTAGTTTTGAGAAAGGTTCTTACAGAGAGACATCCAGAGCTCTGAACAGCAATCGTACCATGAGCACACAACTGATTGAGAGCACTCGTTGTACCAATCTGAGCACACAGCTCACTCAGCGCACCAATCACACCAACGTAAGCACACAATGAACTCTCGAAACCGTGACATGCAGAAGGAAATGAGAGGAGGGCAAGGACTTTCTCCTGTCCAGGTTGCTTTGGTGTCGTGCGAGCAGAGTTCCCGTTTTAAAGCTTTAACAATCCTTACATTCTTTTTGTGGTAGCTCCTTAGGAGCATATTTTTATACTGTAAAAGGAGCAAACAAATGACTAACTCCGTGCAGCCCCCAGCCTTGCAACTAACATGACCATCTGCAGCTATCTGAGACTACCAAGTTGTTACACTGTGCTGCTCATCAGACCGCTGTCACTTCACTTCCATTCGCTTTCAGCAGCATAGTGCCTCTGATGCAGTGTTGCGCAGCTCTGATTCCATCCAGGAAAGGGCAAGGGGTACCAATGCACACTAGACAGTTCATTACACCACCCTCCCCTGTGATGCTAGATTTTGTAGGACTGTTCAGACATGGGTGATTTTGCTAACTCTTGTGCCTTGCAATATACTAGTATAACATGGAGTGTCACAAGGGAATTCTCCACCCCAAAGTGCCTGGGTCTGTGGGTTTCACTCTCACTTTGCTATTGGACCAAGGCAAAAAAAGTTGACAAATAGTTTATTCATTGAAAAATTCAGTGCTGGGTCAACTAAAACTATTCAAGAAGTTGGGTCAAATCTGGGAAATAAATTCAGCTGCAAAAAAATGGAAAATATTTTTTTTAAGTCAGATGATTTGTTTTGAAATTTAGCTAGATTTATTTCTTTTTAAAAGGGTAAGAATACACCTGAAAGTGAAACGAGACATTCTGTTTAACCTGTAGGCTCTGCAAATGAAAAGACCAGCTAGTGTAGAACAAATAGCAAAGCAGGCAAGTGGTGATGGGTTGTGAGGGGAATGAGCCGGGAGGTGAGACTGGAAACAGAGCATAAAGGGAACAGTGCAGAAAGTGAAACCAAAGCCTGAACTGCTGACCTGCATGTTTTTGGAAACGGATTTGTTTCTAAGAATAACCTACTTGTACAGTGTAGTACAACATGTGCAGCCTCAAACCAAAAAGGCATTTTGGTCTAACAAGTGAAAACTGATATAGTGAGGTTATTATCATCTGAACATGTGAATTGGAAACACGTGTTGAGTGATTAAAGGCATAGGCCTGAGGACAGGCCTATGCTCTGGATGGGGCATCACTCGGAGAAGAGCCACGGTTTGGGAATTGCAATATTTTACCATTGGTTTCACTAGTATTTGCCGTGATGGAAATAATGGAGGTCACACTCACTGAAAACTCCTGCTAAGATCATAGCCGTACATACAAGATGTTTGCTTTGGAAGCACCTCTCCGAGGCTCCTGTAAGCATGGTGCTTTGTGTATGCTGTCCCATGGCTAGGTTAGAATTTCACTCTGTCTGGAGTTGGACTGAGTGCCAGGAGCAGACTTGATAGCAAAGATTCAACTTGGAAAAAGTGTGCAATCTGAAAGGTTGGCCACTGAATGATGTTCCTTCAATGCCTGCACACTAGGTCAGGTCAGCACACACCAGGGGCTGGTGCAGACAATTTACAAACTGTGTGCCAGGAAGCGACTAATAGATAATGTTAAACCTATCAGTGGAGTCAACAGATACAGTACAGTGGAGTGAATGGGGCGGAAGTATTGGTTCAATCCATGTTTATTCTAAATCACTTTCTGCTTTTCTGTTTATAATACATATAATACATGTCTTTCCCTAATGGTTTGGAGCTAATAACAGATACACAGTTTTAACTCAGTGGCAATATTTCTTCATGAAGAAATAATAATAAAATTCTTGTAATGTGTGTTTGGACTAGATATTAATCTGAACCAGCACTGGGCCCAAACAAACTAGCCCAAACTTTGCAAAATTCAGAACCAGCCCCTGGTTAAAAAAGACTGGATTAAAATACTGTGTGAGCGTTACTGGGGTGCCCTTAACTAATTAGCATTGGAACAGCTAAAGTCAGTGTCAGTTCTCCACCTCTAGGTAAAACACACAGCTGCACCTACAGGAAAAATGGGGAAGCCCATCTCTGTGTGCAGGCAGCGCAGCCATAGCTCTGGTGAGGAAGCCCTCAGCATGGCCAGAGTGACAGTGAGGGATGCAGCAAACACTGCATTGACTAACTCACAGCAATCAGGTGTGGTTAGTCAATGTAGAGGAATCGGTGTCATTATGAGAACATTAATATTAGAATGTCTGACTTTCTGGCGTGTGTGTAAGATTCATGAATCTTACACACACACCAGAAAGTCAGACATTCTAATATTAATGTTGTCATAATGACACTGATTCCTCTACATTGACTAACCACACCTGATTGCTGTGAGGCTGGGAAATCTGCAAGTGAAAACGGGTCTTTCACATTGCCAGAGGAAACATAACATACATTGCCTGACATTTTGGGGGCTATGTTTGCAGACTTCTCAGTTCATTTCAGCGGGGTTTTGTTTATTTATTTCCTTTACTCTCAATTCCCAAAGATCTCCTGATTCTCTGGAGGTAACGGAGGTGTAAACTAACCCTCAAAGCAATACTATACCAGCCTAGCACAGACATCTTATGAATTGGGTCTGTCTCGCCGCAGTGACGGGGAGATGAAATGGCATCATCATTAGTATGTTCTAGTCATTGCTCTCAGATGTCAATGGCCAAAGACCAGATGATGTGGCTATCAGAAGGTACCTACGAGGTGTGTGACCCACTAGTACATGTGAGCTACAGGTCCCCCTCTGTGCTGATCTGCAGAGGATATGAGTTTTACCATCCTCCTAGGAAGCTATAGCAGCTTACACTTCTAGCTCTGGAAGTCTCTGGTTCTACCCCTGGTGTGTTGGTTCAGATGAGACCCATCGCATAAGTGTGAGAGGTGCCAGATTCAAATCCTGGATGAGTTCCCACTTACATACTCATATATCTCCCACATGGCATTGTACGGACCCTATGGTGGGTGCTATTAATTACTCTGCAGTACAGTGATAGCTCCTTTTCCAAATACTGCAGTTACCAAATAGAATTGAATGCTGCATGTTCAGTGGCTCAAAGTATCCAATGTTTTCAGTTTGTAACATGATGCATGCAGACTTGCCACAGAATAAGAAGCAGATTTTAGTGTCTGTTGTGGTGAAGCAATACAAGATTTATACAGTCAAGAAGTGAATGTTGGCTAAGGCAAAGCTGATGCACGCTGAACCATGGGGACAAGGAGGAAAAGGGGAGACAGTCCTATGGGCTGAGTGTTTGTGTTATTTACATTCAGATCCCACAGGATGGCCTCATTAAAAATTCCTATGTAGACAAGCAGATACAGGTGTGTAGATGTAGATGTTGTGCTGAGAACTGACTGTTCCTGCCATGAAATTAGCCTTTTTTTCCTGCTTTTAGAACACACTGCAAATTCCAGATTTATTCATCATTCCAATTTCAGTGACAATTTTTTCCAAGATTTAAAATGTTTTGTTCCTCTTTGGATGGGTCCTGAACAGCTTCCTCGGTGGAGTCGATACTTGAAATTCAAAATGTGAGCTGTGTTGATTAATTGTGATTAGTCACATAAGTCACATTGTATTGTTTCTATTCCCTAATTGGATGAATGGAAGTCTTAAAACAAGCCAGGCTTGAAGAAGCCATTGGCGCTTTGAGTCTCTCAGAAGACAAAAGGGTTTCTGGGGAGGAAGCAGATAAGCAGAATTAGAATATTTTAGACATTCTAAACCCTCTCCCTTATACCAGTGCTGACCCAAGGCAGCACTGCTAGAACAAATCGGGTTTTGTACAAAATAATTGTAAATGTGTGCATGGTCCTTGTTGGGAAGGACTCGGTCAGATCTTTCCCTGGCTTAGTTAACTGCCTCTGGGCCAGAGCTCTAGAAAGGGGTTCTGGGCACCCTGTCCCTCTGGTATGTCAAGCAATGTCCCAGAGCACATAAAGAATTTTACTTCTATGAGAACATTCACATGTGTGAGTTTATAATCCATGAGCAGTTCTGTGAATAAAGCTCAATTGTTCAAAGGTCTGCAAGCGCAGAGGGGCACTGGACAAAGATGAAGGAAGTTCAGTTTTAGACTTGAGCAAGTGCTAAAGGAAATAGTGTTGCAGCTTCTTCCCAGCTTCTTTTATTCTATTGATTTGGTGTGTGAAGCCTGAATGAACATCAGAAACTCCTGGACTCTCCTCAGATAGCCAGAAATTAAAAGGTCAATTTTAAAAGCGTAAACAAACTTTCTGAAGGGGAGAGGAAGCAGGGTTAAAAAAACCCTAGGACCTAATTCTGCTCTCAGTTCATGGGCAAAGATAATGAGGGCTTGGGGGTCTTCAGAATGAACCATACACCTGAAGCATTTCTTGAACTTGCATTTTAACTACATTTTAAGTTAAAAGGGTTGCAAGATTTTGAATAATTTTGTAGCTTTTTTGTTAAACCTTGACTGTATACTGGGCAGTGTAAAATCAATTATTCAAAGTAGATCTACTTATAAAATTCCTTTGCTGAATTTGGGTACCTGAGTTCACCTGTCCCTATTAGCCTTTTCTTCAGAACTTTTCTCTTTCTTGTAAGCTCAGGCATTCTATCTCCAACTTTAAACTTTTCAGATAGATTTGCTCCCAGAATGAGTTGTAGCTTTCACCTGATCAGATGGACTGAAATGAATTAAATGTCATTTTCATAAATATAATTTTCACTTGGCATTCTATTGCTAAAATGACTGATGCATGCCAAGTTTTGAACAGATTATCTGCCATGTTTAGGACTTGTCAACCTTGTTCAGTACAAAAAGGAATGAAACTTTTCCATTTGAGCTGCTATTCCACCAATTCAAACACTCATGTCAGGATCTTTCATTGCAACCTTTGAGGTGCAAAACCTCTCCACTGAAGGGCATTTTTTCAGCTTGTTCAGTATAATGGCCTCACCATCAAGGCTATGTCTACACTGCGCACCTTACAGCAGCACAGCTGTGCTACTACAGCAGTGCCACTGTAAGGTATGCTGTGTAACCGCTCTTTGTTGGCAGGAGAGAGCTCTCCTGCTGACAAAATAAAATCACCCCCAATGAGGGGTGGGAGCTTTGTTGGCGGGAGAGCGTCTCCCACCAACAGCGCTGTACACACCGGCGCTTTTCATCAGTAAAACTTTTGTCAGTCAGGGGTTTTTTTTTCACCCTTGACGGACAAAAGTTTTACCGACGAAAGTGCCAGTGTAGATAAAGCCTAAGTCCCTGTCTGGCAAGATAACATATGCTAATTAGTAACCTCATTAGAATCCTCCTGTTTGCTTCTTTCTTTCTAAAATACTGAAAACCTAGCATAGGACGGACATTCTTTATTGTCTTTTGAAGAATATCAGCTGCTTCCTGGTGACACAAAGAAACTTGGTGACTCTCAAACTTGTCTTGAGCCTTTTCTTCCAATTAGATAATCCAGAATTTGTGAACACTTCTTCTGTGTACTTAGTCAAAGTAGTTGTACTTAACAGCTGTACAACAGTAGAAACATATTGTCCTGCCATTAGAATAATGGAGCCACTGAAAATCCTCAAACCAGGATAAGCAGAAGAATGGCTTGTTTTCCAAAGTTACACAAAGAGAAAGACATAAGTCGTGGCTGATGAGGTGTCTCAGACGTGCTAACAGTACAGGCAGCTGGTATTTGATTCCTGTTGCTGGCAATGGAGAAGACAGCTCAGTACTACAACCAGCAGAAGTTGATCCACTTGTTGTTGGAAGTGTAGTTTCCTCCTTTGTACTGCCATGTTTCAATGATTTCATTTTAGCACTTGGAAACACACTTTGTTTGTATACTTCACGCAGCCACTGCTCAGTAAGAATGATATAGGACTGCAGCAGAATTAAAACATACAACACTCTCTGGCAAACTGAGCTGGCCTCATAGTTTGATATAGTCATTGCTTCTTTGTAGAACAGTCTATCATATGGCAGAATGAAGAAAGAGTGCAGACTACACCTCATCTGTTGGTACTTCACAGACAAGGAGAAGACTACAAATAAAATGGCAGCTGGAGGCCTTTTGACTCCAAGCATGATGGGATTCATGCCAAAGAATCATGGGCTCCATGATGTCTGGCCACCACTTCCCTTTGTGTACAGAGCACATGGAACTAGTGTAGGCAGGGGGGTAGTGGTGGTAGAGAAGACCCAGTCAGGAGGCACTGGGAATCAGCTCCAGAGGAGTGGCAACTGGCTAGACCTATCCTAGGTCTTCCCAGAGAGAGGGGATCTGACATTGGCCACAGAGACAGAGAAAGAGGCTCAGTAATCCTGGTGAGACAAGGAGGGACTCAGACAGCCTGGCTCAAGGAGGAGCAGGAGAAACACAGCTGAGCATCACCCAGGCACACAGAATTCCCTGTCACACAGGAAGAGGGCACCTGCTTGCTGAGCTGTTTTCCAGCCAGGGAAGAAAGGAGCCAGAGCCTGCTGCAGGAGAGACCCTCAACCCAGCCCTGGCCACTGAGAGCCAGCTGATGCCCTGGAAGGTAGAGAGAGATTTCAAGCAGCCAAGATGATCAAAGAACTGCACCACCTCCTGGACTGAAGAGCAAACTGTGAGTTATCAGGGACTGGCCCAGCTACAATCAGAGTATTGAAAACAATCTTCAACAGCTGTTATCTTAATAATATTTACATCTAGTTGCACCCAAATAAAAAAAGTTGTCTACACCTCTGCAATTGCATCAGTCCTCCCTCACCCCCTCGCAAGGCATTCCACTACTATTGGTGCTGTTACTCCTTATTTACACTGGAGTGAGAGGAGAATCATGCCACAAATGCTGATAAGACAGTTAGAAAGCAGAAATTTGCCTGTAGAATCTGATTGGCTAACACTATTTCAGCCCTCCCACCCCCGTTGATCTCTGAGGGAAAAGCTGTAGAAATTTCTCGACACATCACATGACTCTAAAATCATTATATCACAGCCAGGTGTCATTATTGCTGCTGTTGTTTTGATTATTATTATTTTCAGCCAGTCATGAACTAGGCTTCTTTTCCTGTAAATATTAGCTTCAACGCTACAGTTCAGAAGTGTTCATGAATTTAGTTTCTCTTCTTACATCCATCTGTTCAAACATCTTTTTGGCACTTATGCGACTGCTGCTGGAATACCGTGTCCATTTCTGGCTGCTACAAATCAAGGAGGGTATTGGTAAATTGGAGAGGGTTCAGAGAAGAGCCACAAGAATGATTAAAGGATTAGAAAACCTGCTTTATAGTGATAGACTCAAAGATCTCAATCTATTTAGCTTAACAAAGAGACGGTTAAGGGGTGACTTGATCACAGTCTGTAAGTATCTACATGGGGAACAAATATTTAATAACAGGCTCTTCACTCTAAAAGAGAAATTTATAACACCATCCAATGGCTGGAAGATAAAGCTACACAAATTCAGACTGGAAATAAGGCATACATTTTAACAGTGACCATAATTCACCATTGGAATACTTTACCAAGGGTCATGGTAGATTCTCCATCACTGGCAATTTTTAAATCAAGGCTGACTGTTTTCCTAAAAGATCTGCTGTAGTTCCAAACGAATTCTTTATGGGAAATTCTCTGGCCCGTGTTATACAGGAGGTCAGACCAGATCATCACAATTGTCCCTTCTGGCTTTAGAATCTATGAACACCTGTTTCAAATGTGTAGAACTGATTGTTGTCTGTCCTATGCCAAGTGTATTAGCAATCAATTGGATGTATCTGTTTAAAGCATTGCAGTGAGATATGCTATTTTAAGGCATTTCTCCATCAGGTCATGCGGAACGGAGAGCCCACCCTTTTGGATATTTCACACTTGGTACTTATCTGTATTCACTCTGTGATATTTTGTCTAATACAAAGTGTGGAGATTAGCTTTCATTTCACTTTCACGATTTACATTTCATTTAAATGTAGCCGCCACAACAGTCTGTATGAGATCGTGTCCATATGTTCCTAATACATTGTATATGCTGTGATATCGATGTTAGGCAGTAGATGTCTACTCATGGAGACACAGAAATCCTGATCCTGTGAGGTGCTTGCTGCTTCCTGGCAGGGCCAGACCTTGTGTGGACAAGCTGGTTCTGCAATCAAAGAAGGTCAGCTTGCTTCTGATTCATTAAGCAGCTTTGAATAGCATTTGCTCTTCAGCTATGATAACACTCTGCAGAAAGCCTTTTCAGCTGCCTTGCTGTGTGTTCAAAAAGTATTTTTGTTTCTGAAGTGTCTCTAAATTAAACTCCCTCCCTGTGTTTGCTAAATCCCCAAGGGTGAGGTTATGGTGTAAGTACTTCCTGAGCTGAACAGAATTCTTTACTTGACAGCCAGCATTTCAGATCTGGAGACTCTCAGCCCTGACTGACATGGGGACTGGTATTTTTTTTTTCTCCACGCCATTTGATTTCTGATTGTTAACTGAGAATAATTCAGGTATGAAAACCCGGGAAGAGTATATTCATAGTTAGAAACCTGAAAAGTGAAAAAGGTTAATGACAGAGAATGTTTCTCATTTAATGTTGCAACACAGGCCAAGAATACAAATCCTTCCCAAAAGATGGGCCTCAAGGTCATTTCTTATTGACTAGAACCACTCTGGCACCTAAATGTAATTTAATTTTAACAGATAGAGGTATCCTTTATGATGAGCATTATTTTCACATGGAGAAATGTTTGCTTTATACAGACTGAACACATTAAGGTAACAGGAGCTTTCTCAAATAGATAGATAGATAGATAGACTTTGAAATCTAGTGATAAAAAACATGTATAAGAGATAGATTTATTGTTATTATTATTAGTGGAATGTCTGAGGAGGTTCCATTCAGTTGCATATACAAAATCTCAGAAGTTCATTGGTCTAGAAATATCAGAAAAACAGACCTATAGTACTTCCTAGTTCTAGCTATGGTGGAAAAACAAGATGAATGCCCTTTCCAGATGTACCTAAAGGGTTAAAACAACGAGGAGTCCTTGTGTCACCTTAGTGACTAACAAATTTATTTGGGCATAAGCTTTCATGGGCTATAACCCACTTCATCAGATGCATGGAGTGAAAAATACAGTAGGCAGGTATAAATATACAGCACATGAAAAGATGGGAGTTGCCTTACCGAGTGGGGGGGGGGGCAGTGCTAACGAGGGCAATTCAATTAGGGTGGATGTGACCCATTTCCAACAGTTGACAAGAAGGGGTAAATATCAAGAGAGGGAAAATTACTTTTTGCAGTGCTAATGATGCCAATTCAATTAGGGTGGATGTGGCCCATACTCAACAGTTGACAAGAAGGTGTGAGTATCAACACAGGGGAAAAAAATGTTGTAGTGACCCAGCCACTCCCAGTCTTTATTCAGGCCTAATTTGATGGTGTCCAGTTTGCAAATTAATTCCAGTTCTGCAATTTCTCGTTGAAGTCTGTTTTTGAAGTTTTTTTGTTGAAGGATGGCCACTTTAAAGTCTGTTATTGAGTGTCCAGGGAGATTGAAGTGCTCTCCTACTGGTTTTTGAATGTTACAATTCTTGATGTCTGATTTATGTCCATTTATTTGTTTGCATAGAGACTATCCGGTTTGGCCAATGTACATGGCAGAGGGGCATTGCTGGCACATGATGGCATATATCACACTGGTAGATGTGCAGGTGAATGAGCCCCTGATGGTGTGGCTGATGTGGTTAGGTCCTATGATGGTGTCCCTTGAATATATATGCGGATAGAGCTAAAGCATTAATTACTTCTTACCTCCACCCCATGCTTCCCCTTTTATCCCTGGCCTCTTCCGCTCCCCTTTCTTTTAATTTCACCCCATCCTGTCCACAAGAGAAGTGCTAGTTTCTGCCTCCTGCAGGCCGGGCCATGATCCCTATGCAGGATGACAGTTGGCAATGTGTCAGAGAGCATGTGGGCTGCATGGTCATTTCTTCACCCAGCTGGCAGAGAGAGGCCCTGCCACTGACCTCTTGTCGACAGGCACAGCCCTGTACAGATTGTGCCCCAGACACAGTGAATACGTACGGGGAGATTTCCATCACTTTGATGACCAGAAGAGATGTGGCTAAACCCCCTGGACTGCTGGGAAAATCCCACCCATCCTTTCTTATACGTGTATCATTTCCTGGTAAAACAGAGTCTCTTGAAACACTTTTCTCCCCCTAAATCATTTGTTACAATGCCCGTTGGGGCCGAATGTTTAAATATTTTGTTTAGTAGCTGGATCCCTGTCGGGAGCACTGGCCCAGGCCTGCATTTCTCCCCTTTACAGTACCACAGGCAGGCAGTGGACATCTCAACAGATGATTTCACTCGCTGGGCCCATAGGCTCTTTCCCATTCACATGGCTGCCTTTGGAGAAGGGAAACAACAGCTTCTGTCCTGACAGGATTTCATAAATCACAGCCTGCCCCTTAACTGTCACATGCTCATTACTGCAAACAATCACCTTCCAACTCACTCAGAGACCCATTCCTTCTGGCCCCGTGGGGAATTCAGCAGATCAGGAAGGCTATATTGTTTTAATTTCAACAACACAAGCAGACCCTCTCCACCACTGCATGGGAGTGAAATGTAGATACAATGTAATGTGACTGAAAATAGCCCATACCCTGAAAAAGACGAGATTAACAGTTAAAGGGAAATTAATGAAAGGTCACTTGGGCAGTAATTGTTGAAGCATACTCCAGCACTGCATCACATGCTTCTCAATCCCATTCTACAGTGACTCAGGCCGTGATCCCCAGCACTTATCTCTGTTTTATACTTTATGAAAAATTGATTGACCCCCTTTGCCCATGAAGTTGCATTAACTCAGAAATAAAATGTTGTTTATGGACAACTTTGTCTTCCCCTATCAGCAGGGGCCAGTTTTATAAGAACAGGGCATCAGTTCCTAATACTGCAAAGTACCTGCATATTTGAGATGGTGAACTGAAGTCTTCTGTTATTATCTTAGCTGGAAAGATTCCCAAAGTTAAATAGAAACAGCAGGGAGCATTTTCCATTCTTTCTGCCTTCGCCCAGCCCCCTGTGCTGTCTGGGAGGCTTGGAAGGAATGGGCCAGGCCGCATCCTGGACTGCTACCAAGAGATGCCATGAATATACAGACCCAAGCGGGTGGGGTGGTAAGAGCCATCCCCCTGTCCCTCACCGTGAAATCCCTCTGCTTGTGGTGCTGAGATGTGCTGGGACTCCCACACCGAGAGGGCTCAGTGCCAGAGTGAGCCACCCTGCAGACTCCACCTAGCACAGCAGATGTCTACTGCCAGCATCTTTGTCCACTGGTTCCCTCAGAGAGTTCCCACCCAAACCTAGGGTTGCCAACTTTCTAATTGCACAAAACCGAACACCCTGGCCCTGCCCTGCCCCTTCCCCGAGGCCCCGCCCCTGCCCTGCCCCTTCTCTAAGGCCCTGCCCCCAGCTCTCTCCATCCCCTCTCCCTCTGTTGCTTGCTCTCCACCACCCTCACTCACTCACTCATTTTCACCAGACTGGGGCAGAGGGTTGGGGTGCGGTGGGGTGAGGGCTCTGGCAGGGGGTTTGGGCTCTGGGACGGGGCCAGGGGTGAGGGGTTTGGTGTGCAGGAGTGGGCTTCAGGCTGGGGCAAGGGGTTAGGGTACAGGAGGGTGGGGGCTTTGGCTGGGGGTGCGAGCTCTGGGGTGGGGCCAATGATGAAGGGTTTGGTGTGCAGGAGGGGGTTTGGGCTCTGGGAGGGAGATTGGGTGCAGGAGGGGGCTCAGACCTGGGGCTTTGGGTGCAGGAGGAGATGAGGGGTGCGGGCTTTGGGAGGGAGTTTGGGTGTGGGAGGGGTTCAGGGATGGGGCTTGGGGGAGGAGGACGCGAGGGGTGTAAGCTCCGGGCAGCGCTCACCTTGGGTGACTCCCCACAAGTGGCAACATGTCCTTCAGCTCCTAGGCGGAGGTGTGGCCAGGCAGTTCCCGGCCAATGGAAGCTGTGGAGCTGGCACTCGAAGCAGGGCCGGGGCAGCGCATGTAGCCCCCACGGCCGTTCCTCCACCTAGGATCCAAGAGACATGTTGCTGCTTCCAAGGAGCCGCGTAGGGAGCCTGCCAGCCTTGTGCCAACCGGACTTTTAATGGCCAGTCAGCAGTGCTGACCGGAGCTGCCAGGGTCCCTTTTCAACCGGGCGTTCCAGTTGAAAACCGACCACCTGGCAACCCTAACCAAACCCCAGGCAGCATCAGTGGAAGCGCTCTTTATCCCCTCTGCTCCCTGCTGGCAGATCAGCCTGGGAGAGACTAGCTTCGCTCTGGTGCTCCCAGATAATTACCCCAGTGCGATAAATGCACAGAATTACCACTGGATTTGGAAGCCAACATATGCAACGCCAGCCTGTGAGCATAACCCTGAGCCTTAGGTGGCTGTGTCATCTCTGTGTTCTGCCAGCAGCAGCAGTTAGAGCACATTTCTAACAGCCCCATCCTGCAAGGTGCTGAGCAGCTCAGCTCCCGCTGATTTCAACTGGAGTTGAGGGTGCTCTGCACCATTCAAGACCAGGCCTCTGCTGCCCACTGGAGTGCAGATACGCTTTCTGAAGCTGCTTTCTCCTGTCCTGGGGCTGATCCCAGGTCCACCAAAGTCCTTGGGAGCCTTTCCACTGACTTTAATAGGCTTTGGCTCTGGCCTTTTGTCAGGCCCATCCAAGCAGACATGAAGAGTTAGGTAATCTGACCTGAAATGACCTCAGGAACCTCAGCCTTGGTAGCTTCTCTGCCTTCCTTTCTCATGCACTTTCCCTGGTACCACCAGGCTGAATTGTGCTATGCAGGCGCAGCTCTTTGCAGGGGCCAGTGCAGTGCACACCACCCCTGGGGGAGCTTGGGGTGGGACTGCACCTCATGCCCAGGGCAAGCCTCAGGGAGACGTTGCACCCCCTCTGTGCTTATGCAGGGATAAGGCTCATGCAATCTCTTGGGCCTCCTTCTTGTGTATTTCTTTCCATCTCCATATGGCTGGTCTCGGGGGTGTCCATGTGGCTGGAGCAGCTCTGGCTGAATTCCTTGTGTAACTTGTGTGATGCTTCCCCTGCCTCACTCCCATGCAGAAAAGTCACCGGACCACCCCCAGCTCTTCTAATAAAACAGAAGCATTTGCTCTGCTGCCAAAGTCACCCCCGACATACAGAGCCTGGCTGCCGCTCCCCTTTATCGTAATGTATTCACATGATTTCCTTGAGGATTGCTCTGCCTCTCAAGAATGCTCTGCAGCTGAGGGGAGAAAGGCTGCCTCCGACTCTTCCCGTGAAGCGTGTGCTCTGTCTCAGGGAGATGGATTCTGTCTGACAGATTTAAATAAAGAGAGAAGTGAATTCCTCTCTAAGACTGTCTTTCATCCTGACACGCTGGAGCCAAACTCGGGCTCTGGAAAGAGCCTTGTGGTTTTCTTTTATTCATTTAGTTCCGGAGCCACATGGTCACATGGCCAGAGGGCTGGGGCACTACATGGAGTCAACTTTTTTAAAACCGTTTTTATTTTGCAAAACAAAGGGTGTTAAAACCTACAGCAACCTAATGCAACTACGCAGTATTGGGGGGCTGCCGTCGGCACTTGGGCTTGGGCAAATAGCAATGCCAGGCCAACGAATTGCAGTAATCACAGCTTGGGAACTTAGTCAAACTTCTTATTTCAGCTCCAATAGATCAGACCTTGGGCCCCTGCTTGGGGCTCACTCTGAGATCTACACTGGAATCTTGTCCAAAGCTTGGGACTGTTCAGAGCCTGGGTTTGGCCCAGCTTTCTAAAAGGAAAATCGCTGTGCCATACCCAGGGTCATGGGTGGACTGGGAGGGTGAAATTCCTCCCCAGGCAGACAGCCAGGGTTTACATGCCACTGAAGTCAGCCCGAAGGACTGATGGAAAAAGTAGCAGAGCCCAGCAATGAAAGGCAAGGCCCATGTCAAGCAGTGTGTTTAGGGGAGGGGAATGGATCAGTGTTCACGTCGTGCTCCCTGTCAGTACCCGGGGAAGCTAATGCTCCAACCAGTCGACCAAATTCAGTGATTCATCCTAGCCATGTGCCACACGTTTCACATATGCTAAGAAGGGTTTTGCTCCCCACCCTATTTATGGAAAAGTTACATCCAACGTCAGCTGATTTTGCATGATTTGCAGGTGATGAAGGAACCTCCAGGGAAGCTCTGGAGGAATTTGCACACAGTCGGCAGGCCCAGGTGCTCAGTGGGCAGCTATAACTGGATCCCCTGGGTGGCCTTATGCACCACAGGAGACAGCCGGAGCAAGACAAGGAAGATGCCTACAGAGCTAGGAGGCAGCGTGTCACAAAAGAGCCAAGAACATGGATTGATGGATGGCCACATAGGAAAGCTTTTCCAAACCACTGGTTTAACAAGAAATGCAATGTGCATTTGTAACCTTGCCAAGATAGCTCCAAACGCTAGGCACAGCTGTAGGAATGAGGGACCCAATACCAATGTGCGCCAGGTAAATGGTCCTAGATACGCTGTTACAGAGCCTTTCGCTTCCAGGTCTGATGGTGGGTGAAAGACATTCCCACCTGTTCAATGGCCTTTGTGAGAGAGCCTGGTGGGCTCCGCAGAGCTCCAGTGAGCTGGCGTCTAGAGCACACAAACCATCATTGCAATTAGTGCTGTTTGTATTTTCCATCCCGTTGGTAGGTTCCAGAGAGAAGCCGAGGTTTGAGTGGCCCCTGGGGACTCAAGCAGGGATAGCAGATGGCTTAGAAAACTACACACACCCCTGCACTGACCCAGACATCGCTGGGTCTAGTTCAAAGCATAGCAATGATCTGGCCCATGAGGAAGCTGCTGGCGGAAATGAGCCCTGTGCTCTAGGAGCCCATCCCTGGGGCATGAAGAGGAGGAAAAAGATGGTTGGTGTCTTATGCAGCTGGCTTCCACCCGCTTCCTGTACTCCAAGCCCCATCTTCTTTGGGTTCACCCACCATGGGCCCAACTGCTTCCCTCCCTACTGTGGGTTCCCTTCCAGGGAGGGCTGGGGCACAGAGCAGCACGCAGAAGCTGGCCTTGCTGTTGCTTGTGTTGTACCTGTTTTGTGGCTAACTGGAGAATTTCAGACGCCAGCACTGTCATTCCAGCACCTTCCACCAGCAATAAATTCACTCCAAAATAAAGGAAAGTGATCCAGCTCCATTGTTACACATAAACCCCGGAGTTATACAATGTCCTGCAAACATCAGATAAAACAATAACTCAGAAAAGGTCATAACAACACCAGCCATGTCATGAATAGCAGCTACAAGTAGCGGCCAGCAACTGATTCAGTCTAAGACTAGAGAGATGAAAAGATAGAAATGCTGTTGGCTTTAATCCTTTTGTAGTGTGCTCCAAGCAGCTGTCAACTGCTGAAAATTCCAATGACCAGGACCTCCCAAAGGGAAATAAAACCTTCGGAATGACCAGCTTCAAGAAAACACCAGATCTGAGATGATGCAACGATGGGGAAAACATGAGTAAATTCAGAAGATAAGTTGGTGCTTTGCCAAGCAATGTCTTCCAGATAAGCCTGTACCAGTGCTTCAAAGTCATGTGCTTAATGAGAAATAATTCATTAGATTATATAGATCAGTGGGATGAACATGGAAAGGAGTAATAAATTAATAAATCAATTAGTCAATAATAAAACACTCTAGGGAAGTGATCTTTAGAGAAGGATGAATTTTTCGTAAACAATGTCTCCAATGTATTAGACACAAATGAGCCCTCCTTTAATATCATCCATGCTGTTCTCACTGTCTTATTCTCATACAAACATTCCAAGAGATATTTGTCCTTTCCTACAGTCACTGCAGTTACAAATCAGAAAGGACTTCTAGACCAGTGGTACGCAAACTGGATGGTGCCCCCTTCTGGGGGGGCACAAGAGGTTCTGGGGGGGGCGCAAAGAAACTTGGATCCTGTGGGTCCCGCAGGACCTGCTGCCATAGTAGCAGAAGTGGGATAAAAATAGAGTAGGTATTGCGTGGTGGGACGAGAGCAGGATTAAAACAAATAATCCTTCCACGCTGCACACAACATGAACGCTCTGGCCAGCAGCTGCTGCTCTCTGGCCTCCCAGGTCTGAAGGCAGCGCTGCCACCAGCAGCAGTGTAGAAGTAAGGGTAGCAAAGGAAGGGGAAGAGGGATTGCTCAGTGGTTTGAGCATTAGCCTGCTAAAACCAGGGTTGTGAGTTCAATCCTTGAGGAGGCCATTTGGGGATTTAGTTGGGGCTTGGTCCTGCTTTAAGTAGGGGGTTAGACTAAATAACCTCCTGGGGTTCCTTCTACCCCTAATATTCTTTTTTTTTTAAACTCCATGAATGATAAGGGGGTCACAACTGGGAGAGTTTGTGCACCACTCTTCTAGACCATGCCTAAGAGCTGCAGAGGATTATTCCCTGCAGTGTATGATGCAACTTTACATGTCTCAAGCCCTGGTACTTCCAGCCCTTCCCTCAGAAGACTGTACCCAAGATTGGGAGATTTCAAAAATGCTAATAGGCCCTGATGCTCAGCCCATATTTTCTTTTCCTTAATTTCTTCCCTCTCTCCAAGCCAAACCCATCTGGACCTCCTTACCCAATGGCTCTCACTCACTCCGTGGAGTTTGCTGCCTTCCGACACGTGTAGACACAGATCATGTCACTCTCTGTCACTGCTTCACTCTCCGTTCTTAGTGTTCAGGTCTCTCCTTTCCTGTTGCTCAGTTGCCCCCTCTCCAATGCAGGAGGGTTGGTGCAGTGCAAGGGCTCAACCTGTATTGCTAGTATTTGGTGGAGTACTTACTGACCTTCCAAGTGAGTATATTCATGGTGTGCACCCTGCCAGCTCCTCTCAGACCCTGTCTGTCATCCCAGAGGCAAAGCAGCCGTCTTTAGAACATCGGGATGGGCACAGAGTGCTGGGGCAGCTGCCTTGTCCTTGCTGCCGAGATGGTAAAACAATAGGCCAGCCTTCTCATGCTGGGAACAGTATAAAAATAGCCATGCTAGGAAAGTGTTAAACCTTCCAGTGCAGAGATGAGTCTGAGCTGCACAGTCCCCTCTGCTTCAAAGCGGGATGGCACCTGGGCTCTGGGTTTGGGCCCATCTATTTTACTGACTCCTTAAGTACTGAGGTGCCCTCCTCTGGTCCCTGCATTCTAGATGTGGTGTCAGGAGTTCCCCACCTGCTCCTGGAAATGGTGAACCAGTTCCCCCTTGCCCCTGTCCCAACCGCACACTGGTGTGACTCTGTTGACTTCAGTGTTGTCACTCCCGACTCACAGCAGAGTAAGTGAGATCAGAATCAGGGCTGATGCCTCCCCATGCAGAGCCCAAAACCACACTGGCTTTTTTTGCTGCCATATCTCACTGAAAACTCATCGCTAATTTCCTGCCCACTCTCCCTCTGCTGCTTAGTATAAACTAACTAAACATGTCTTCTCGCTAGCTCCTGGGGTTCTGCTTTGGACACATCATTTAAGTGATTTCAGGCAATGTTTGAGGCTCAGGAACTCATGTGCTGTTTCCCTGCAGGCTGCCAGGGCAGGCCCCATCTTGCTGCTCCTTTATTCTTTATCTGGTTGCTATGGCCAGAAACTCCATGAGTTTGGAGGCATTTCTGAGAAATCCCTCCAAAGTGGCATCTCCCTCCAAGCGCCTGAGGTCAGCCAGGTATAACATGCACACATCCTACTGTGAGCAGTGAAGAGGTATCCCTAACCCGCCTCCACAGAGAACAGCCAACAGAACATGCCGCTTACTGTACCATGGCGCTGCAGAGCTATTTGATGTCGTCAGGTTTTCTTCAGTCTTTGTCACGTCTGACCTTGAGAATTCCTTGGAGACTCCCCTTATAGCCATTCCACCTCTGGAATTCTGCATGGGCGGGATCCTTGCTTCTCAGCAGGATGCAGAACTCTTAGTCCAGGCCTCAATCATCTCAGACTTCGGTTAGTACCACATCTTGGCTCTGGGGCTCCTGATATCAGCTTCATCTTTATTGTATTCTAAAACTAGACTCAAATGCCAGAGCCAAACATTGTCTCCAAGGGGCACTGGCTTCCCCTCAGCGATTGTATTGATCTTAATGGATTCCAGATTCCTCAGGCAGCTACAACTGATATTGCTATCCTAGACAGTCTATTATCCACAGGACCCACTGCAAGATCTGGGTAATGAAATCCTGACTGAGCAGTGTCTTATAGCAGCAGTACTCAGGAGTGGTAGTGAAAACCTGCCAATTTTCTATTGGCTATATTGGTTACCCCCTTGCCCTCCCCATCCTCGTGTTGGACATGCCCTGAATTCTGCAGACACCAAGGTTAGCTAACTGCAGGGCTTACCGAGTAATCGGAGGTAATCAGTAAGTTTCCGGCCACTACCACTGTGCACATCAATGCCTGGAAAAATAAACCAGAAACAAAGAACTGAAAGCTTTTCAATGTGGTTCTAGTCTGCACAGTGACTCTGTAAAGCAGGCAGTACGCGGGGCATTTTCTGTCAGTTAGGCTCTCTGCTGAACTCCAGTGAGCATGGCCCACTGTAAGGGAGCAGTTTATATCTATCTGCCTCATCCTCCATCACAGCCCTGACCCCCCGCGCACCTTAGAGCAGCTACGAGGGGCTCAGCTAGCAACCCTGGCCACCCCTCAGCGCACCACCTAGAGCAGGGCCTGCTGGGGCTGCGGTGTAGGAGCCAGGGTGCAGCTCTGTGCCCAGCATGAGGGCTAGTGCAAGAGGGTGGAGGAGGGCAGTGAATCTGACCCAATGAGTCCATAGTCGGTGAACTCCGCTGACACATTGAAAGATGTTTGCTCTGTCAGATTAATAAGACGGGGATTTTTCAGGTTGGAAAAAAGACCACTAAGGGGGGGATATGATAGAGGTCTATAAAATCATGACTGGTGTGGAGAAAGTAAATAAGGAAGTGTTATTTACTCCTTCTCATAACACAAGAACTAGAGGCCACCAAATGAAATTAATAGTCAGAAGGTTTAAAACAAACAAAAGAAAGTATTTTTTCACACAACGCACAGTCAACCTGTGGAACTCCTTGCCAGTGGATGCTGGGAAGGCCAAGACTATAACAGGGTTCAAAAAAGAATTAAATAAATTCATGGAGGATAGGTCCATCAATGGCTATGAGCCAGGATGGGCAGGGACGGTGTCCCTAGCCTCTGTTTGCCAGAAGCCAGGAATGGGCGATGGGATGGATCACTTGATTATTACCTGTTCTGTTCATTCCCTCTGGGGCACCTGGCATTGGCCACTGTTGGAAGACAGGCTACTGGGGTAGATGGACCTTTGGTCTGACCCAGTATGGCCGTTCTTATGTCAGAACCACAAACTCAGCCTGGGCTCGAGGAGTCACGCGAGGCTCCTTCTACCTTGCCTATCGCCAATAGTAACAAAGACTCTTTGGGACATCTCAGCCCTTTGTGACACCGGTGCCAATTCCTGCCCTCAGGGGTTGTCTATAGGAACAGAGAGGGCGTGGCAGGCTGGGGGGTAAATCTACCCTGCATTAGCCTGCCGCTAAGTATCTGTGTGGAGCCTGCTGCCATGCAGTGAAAGTTCCTGGGTGTACTTTTATCTGCTCCCATTGCACAGCACCATGGATCGAAGCACACTGCAGAACTTTTATTGCTGGTAGCAGGGTCTGCACAAAGGGCTTAGTCTGCAGCAGGCTGATGTGAGGTAGATAACAGATGTATATCCCAGCCTGCCATGCACGCACTGATCACCTAGGCAAGCCCTGAGTACCCCAGGTGTGACCCCATTGCCCTCAGTCTGCCCAAGGGGTGATGGGAGCAGGACTTCACACAGGTGGGCCTGACTTGAGCAAACAGTTCCGTTGATGAGGCATAGGAAGGAACAGACCCAGCGCCCTCCCTCTGAGTTGTGTGGGCCGTGCAGGGTGAATCGTAGTGAAATGCACTGAAACCTTATTTCTGTCCCAGCAAACGGAGCCATTTTTAAAGTACTCACTTTAAAACAGCATTTTAAGACAATATATTTTTAAAGCATTTTATTAAACAACATACATTTTCTTTCCCCACTATGGCTGATGAGCTGAGCCCTCTCTAAATCTTCTATTCACTCCTGAAATCAGACAATCCTGGAATGCCATTAACTGGGGAGGCGGGGATGGAGGGTGGATTCCATGCAAAACCTTATACCAGTGCCTTTGGATTTCAGACTGACTTCTTATGTTGGCAGGACTTGGAGGCTTCTTGGCTGCAAAGCATCTGGTGCTATGTCACAGACAGATACAGGAGTAGACAGGCTGTTATTCTGAGCAGGTGGCAATTCCTGCATTTCTAGGTAGGTTCCTATAGATCAGCTGCTGCTGAACATTCCTGGAGAATCCAGAACAGTTCTACTTGTTACACGGTGGATGGTACTAGATCTACATTAATGTTCCAATGCTTCATTGGTGGAGGATGGTGGCACAGCAGGTGGAGTGGAGGGCCAACAATGAAAGAACCGGGAAGAAGTCATGGCAGTTTTCCCATGAGATAGTGAAATCCAAAAGGAACAAAGCTAGAGAGATGGCCTGAAATCTGGGGGTTTGTTCCATTGCAATCAGGCTAATTGCCAAGACATCTGAGATGTGCAGTGCACCCATGAGCAGGTGACTATAGCTGTGAGTATGGGATGTGATTCTACATATTTAAATAGGATCATCCCGCATCTTGCATTGATGTGGATTTGGCAGCTCAAATGGTGCAGATTACATCTGACTCTTGGTCATTACCTGAGGCTTTCAGACATCCTCTCACTTCTGTGCACCTGTTGTGGAAGAAGGACCTATCTCCAGGCCTGCCCATGTAGATCACTGGATCCCAGTAAGTCTCAGATTTTTCCTAGGGAGAATATTCTGCTGTTGGAATCTTGCTGTACTGATGACCTGATATCCCCATGCACCACCCACAGAGAACACTCCTGTTCCCAGAGGGCTAGTGATCATGACCAAGACTGAAGCAGTATTGAAGGAAACTGTGTTTCAAGTCAGCTCAATGGCAGGAGAGAGACTTTTGGAAGTCTTAAAGTATGACTATGAGGGAGTCAGAGAAAGCTTTTTCTTCCCTTTCTTTGCACGCAGTTGACCTGGGGGGGTTGATGGCTTAACTGACTCTGGTAGCCTCTACACAGACACAGTCACTCATGGAGCCTTGTCTGGTTTTGAGGTAATCAGCGTGGGCTTGGAGAGAACAAACATGCTGTGTTCTCAGAAGGAATTCCAGCCACTTCACTCAGCGAGATTCTAGAGGTGCTGTGGAAGTTCTGGCCAGTAGCTGGAGCCCAGACCCCAGGACCCAGCGAAGAGCAAAGTACTTTTGTATTAGTACTTGGCCAGTCCAGTTCCAAGTCATCTAACTAATGAGGCTGCTGCACTGTGTAATAGGCACCCCCAGGACATTTTTCAGGCTGTTCAGTCAAAACTTCCCTTTGTCTAATTTCACTGCATCCCTCCTGGTCACAGCGTGGGCTTTTTGGAATACGCCAAATAATCCTTCTCTACCAACGTAATGTTGTATCATTGAAATCACGTTGGAAGCATCTTCAGTCCCAGCCTGAAAGGGTGGCTTCCTGCCGCACCTGTGTATTATGCGAAGTGCTGGAGTTTTTGCCAGCCCTGCTCCATAGGGATAGGTGTGCAGTGGGAGAAGATACACTGTACTGTCCACCAGGGTTGTGTGCACTCTACTGGGGTTTGCTCTGCTGCTGGCACAGTTATTTCTCACAAGTTTTACAGGGATTGATAAAGTCGGACTGCTGGATGAAAGAGCATAAATACACCAAACTTAAACATGAGATTGAGAAGCTGAAGTCAGGACATAAATAACGGCACTCTCACTTTCATGTTTATCATACAATTGCAACAGCACCATATTTGGAATAAATATTCTGATATTTGAATGCAACATGTGATTGGAGTTGATGTGTTGTTATGTTTTGAGTAAATACTCTGGAATTTTAATATTTCAGAGAACCCCTATTCTCATCTTCCTCAGAAATGAGGCTGAGCTGGGAAGTTTGGATGCTTTGGAGGCTGTATTTTGTATTTCTGAGACCCCAAAGTCCCTCATTTGAATGTAGCTCATTGTAGTTATTGAGTCATCCTTCCGACTGCATCTCCGTGTGTGGGGCCTGGATGTGAGTGTGCCAGAAAGACCAGCTCTTCCCAGCCCCGCACACAAACGCTCACCCAGCCACAGCCCGTGGATTTTGTGGGTGGGACTTGCACAAGCTTGCAGGCCTGGTGCCCCCTCTCTGCATGCCCCAGACAGGTTGGTGCCCAAGGCTGCTCATGTTGCTGGAAGGGACAGTGTGGCCTTTTCTGTGATGGGGCAAGATACCCATGCCAGGAAATGTCTTCCCTGCAAATGCTGCTCTTAGGAGGTCTCCACTCAGTGCCATTAGGTAAGTTCTGTCCTTGGCTTTCAGGAACCAGGGTCCATATCCAAGGTGACTTTTGCTGGGGAAATGCAGTGTTACAAAGTACCATTGCCAGTGACAGTCCCTGTTTTAGCTCCTTCTCTCACTCTAACTATGCCAGGGTTTGGCAAAGGACACTTTGCTTAAAACCGTTCGCTTCTAAAACACGAGCTCTGCAATTCATTTCCTTCTTTCTATTGTCTCAGAAATGTTGGTCAACAGGGCAAAGAATTAGCTTCTGGCCTATGTTTCCAGAGCATGCTGTGGGCTGTGCATTAGACGGCATTGCGGGCTGACTCCCAGGCCTGGGTTGCATTCTGATGGAAATGGAATGGAATGGGATGACGTTTAGAACCGCTGACACACTCACATTCACACTGACACGGACAGTCTCTCTCTCACACTGACACTGTTTATTACCAGATGCTGCTGAGGCTCCCACTGGGGAATCCGAGCACCCTTTACATTATTTAGGTCAGCAGAGACTCTGTCTCCCCAGAACAAGAAGCCTGTGTACTCAGCATCCTCCTTGCCCTCTCCTCCTGCAACTACCAAACCAGCCACCCAGCAGAGAGCAAAGCCTAGGGCTGGCCAAACACTGCAAAGCCTGTTCCACAGACTTTACCATGACTTTCTTTTGCTGCTGGGTATCTGTGGCTCCTGGACTAGACCCACCCCTCAGTGACTTGGGAACACTGGGGCAGCTGCTGCTTCTCCTGGGTTGCTGCGTGCTTCCTCAGCCAAACCCTCACCTGCTGCCTGGCTGGGGACACTGGAGGTGTGACACAAGCCCCCCAAGCCTGCTTGGCCCTTCTGGGTGTACGAGGCACCCCTGTGCTAGACCCCACCATCACGCCGTGGGTAGGCTGGGATGCCATTTAAGGCTTTCCCGGCGTCTCACCAGGCTGCTGATACTTTCATTAGCACTTTGGCTCTGGAGCCTGCCCTTTTTGCAGCTCCTGCCTCCCCCCGATCATAACTCTTAAAAGATGGCAGGAGGTGGAGCAGACATGTATGTCTACTCAGCAGTCAGCGATGACAGGAGACAGAGTGTGATGGGGGAGCTTTCACTCTCAACTCACTCTCTTTCCATAAGGGATCCTAGGCAATCAGCTGGGAAAGGATCAGGAATCCCCACAGCTTCCTTAGATAGACCCTGCACAGAGTGCAGCTCCGTCCCCGCCCATCAGGGCCGATTTGAAGCACAGCGCTCTGTCATTCCATGTAACTAACTCAAAACAGCAGGTTGAATTTGTTGACACATCTCAGAAAGATCTCACTGATAAATGTGCTGAATCTCCAACACAGGCTAAGAGCATGAAATCCCTAACAGGGTCTAGATCAACGATAACGTAATAATACACAGAACATGCGGAAACATTTTCAAAACCATGTGATGCCCATAGTCTTAGTGTTCCTGACAGTATGAGCTAAGTAACAAAATCTCTGGAATATTCAGTTCCCTGGTCAATTGTGATCCCCCTTTTCATTTCCTTAGGGGTTTTCCAGTGCCATTTAAACCTTCCTTAATGCTTGAGTATGGGAGCCATGCTCTCAGCCTCCAGAGGCATTGTCACTCTCGGGTTACTATCTGATTGGGGACGTCTCATGAATCTAAAGGAAACATTCTTTCAAACAGCAAGAGGGTCTCTATTGCTGCCTATGTGAGTAAAACGACACAGACGAGAAGGAAGCACTGGATGTCACTTTCCTGGCTTTTGTGCACCTCTTCTGCTTCCCACTAACCTGAGATTAGTTACGGAGAACAACAAAATTATATTTTATGTATTTGATCAGGTGAAAGAGTTCAATAGCATTTCATTTAACATTGCAGAGCAAGGGGTATGTGCAGAGCGGGGCAGATAAGAAATTCTTCTCTCTCTGTTATGCTCACTGTGGATAGGTTACGTTCATTAGCAAAGTGTCACACTCCTGGGCCTTACTGATGATTTGTTTTTCCTAGAGACAGAGAGAGGATGCAGGGACAGTTATTTCTTTTTATCTTTTGGTCAGACCGTCCAGTCAGTGTGCAGGGGGCTGAGCTAACCAGAGATCTTCCTGAACTTGAGGCAGGTGGCCCTGGCAGCAGCAGATGACTTTTGGCTTAGGTCACTTGTATAGTTTTGATAAATGAAATGTAAAAAGAGACTGAATGTGTCCCCTGGGCTCCCACCCGATTGGGTTAATGTCCGTGCCAGCTAGGTTTCCTCTCACAAGTATTCATGAAAAGCAATTGTTATGCTTCCAAGCTCAAGTGATCAGGAATATTTTATATGAGATGTTAGGCATCTGGGAGACAAAATTCCCAACTCCTCCTGAGCCCTGGAACAGATGCAACTCAACAAACCAGACAAGGATCCTTCGCAGCAAGGACAATAAAACATTTGCAATTATTCTGTGTCAATGTGGGGAGAAAAAAACAAAAATCCCCAGCCAATATAACCTCCAGCAGCCCATATGTCCAGTGAATATAACCTCCAAGAGCCAACATGCCTTGCCAATATAACCTCCAGGAACCCATGTCAATATAGAATCATAGAGGTGTAGGACTGAATGGGACCTTGAGAGGTCTTTAAGTCCAATCCCCTGCACTCATCACAGGACTAAGTATTATCTAGACCAGTGGTTCTCAAACACTGGGGCCCCCTGGGGGGCTGCGAGCAGGTTTCAGGGGGTCCACCAAGCAGGACCAGTGTTAGACTTGCTGGGGCCCAGGGCAGAAAGCCGAAATCCCACTGCATGGGGCTGAAGTGTTGGGCCCTGAGCCCAGCCCCTTGGGGCTGAAGTAGAAGCCTGAGCAACTTAGCTTCACGGTGTGCTCTGTGGCATAGGGCCCTGGGGAACTGAACTGCTTGCTATCCCTTAACGCTGGTTCTGGCAGAAAACCAGTTATTGTGGCACAGGTGAGCCATGGCTTTTATAGCATGTTTGGGGCGGCCTCAAAAAGAAAAAGGTTTAGAACCCCTGATCTAGACCATCCCTGACAGGTGTTTGTCTAACCTGCTCTTAAAAACTCTCAATGACAAGATTCCCCAAGCTCCCTTATCAGCACGGAGTACAGCGGAAGAATTACTTGTTGTGTCTTGCTTGCAACACTCCTGCTAATACATCCCAGAATGATGTTTGCTTGTTTTGCAACAGCGTTACACCGTTACTCATATTTAGCTTGTGATCCACTATGACCCCCAGATCCCTTTCCGCAGTACTCCTTCCTAGGCAGTCATTTCCCATTTTGTATGTGTGAAACTAATTGTTCCTTCCTAAGTGGAGTACTTTTCATTTGTCCTTATTGAATTTCATCCTATTTACTTCAGATCATTTCTCCAGTTTGTCCAGATCATTTTGAATTTTAATCCTATCCCGCAAAGCACATGCAACCCCTTCCAGCTTGGTATCGTCTGCAAACTTTATAAGTGTGCTCTCTATGCCATTATCTAAATCATTGATACTCAGATTGAGGCTTGGGAGCTGCAAGTGGCTCTTTAATGTGTCTCCTATGGCTCTTTGCAGCACCTGATCTTAAAACACTATGTGATTTAATTATTAATCAATCTAAGTTATTAACCAATCAGCATGTTTTTACTATGTTATTAACCAAGTGTAGAATACTTGGTCAGTCATTTTGCTCTGAGAATTATATATCTATAGTAAATGAAATGATAAATTCACACTCCTGTGGCCCTTTTGGCAATGTTGATCGCTAATTTGGCTCCTGAACCACTGAGGTCAGAGTATCACTGATCTAAATTATTGATGAAGATATTGAACAGAACTGGACTCAGAATCAATCCCTGGGGGACCCCACTCGATATTCCCTTCCAGCTTGACTGTGAACCACCGATAACTACTCTCTGGGAACAGTTTTCCAACCAGTTATGCACCCACTTTATAGTAGCTCCATTTAGGTTGCATTTCCCTCATTTATTTATGAGGAGGTCATGTGAGACAGTATCAAAAACTTTATAAAATCAAGTTATACCACATCTACTGCTTCCTACCTATCCACACGGTTTGTTACCCTGTCAAAGAAAGCTATCAGGTTGGTTTGACACGATTTGTTCTTGACAAATCCATGCTGACTGTTACTTATCACCTTATTATCTTCTAAGTGTTTGCAAATTGATTGCTCAATTATTGGCTCCATTAGCTTTCTGGGTACCAAAGTTAAGCTGACTGGTCTGTAATTCCCTGGGTTGTCATTACTTTCTTTTTTATAGCCTGGCACTATATTTGCCCTTTTGCAGTCCTCTGGAATCTCTCCCGTCTTCCATGAGTTATCAAAGATAATCGCTAATGGCTCAGATATCTCCTCAGTCAGCTCCTTGAGTATTCTAGGATGTATTTCATCAGCCCCTGGTGACTTGGAGACATCTAACTTGTCTAAGTACTTTTTAACTTGCTCTTTCCCTATGTTTGCTTTGGTTCGTACCTCATTTTCACTGGCGTTCATGATGTTAGATGTCCAATCATTACTAAACTTTTTGGTGAAAACTGAAACATAAAAGTCATTTAGCACGTCCACCATTTCCACATTTTAAGAACATAGAATGGCCATACTGATTCAGATGAAAGGTCCATCTAGCCCAGTATCATGTATTCCGACAATGCCAGGTGCCCCAGAGGGAATGAACAGAACAGGTAATCATCACGTGATCCATCCCCTGCCGCCCATTCCTAGCTTCTGTTATTGTTTTTCCCCCATCATTGAGTAATGGATTTACCCTGTCCTTGGTTTTCCTCTTGTTTCTAATGTATTTGTAGAATGTTTTCTTGTTACCCTTTATGTCCATAGCTAGTTTAATCTCATTTTGTGCCTTGACCTTTCTAATTTTGTTCCTAAATATTTGTGTTATATGTTTATATTCATCCTTTGTAATTTGACCTAGTTTCCACTTTTTGTAGGACTCTTTTTTGAGTTTCAGATCATTGAAGATTTCCTGGTTAGCCAGGTTGGTCTCTTGTCATACTTCCTATCTTTCCTATGCAGTGGGATAGTTTGCTCTTATACCCTTAATAATGTGTCTTTGAAAAACTGCCAACTCTCTTGACCTGTTTTTCCCCTTAGGCTTGCTACTAACTCCCTCAGTTTGCTAAAGTTTGCCTTCTTGAAATCTATTCTCTTTATTGTGCTGTTTTCTCTCCTATCATTCTTTAGAACCATGGACTCTATCATTTCATGATCACTTTTACTCCGCTGCCTTCCACTTTCAAATTCTCAGTTCCTCTCTATTTTTCTAAATCAAGTCTAGAACAGCCTACTTGCTTTCTCCATCTTCTGAAATAAAAAATTGTCTCCAATACATTCCAAGAACTAGTTGGATAACCTGTGCTCTGCTGTGTTATTTTCCCAACAGACGTCTGAGTAGTTGAAGTCCCCCCTCACCACCAAGTCCTGTGCTTTGGGTGATTTTGTTAGTAGTTTAAAAAAATCCTCATTCCCCTCTTCCTCCTGGTTAGGTTGTCTGTAGTAGATCCCTATCATGACATCACCCTTTGTTTTTTACCTCTTTTATCCTTACCCAGAGACTTTCAACTAGTCTGTCTCCTATTTCCATTTTAACCTCAGTTCAAGTGTATACATCTTTGATATATAAGGCAACACCTCCTCCTTTTCTTCTATGACTGTCCTTCTTGAGCAGTACCAATATTCCAGTCATGTGTATTATCCCACTAAGCCACTGTGATGCCAACTATGTCATAGTTGTGTTTATTCACTAGCATTTCAAGTTCTTCCTGCTTATTCCCCATACTTCTCATAATAGTATACAGATATCTAATACACTGATTTGATTTCCCCACTATGTTCCCTCTGCTCATTCCCTTGTCCCTGCTATAACGGCCTGTACTCTTCCCAGATTCTGATCCTTCACCCAGGTCTCCGTGTTTTTGACTTACCTGTGGGCTTTTGTCACCTACCCCCATCCAACCTAGTTTAAAGCCCTCCTCACTAGGTTAGCCAGTCTGTATCCAAATATGCTCTACCCCTTCCTCAATAGGTGGACCCCCTCTCCGCTCAGCAGTCCTTCCAGAACAGCATCCCATGATCAAGGAAGCCCAAGTTCTCCTAGTGACACCATCCTTGCAGCCAGGCGTTCACTTCCAGGATGCATCTGTCTTTGCCTGGGCCCCTACCTTTGGCTGGAAGTAACTTACACCCCCAACTCCTTCACCCTCACACTCCCAGAGCCCTGTAGTCACTTCTGGTCAGCTGAGGGTCATACCTCGCAGTATCATTAGTGCCCGCATGGGGTAGTAGTCAGTGGGCCAGATAATCTTCAACAATCCCTCCGTAACATTTGGGATATGGACCCCTGGCAGGCAGCATACCTCCTGGGATGCCATGTGAGGCCAACGGATGGGTGCCTCCGTCCCGTTCAGAAGGGAATCACCAACCACCACTACCTTACGTTTCCTTCTGGGAGTGGTGGCTGTGATCCTCCCAGCCTTGGGAGTACATGGCTTCTCCTCCACCTTAGGGGGCAACTCCTCATCACTTCTTGCCAGAGCAGCATAACGGTTCTTCATCACCATGGTGGGTGGGTTGGAAGTAGGACTGGAGCACTGCCTGCTGCCAGAAGTAACCAGTAGTCAGTGTCCTCCCTGTGACAGAACCATATCCTCCTCCCCCGGTGGCATGACAGCAGTTGTCTGTAGCTGGATCACTTCCTCAGCCTTGGATGTCTCCATATGAATATTCTCAATGAATTCCTCATGTTCACGGGTGCTTCTCAGCCCAGCCACCTCCTCCTGTAGCTCTCCCACCTGCTTCTGAGAGATTGCACCAGCAGGCACCTTTCACACTGGACAGTCCCCCCAGCCTGGCTTTCTGTCAGTGAGTGGGAAATGCAGGCCACAGTCTCTGCAAAGCTACACCAGGATCTGAATAGACACATCCATGGTCAGGTTCTCTGTCTGGATACAGATGCAGGAGGAGGAGACAGGAGTAGCATTGGCACAGGCCACGTGGCCCTTCCTAACCATAATGATTATATTACAACTCCCTCTCAAACTCCCCTGTTCGCTAGCTCCCCTTGGTCGCTTAGCCTCTGGCTTTTAAGGCCTTCTCTCCTAGGTCAGCCCTACCCCCTCGTTAATCACACATGGGAGGGTGATCAGAAGGCTGAATGAAGTGGAACAAAGATGATCAAGGATGAGCTGTGGAACAAAGGCTCAAACAGGCCCCAAACACACAATCCCAAATGACCTGCAACTTTAAGTAACCTGTAACAGAAAGAAAAACATAAACAGCCAAAAACCAAACAGCCAAACAAGCTCACTCACCCCATCTACATGAGGACATATAACCACCAGGAGCCTATATGTTTAGCCCACATAACTGCCAGTAGTCCACCTGCCCAGCCAATATCACCTGCAGGAGCCTACATCTCCAGCGAATATAACCTCCAGTAGTCCACCTGCCCAGCCAATATCACCTGCAGGAGCCTACGTCTCCAGTGAATATAAACTCCAGTAGTCCACCTGCCCAGCCAATATCACCTGCAGGAGCCCACACGCCCAGGCAGGATAATTTCCAGGAGCTCGTGTGTACAGCAATACAATCTCCAGGAGCCCATGCTACCTCAGTGAGGCAAGGCCTGTGCTTTCCAGCAAGAAACAGCATCTAACTTGTCTGAAATTCTCAAGCCCTGCCTGTCTGCACCCTCCCAAGCTGCTCCCTGTCCTGGATACTGAAAGCCCAAAGGCTGCTCCTGGTTAGGGCAGAGGAACAATCACCATGGCACCAACTACAGCCAGCCAGCAATTTAGAGTTAGAGATTCCTCTGGCCCCCAGCCACGGGCCAACACCGCACAGAGTCTAGCAAGGAAACAGGCCCCTCTCCAAACTGCTGGCAGCCTAGGCAGTCAGTGAGCAGCCAAGAGACGGGAGAAGGGCACAGACACACAGGCAGGGGGCTGGAGCCACTGTGTTTGTAGGGTTTGTTTAGATATTTTCATTGATTTTCTTTCCTCCCTTTCTTTCCCCCTTGTCCTGCCCCTCCCCTGGGCAGTCTGATGGGGGGTAGTTGGGTGAGGGGGAAGGTCTCCTCTGTGGCCTTTCTTATCCTGGAGTGCTTTGTCCTGCAGTACTCCCACTTCTCAGATTTCCCCCAGCCCTCCTCCATGCGCACAGAGGCTAACTCCAAAGTCACTGCCCTCTGCTATATTCAATCCTGGAGTTTACTTGGCCCCTATCTGTTCCTCCCCTACCCCTTTTCCCTGCCCTGTCCCAATGCTCTGTGACCCCAGACTTGTTCCCACACCTACCTCCCTGTCCTGTTCACTGGAGGCAGCTCTCTGCAATGACTACCGCAGCAAGACGGGAGACCAGTGTGTGCAGCACCAGATCCACAGACACCGCTCTCAGAGAGCCATCCAGCACGCCAGCTCCCACCGACGCCATCCCCCAGACAGAGGCATGCCAGGCTCCCAGGAGAACAGGGCTCAGAATGGCTCAGGCAGGGAAGGACTTGCTGCTGCAGCCAGGCCCATCAAACATTGCTCAGAGAAGCAGCCTGGTTTACCGAAGTGAGGGCTGGTCGCCGGGAACTGCAGGCATTCGGCTGCTCTGGGCTTAGGTGTGTAACTCTAGGTTGGCCTGTGGGACTTCCCCAAAGCCACAGAAGGAGTAAGAGCCAGAAGCAAGGGTTAGCCTTTTGCCAAGTCAACCAGACTACACCGCCTCTCCTGCTGTGGCACTGGCCCCACGGAAGCAGTTGGCAGGAAGGAGTCCTCTGCTGTGCCAGCATCATGTACAGTGCCAACAAGCATCACCTGCTTTTTATCCAGAGCACGCCATGCACGGCTAGCTGCAACGAAGGCCCGTATCTCCCTCCGACCCTGGACGGTGGGGGCTCAGCCCCCAGCATCACCAGCACTGCCCCAGCCTCCACGTCAGCCCAAGGAAATGATGAAGTGGGGAGGGGACAGCACCCAGGGAAATGCCAGCACAGAACTGCTCTGGGTGTGCTGTGGCCGCTCCGGGGCGCTGCGCCTAGACAGAGACAGGAGCGTTTCATTCATTTTACCAGGTTTCCAGCTCTGATCACATTTCTGAGGTTTTCACTAAAGGGTGACTTTAAAGGAGACACTCAGGAGAGTCTCACTACACCGGCAGTGGTGTAAATCAACACAGCTTCACCAGTGCCAATGGAGCAACATCAGTTTACACCTGCTGTGGCTCTGGCCCAGGATCTTAGTCTCATCTTTTGGACTTCTTGGAAGCAGCCATCTCTGTTCTTCGTCAGCTCCTCATTGCACGGGATTTTCTGCAGGGCGGCAGGGCTGTTTGCTGAGCTCCACAGTGAAATCCCTGCTCATGCCAGAACTCAGGGGAGCTGCAATTTGTTTAATGGCAAGTGATACTCTGTCTGGCTTCCTGCATGACAAGTATTCATGCTAACTGCCAAGCGGGTGATGGTTTAACTTCTTCCTAGTATTTGGGAACTGAGGAGAGGGCAGAAGGGAAGCAAGTCCCTGATATTTCTTGATATTCTTTGATCGCTGGAAACAAGAAAACATTGACAGATCTTTAAAATCCCTTAAAGGGCCCTGGAGTGCCCCACCTACACCTCATGCCTCCTGCAGGCAGTGGGGCTGCATGGACCATTTGGGGAGAGCAGGATTTGGCCCTCAGAACTCATGCGTGGACAATCTCGTGACAGGTTAGAACATCCCTCCTCACAGTCTGCGCCGCATAGCGCTTCACTACAGCTCTTAGAATGGCCTTTGCAGCTACCGATGGTAACAAAGCAGTTGTCGATGGTAAACTATTTTGGCTACACAGGGGCAAATGTCTGAACATTCATTTTACTCCAGTGCCAGGAACATTACACTGAATCCAGGCCATGTTCTGAACGCTGATGATTGCACACAGAGAACCCACACTGAAGCGTGTTCTTCCAAATACATTTGACTGTAACTTCCATTATGCAGTGATTGACACTGGTATTTTTAAGAACTAGGCTGAGCATTTTGTTTTTATTATTTGTAGTATGGTGGCATCTAGAGGCCCAAGCCAAGATCAGGGCCCCCCTTGTGCTGGCAGCTAAATAGTTAGAGACAGTCCCTGAAAGATCAGTGGCCCCGTTTTACAAATGGGAACTGAGACCCAGAGAGAGCAAGGCTACATCTGCTTAAGAGCTAGGGGTGTGATCCCCAGCTTGCAGAAGACATACACATGCTAGTGCACTAAAAATAGCAGTGTAGCTGTGCCAAATATGGACCATCAGGATGCAGGCAGGTTTGTGCTCAGGGCAGCTTAGGGTTTTTAGAATATTGTATAGGGGGGCTTCTATGGGAAAAAACAAAAGCCCTCAGCAACCTTATAAGCTACTGCAGCTACGCTCCTATTTTTAAGCACACTAGCTCAAGGCGTGGAAGAGCAAATATGATTATGTCTACACTACAGACCTTACCGCCTCCCAGCTATACCACTACAGCTGTGCCACTGTAAGGTCTCCCGTGTAGTCGCTCTTTGCCAGCGGAGTGAGCTCTCCTGCCGCCATAATTAAACCACCCTCAACAAGCGGTGATAGCTATTTCGGCAGGAAAGCCTCTCTTGCCAACAGAGCGCTGTCCACTCCGGCACTTTTGTCGGTGAAATTTATGTCGGTCAGGTGTATGGTTTTTTTCACACCCCACACTGACAAAAGTTTTGCTGACAAAAGTCTACTGTAGATAAAGCCTATGTCTCCTCAAGCTTGGAGTCACACCCCTAGCACTGACTATAGACAGTCCCTTTGGGACCTGCCCAGGGAGTCTGTAACAGTTCAGGGTTTGAACGCAGATTGTCTAAGGCCAAGAAAACCCCACAGCCATCCTTCCTCTCCAGTCCTGCCGTGTGTGAGGGCAGGGTGCAGCTGCACCCCGCAAGCAGCCCAGGGAGAGAGCCGAGGGTTTGACAAATACACAGAGGGACATGGAAACTTATCTGAAGGGCTGCCGGAGAGGCAGAGAAAGGCTGAGATAGCATCTGAGAGAGAATGGAATACAATTTTCTCTGCTTATTTGTTCTGTACCTGTTTTCTCTGGGTAATCAACAGAGACGTTTATTGGCTCTCCAAAACAGCCTGTTGTCTATTTGCTCCCTCCGGTGCTCTGATACAGCCCACATTTGCAAGCTTTCAGGACACACTGCAAGGCCTATTTAGTCACTGAGCTTTCCCCCGGATGGGGGAAGGGCCGAGCTGTGCTCTGGGTGGTGGAGACATACAGGTGGAGAAGTTTTCTTGAACTTCCACCTAGACGATTTTTATAAGTTGAGAAATGGTAACTATTCCATCAGGAGCACTCCCAAATCTGTGCCACCCAGCCCTGCACAGCCATTCCTTTGGGGAGCATGGAGCATCTCTGCCCTCTGTGTTTCTTCCTGGCTGCTCTCCTGATTGCTCTGGTTTGAAGCCCTCCCTTGATTGCCAGACAGAGCACAGACACTCTCTTCACGGGGCTAGAGTGACTCCAGACTACAGCTGTGTGACACTTTCCCAACAAATAGTTTATTTGCCAAAAAATGCAGTTTTGGTTGAACCGGAACTCTTCACAAATGTGACTCAAATGTGCCCAATAGTTCTGTCGAGACAAAAACGTGGGGAGCTAGGTTCACAGAATGGCCATCAAAGGCAGAGGTACCCATTGTACAAATTTAGCCCAGTGATTAGGCCACTCACCTGGGATAGGGGAGACGTGCATTTGAATCAGGTCTCTCCCCTCTGAGGTGAGCACTCTAATCAGGGTACAGGGCACTCTAGGGTGGGCTTCTCTCTCCTGTTGAAGTTGTTCCACTTTTTATAACTAAATAACTATTCATTGGCGCAGCCAAAGGAACTTGGGTCTTGCCTCCCACAATGAGCAGCTCAACCACCAGGTTATAGCGTCATTCTCATGCTCTCCGGCCCAAGGGCAATTCAGGTATTTTATATAAAGTGGAACAGCTCCAACAGGAGAGATGGAGAGACACTCAGAGTGTGGCTCCAAACCTGGGTCCCCCATATCATTGCCCAGAAACTGCTGAAAGGGGAAGGGAAGGTCTTTCTAGCTCTTCTGCAGCAGAAGGAAACAGTGTGTTTCCAGGTGTGGGAGGGGCTGAGACTGACTCCTGCATGGAGTAATGAAATGGAGTAATGCAGCCTGCCCTCGGGGCCAGCGGGAGGAGATGACCCCTGATACTGAAGAAGCTTAAAGGAGTTGGTTATAACCATTCAGCACCATGGGGAATTAATGTTGCTAGCATTTGATTGTCCTTTTGCTGGTCACATGGGGGCACAAAGAACCTATGAGAGGTTAAAGAAAATTTTCTGCTGGCCAGGAATACAGAATGATGTGAGGAATTATTGCAGGTCTTCTGAATTATGTCAAAAGAGAAAGAGACCTGCAGAACCTCAGAAAGTCCCCCTGAACCCCTTGCCTGTGATACAAGAGGCATTTCTGAGAGAAGCAATGGACATTGTGGGTCCTATGCCACGTCCCAGCTAACGGGTGAAGAAATATATCTTGGTGATGGTGGATTTTGCCACTAGCTATCCTGAAGCAGTAGCTCTGACTAACACTGAGGCAGAATCTGTGGCAAGAGCCCTTTTCACTATCTGAGACTCATAGACTTTAAGGCCAGAAGGGCCCATCATGATAATCTAATCTGACCTCCTGCACACTGCAGCCTGCTGAACCTCACCCACCCACTATTGTAATAGACCCCTAACCTCTGGCGGAGCTACTGAAGTCCTCAAATCATGGTTTAAAGACTTCAAGTTACAGAGAATCCACCATTTACTCTAGTTCAAACCAGCAAGTGACCCGTACCCCATGCTGCAGAGGAAGATGAAAACCTCCCAGGATCTCTGCCAATCTGACCTGGGGGAAAATTCCTTCTTGACCCCAAATATGATGATCAGTTAGACCCTGAGCATGTGGGCAAGACCCACCAGTCAGACTACTGGGAAAGAGTTCTCTGTAGTAACTCAGAGGCCTCCACATCTAGTGTCCCGTCTCCAGCCATTAGGGATATTTGCTGCTAGCAGTCACAAATTGCCTACATGCCATTGTAGGCAGTCTCATCATTAGCAGAGTGGGTTTCCTTAACAAGATTTTATCTGACTGTGGGTCAAATTTCATGTCTCAGCTAGGCAGTGAGCTATGGAAGTTGTGTGAGGTGAAACAAATGCCACCCCCTATCACCCAAAGACAAATGGTTTTGTGGAAAGATTCAATGGGACCCTAAAATATATGCTGGGAGGGTATGAAAATAAGAGGGTTCAAGATTGGGATGAGTTGCTACTATATTTGCTGTTCGCTTACCTACCCCAAGAATCAACCAGGTTCTCCCCATTTGATCTATACAGAAGGAAAGTGAGGTGACCCTAGATCTCATCAGACACTCCTGGAAATGGGACACTGAGGCAGAGGAAAAGCCAGTAACTGAACAGGTACAAAGGTTCAAAGAATAATTAAAAGACATGATATGTACTGTTCAAACTAACCTCAAAGACAGTCAGTTCAAACAAATGTCACGCTATGATAAACGTACTTGTAAACGCTCTTTTGAAATAGGAGACTTGGTGTTGGTATTAAGCCCTGTGAAAAAATAAATGCAAAATATTTGGGAAGGAACCTAAGTGGTAAATGAAGATACATATCATGTTAAAAAGCCTCATGGTAATGCCGTCCCACAGCTAGTACATGTGAACAGACTTACAGCTTATCAAAGCAGGGAAGCCATGGTAAACATGATCGGCTGTGCAGGCGGGGAAACTGAGGCACGCCACCTCATTGCTTTGATGGCTGAATGACTCATCTCTGGGGAAAGTACTGAAATCTGCAGTGTGTTAATACCAGCTGAAAAGGTAGAAGTGTTGTCAGGGCTGAAAGAACGCAAATAAGTGTTTTCTGGTAGGTCAGGGGAGAAATACTTGCTGACTCATACAATCATTACAGAAGGACCTGAGCCACCTCCCAGCAGACCCTAGAGGATCTCTGGCAAGGTGCAGGAAGAAATTCATACAGAAATACAAAGCATGTTGGACATAGGAGTAATTGAAAGGTCTAACAGCTCTTGCGCATCACCTGTGGTCTTGGTCCCTAAGAAAGACAACACTGTACTGTTTTGTGTTGATTACGGACACCTCAATGCTATCCCAGTACCAGATGTGTGTCCCATACCTAGAATTGATGATATGCTGGACATTTTGAGTAAAGCAAAATATCTCAGCTCTTTTGCTTTAACAAGCGGTTATAGGCGATTCCTTTAGATAAGGATGCAGAGAAAAAATCTGTGTTCATCATTGATATGGGTATCTACCTAAAATAATAAGCTGGCATATTAGTCCCGTAAAGGAATAATGGATTTAATGGATTTATACTGTCCAGGAGAGGACTGGGCAGGACAGGACATATATTTCTGGGGAACAATCCAGGACTGGGGTTGTGTTGGGGTCCCCCTGCAGTATAACCCAGGCTGATGAGAGCCAGGGTGTAGCTGGAAGGCTGTAGTTACACACAGACACTCAGGGTGTGGCTTGCATGCTGGAAGGCTGTTTGTGAGTGGCCCAGGTGGGCGCTACTACAGCAAGGCATTGTAAGGCACCCAAGGTTGCAGGGCAGAGGTGACAGAGCCCCCCTCCTCCACTGGTCTGGATTGCACCCAGGTATGTCACAGAGTCTCGCCTGCATGGCGAGACAGATCGGAGTACCCAAGGGGACGGTCTGTGACTTCATGTTAAGGTTGTTATAATGCCTGAGGGGTTTACACTTGATAACTGGTTAGTGAACTCTAAGGGTATGTCTACAGTACGAGAGTAGTTCGATTTTACTTAAATCGAATTAGTGGAACCAATATTACAAAGTCGAACGTGTGTATCCACACTAAGAACAGTAATTTGACTTTGTGAGTCCACACTAACGGGGCAAGCGTCGACATTGGAAGCGGTGCACTGTGGGCAGCTATCCCACAGTTCCCGCAGTCCCCGCTGCCCATTGGAATTCTGGGTTGAGCCCCGAATGCCTGCTGGGGAAAAAAAATGTGTCGAGGGTGGTTTTGGGTAACTGTCGTCATTCAACCGTCACTCCTGCCCTCCCTCCCTGAAAGCGCCGGCGGGCAATCAGTTCGCGCACTTTTCTGGTGAGTGACAGCGCGGACACCACACTGCGAGCATGGAGCCCGCTGCGACCATCGCTGCAGTTATGGCCGTTGTCAACACCTCGCACCTTATCATCCACCTTTTTCAGAGGCAGATGCTGAGAAATTGGGCGAGGAGGCTACGGCAGCGCGGTGAGGACATTAAGTCTGAGAGTGGCACAGACCTCTCGCAAAGCACGGGACCCCACGCCGTGGACATCATGGTGGCAATGGGTCATGTTGATGCTGTGGAACGGCGATTCTGGACCCGGGAAACAAGCACGGACTGGTGGGACCGCATAGTGCTTCAGGTCTGGGATGAATCACAGTGGCTGCGAAACTTTCGCATGCGTAAGGGAACTTTCCTTGAACTTTGTGAGTTGCTGTCCCCTGCCCTGAAGCGCAAGGACACCCGGATGCGAGCAGCCCTGACTGTCCAGAAGTGAGCGGCCATAGCCATCTGGAAGCTTGCAACGCCAGACAGCTACCGGTCAGTCGCGAACCACTTTGGCGTGGGCAAATCTACCGTGGGGGTTGCTGTGATGCAAGTAGCCAACGCAATCGTTGAGCTACTGCTCTCAAAGGTAGTGACCCTGGGAAACGTGCAGGTCATCATAGATGGCTTCGCCGCGATGGGATTCCCAAACTGCGGTGGGGCTGTAGATGGAACTCACATCCCTATCCTGGGACCGGAGCACCAGGCCAGCCAGTACATTAACAGAAAGGGCTACTTTTCAATGGTGCTGCAAGCACTGGTGGACCATAGGGGACGTTTTACAAACATCAACGTCAGATGGCCGGGCAAGGTTCATGATGCTCGTGTTTTCAGGAACTCTGGTCTGTTTAGACGGCTGCAGGAAGGTATTTACTTCCCAGACCACAAAATAACTGTTGGGGATGTGGAGATGCCTATAGTGATCCTCGGGGACCCAGCCTACCTGCTAATGCCCTGGCTCATGAAGCCCTATACAGGCGCCCTGGACAGTGAAAAAGAACTCTTCAACTACCGGCTGAGCAAGTGCAGAATGGTGGTGGAGTGTGCTTTTGGACGTCTCAAGGGGAGATGGAGAAGCTTACTGACTCGCTCTGATCTCAGCGAAACCATTATCCCCATTGGTATTGCAGCTTGCTGTGTGCTCCACAATCTCTGTGAGAGCAAGGGGGAGACCTTTATGGCGGGGTGGGAGGTTGAGGCAAATAGCCTGGCTGCTGATTACGCCCAGTCTGACAGCCGGGCGATTAGAAGAGCCCAGCGAGACGCGCTGTGCATCCGGGAGGCTTTGAAAGCTAAGTTCCACAGTGAGCAGGGTAACCTGTGACTATTAAGTTTGTTTAAAGAGAAGCTGAACCTGACCCCGTTTCTTTACCCACTTAATGTTGACTATCCTCTCCAGTTACATACCCCCTTCACCCCGTTGCCCCCCTTCCAACACACCTTTAAAAATAAAATAAATGGAACTTTGTTCATTAACACCGTTTTCTTTATTAAGGGTTTCCGTGGTAAAGGGTTGAAACTGAGACGCAGACTGTGGTGGGGTGCGGGTGTAGTGATGGAAAGGACGCTTCTAAATTCGAGGAATGACAGGCTCCTGCTCCTAGAGCGGTCCACAGTGATGGACTGGTTGTTTCAACGGAGCCTGCCACCCCTCCTTTTCGGGACTCTGTGTGTGGGGGCTATCTGACTTTGTGGCGGGGGAGGACGGTTACAGATCCCCTGCTGCGTGGCTCTGTCATCCAGGCTAAGGACCGGTGCATAAGATCTGTAACCACCTTCCCCCGCCACAAACTCACATAGCCCCCGCACACAGAACATGAAAACCACCTCCCAGACTGACCAGGGTGCCTAGGGACTGCAATGTGTGTGTGACCTGCTGCTGAACCTGCCCCCGTGTCTGTACCCTGGTAAAGGTGACTGTCCTCTCCAATTACCAACCTCCTTTCCCCCCTTCAGACACACTCTCCTCTAAAAGAACCTGACGGAAACAGTAATTAACAGAAACGTATTTTTTATTAACAACTACACAGTTAGGGGATGACACTGGGACGGGGGCTTGGGTGAGGTGCTTTTGGAGTGAAGGAAAGGACTTATCAAAACTTTGGGAATGAGAGCCGTCTGGTACTTGAGCAGTCTGCAGGGGTGGAGTGACTGTTTTCACGGCCCCTGCCACCCCTTCTTCTTGGGACTTTGGGTGAGGGGGGGATGGGACTTTGTGGCGGGGGAGGGCGGTTAGAGATAGACTGCAGCGGGGCTCTGTCCTCCTGCCTCCAGTCCTGCAGAACATCTACAAGGCGCCGGAGCGTGTCCGTTTGCTCCCTCATTAGTCCAAGCAGCGTTTGAGTCGCCTGCTGGTCTTCCTGTCGCCACCTGTCCTCCCGTTCGCTGTGTGATCGCTGGTATTGCGACATGTTCTCCCTCCACTGGGTCTGCTGTGCCGCCTCGGCTCGGGAGCAGCTCATAAGTTCGGAGAACATCTCATCCCGTGTCCTTCTCTTTCGGCGCCTAATCTGCGCCAGCCTCTGGGAGGGGGATGCCAGGGTAGGTTGGGAGACACTTGCAGCTGTGGGATGGGAAAAAGGGAGTGAATTCCTCACAAAGATACATTTTTGTGAACAATGAACATAGTCTTTCTCTGTGAACAAGACCATGCACAGCACCTATCACACGCGCACTCAGGACAAGGTCGAATTTTCAGCCTTCCCATTCAGTGCCTGAGGTCTTGGAGTACAGATCACACAAGCGGGGCAGGACAGCGGAATTCGGGTAGCAGGCGGACATGGTAAGCCGTAGACTTTTGGCTGCTGAAAGCTTAATTTATAGCAGTGCCCTCCTTTCACGTTCAAAGCAATGCCCCTAGCGTTGGCCAGTTCCTGCTGCCGGCAATCCGGCCAGCATGAACTCTGCCCCTGTCCCACCCCCCTCGTGGCTGTCCCCGGGAAAGATCCCTGTATGCTGCCCCTGTCCCACCTCCACCGCATGGCTGTAAACCGCCGGATACACTTATGTAAAGGAACAGGCAATCAGTCCCAATACTAACATTCCCCTAATTTAAAGCAGGTCACCATGAGTGATATCACTCTGATGAGGATCTCGGACACAGAGAAAGACCGCATGCTGCGTGAATGCCAGCAAAAACCAGGGCCATATGCGGCCATGCTGTGCGAGGCACTGATCCCGGAGTACTTGCTGCTAGCCTGGCGCGGAAAAGTTTCCTACCACGGAGGACGCAATAAGGCCGCTCTCCCCAGGAACCTAATGCAAAGGCTTTCAAATTACCTCCAGGAGAGCTTCGTGGAGATGTCCCAGGAGGATTTCTGCTCTATCCCCGGACATATTGACAGAATTTTCCAGTAGCTGCACTGGCAAGGACTAAAAAGTAGAGCGCCTAGGGCAAAGTAATCATGCAAAACCGGACATTTTGAGATACTTTTGCAGTAGTTGCACTGGCAAGGACTAAAAAGTAAAGCGCCTAGGGCAAAGTAATCATGAAAAACCCACTGTTAATATTCCATTCCTGTTCTGATCAAAATAAATGTTTACATGTTTAAAACACTTACCGACTGATCCTTCCCCTGATTCAGGGTCAGGGTTAACGCCTTGGGAGGGTTGGTAAGGGATCTCCGTGAGGGTGATGAAGAGATCCTGGCTGTCGGGGAAATCAGCGTTGTATGCGCTGTCAACTGCCTCGTCCTCCTCATCTCCTTCCTCATCTTCCCCGTCTGCGAATATCTCCGAGGAAGCGGCCGTCGACAATACCCCATCGTCAGAGTCCATGGTCAGTGGCGGGGTAGTGGTGGCGGCCGCACCTAGAATGGAATGCAGTGCCTCGTAGAAACAGCATGTCTGGGGCTGGGATCCAGAGCATCCGTTTGCCGCTTTGGTCTTCTGGTAGCCTTGTCTCAGGTCCTTGATTTTCACGCAGCACTGCGTTGCATCCCGGCTGTATCCTCTCTCCGTCATGGCTTTGGAGATCTTCTCGTAGATCTTCACATTCCGTTTTTTCGATCGCAGCTCCGAAAGCACGGACTCATCGCCCCACACAGCGATCAGATCCAAGACTTCCCGATCAGTCCATGCTGGGGCCCTCTTTCTATTCTGCGATTGCATGGTCACCTCTGCTGGAGAGCTCTGCATCATTGCCAGTGCTGCTGAGCTCGCCACGATGTTCAAACAGGAAATGAGATTCAAACTGCCCAGACAGGAAAAGGAATTCAAATTTTCCCGGGGCTTTTCCTGTGTGGCTGGTCAGAGCATCCGAGCTCGGACTGCTGTCCAGAGCGTCAACAGAGTGGTGCACTGTGGGATAGCTCCCGGAGCTATTAGTGTCGAATTCCATCCACACCTACCCTAATTTGACATGGCCATGTCGAATTTAGCGCTACTCCCCTCGTCGGGGAGGAGTACAGAAATCGATTTAAAGAGACCTCTATGTCGAACTAAATAGCTTCGTTGTGTGGACGGGTGCAGGGTTAATTCGATTTAATGCTGCTAAATTCGACATAACCTCCTAGTGTAGACCAGGCCTAAGTGTAGAACGCCCAACCAATTTGGGGTTTGTGCCCTGCCTCTTACCAGTATGGCCTGAGATGGGTACTCATGCTCTGGAGCCACTGCAGGAGAGCTTGACCGGCCCATAAATCACAATGCTTGTGATAAGACGTATCAGACAAATATCCATTTCTGATTAAATTCACAGGCAGGCCGGCTTTGCTCACACATTCTCCAGGACACAGCTGAGGTGGAAGAACTCATCAGTAACACACGGCATGACTCTAGAAACCCCACTGAGCTGGGCTCCAAACTTTTCATTGTGAATCTTGGCAAATCACTGATTCTTTGCTATTTGACCAGCACTAAGAGATGATGACGGATCACTCCTAGAGCTGGGGGCTGGAACAGTGGGTTTAGTCCAGATAACCCCCCAAAGCCTGGCTCTACCCCATGAGATTTCTGGCCATAGGCGACATGTAGAGGGGGCATGCGGGGTCAAGTGACCTTTCCCCCCCCATTTCTATTTGGCCTGCTGGGGGGAGGGAGTGGGGCTCTGTCCTTCTCCCGCTACGCCTGCCCCTGACACATTCAGCCCATGTCCCTGGCAGCCAAGCCTGGGTGAGGAGTGAAAAGGGCAGGACCAGCCACTTCTCACGCTGGTCACTCCAGGTTGCTACTCTGTGCAGAACAACAGCTGCTTGAGAGAGAACCTAGCTGGGGAGGTGGCGGCACTTCTCTGGCAAGAGTTGCAGCTCCCCACACCTGGAGCCCATGCACCACAGTACCAAGAGCCAGCATTCAGGACCAGATCTTGGCCTGGTGCCCTCAGGAGCTCTGCCATGTGCAGCCCCACGTGCTGTCTCCCCATTGTTTTGGTTACCCTGTGAGCTACGTGGAGCACTGATCTCTATACCTGCAGTAACTGAGTGCTGATTGTTAGATAGCAAGGGCCATGCCACTTGGCAGCTCCAAGAGAGTCGTTCCCAGGCCACTGTGAAGCTCAAAGCTCTTCTCATCCACTCTGTGGGCCAGTGTAAAGCCAGACTATCTCATGATGGACCTGGATAAATAATTCAGATTTAAATGGCACTGTGTAGCAATTAAGTTTCCATCACCAACATTTTTCGCTGAGTTGGTCCCAAGGACCTTCTACATGCTTCCCAAGATATACAGACAAGGGGACCCAGGCAGACCCATGATATCTGGCCACAGATCTCTTACTGAAGGAATATCAGGACTCAGAAATCATCCTTAAATTATTCAGCACACAAAAGGCCAGCTTCCTCCAGGATGCAACCAACTTCCTTTAGAAACTCTGCAAAATCAACAACCTCCCTCAGAGCACCGTGCTGGCCACCCTGGATGTCACCTCTCTATACACCAACATCTCTCACCATGACGGTACCTCTGCGTGCCTCAAATATCTGCAGAGCAATGGACAACTCTCAGACATCCACCTCTAACACATCACCAAACTCATCCATTTCATCTTCACCCTCAACTTTAGGTTCAACAATAAACACTTTGTCCAAACCATGGGAACAGCCATGGTTACTAGGCTTGCTCCCCAGTATGCCAACATCTTCATGGCCCACCTTGAGAAAGAATTTCTGGGAAAATGCAACACAAAACCAACGATGCATCAATGACATTTTCATCTTCAGGACAGAAGATCTAAACTCCCTCATAGATTTCCACAACAACCACTATTTATCCAACTCTCTGTAGAACACTTCTGAACCAGCATCAACTTCTTGGACACCACAATCAGCTTTAACAATGGAATCCTACAGATAACTATATACAGGAAACCCATGGATCACCACACTTATTTCCACAAAGCCAGCTAGACACCAAAAATCATAGACTCGGTAGAGTCCCTGGTTTTAGGTTTTGTTACAACAATCTGTAACCCATTATCTCTCTTTTGTCCTACGACTGCAGAGGTGTTAATTTCCCACATTTTAAATGGTTTATTCCAACACATTAACTCCTTATGCTTGACAATGGGTTCCACCTTGTATTTAGCTGTGACACTCTGAGTATCTTTCCCAGACCTGAGGAAGATCTCCGTGTTGGCTCAAAGGCTTGTCTCTCTCACCCACAGAAGTTGGTCCAATGCAAGTGTGACGGGGTTCAACCTGGACTGTGGGACCTCTGAACCCTCTCTCCCACCAACCTGGGTATCCTTCTCACACTGTGATGCTGTGCCAAGTCAGTACCTCTAGCAAGTACTGCACTTCCACAGTCATCACAGGCAGGGACACACCCAACTTAGTTACATGAATGCTTTCCCCAGCCAATCATGAACCAACAATAGGGAGGCGCCAGCCAATTCCCCAGCCTTGCACCCCAGAACTGTACCATTTTGCACTGGTCAGAAGCCTGATCAGTGTAAGTTCATTACCCAGTTTGCCCCTCCCTCAATGTGGAGAGGACACACACAAGCCTTTGTAAACTGAGCTGAGATTTCCCAAGCACTTCAATCAAAACACACTGTTTTAGGTAAAATATAAGACAAATTTATTAACTACAGAAAGATAGATTTTAAGTGATTATAAGTAGTAAGTGTAGCGATCAAAGTTGGTTACTTAAGAAATAAAAGTAAATTTGCAGTCTGCATTCTATAAACTAAACAGGATTTGAATCAAGTAGTGTCTCACCCTGATATATAGTACATACAGGTCACAGATCTTCTATACACAAGCTGGAACTGCCTTCCAGCTCAGGAACCGCCCTCCCCAGTTCAAAGTCTTTGTCCTCCAGCTGTGTTTCCTGGTGTTGAGTTGTGGAGAGAGTGAGGCCAAGTCATGATGTCACTTCCCTTCTTTATAGTTTCTTCCAGCTTGCTGAAAAGATCTTTTGCTATGAAGTGGGTCAAGCAGTTCCCATGCCTACCCTCTCTGAGAAGTCTCTGGGATAGTCCTTGGGAGTGTGGATTCCCTTCAAAGGGCCATTAGTGCATCTAGATATGCCATTGTTGTACCTGAAAGGCTGGTTATGGGTGTTCCCAACCTCGCAACATATTTCAGTAATACACACAGAGCAAAACTTCATAATTTCCCATACAATGATAGCACATACAATCCAGAAGGATATTAATGTTCAACAGATCAAGACTTTCAAAATGATACCTCACAAGGCATACTTTGTACAAAACATATCCTAATTATACGACAGTGGTGAATATGGGGGTTGCAGGCTGCTGCTTTAAGGTACAAGTGCCACAACAAGATATTACCTCACCCACCATGTCTCTCTCATGACCAACAGAGCAGCTGGTTCTGGTGCTTAGGATATGGGCATCCCAAAGAAGGTGTATAGCTTGCCCTGGCTTCTCCCTTCAGGCCTGCCTACAGTAGCAGTCTCAGCTCACAGCCTTGTCAATGATGAGGCTTTACAAGCCAAGCTGACTCCCTCAGGCATTCCCGACAAGCCAACTCCCTGTTCAGGCACCTCTCTTCACAACGGCAAGACGTAATCCACAGGCTGGTGTGTGCAACCCAATGCCCCCTGCTGGGAGGAATTTGCACTTCCCTAGGCTTTGCACTGAAGAGCCGCCGAGGGAGTCTCCATTAGGTCAAGCAGCAGGACCCATGGGTCTGGAGCAAGAAGGCCTGGATTATCTCCCCACAGACGTGCCGTTCTGAACTTCGGTGGATTGCTGACCATGTTAACATTAAACACAACAGCAAAGGAGGCCAGAGTAACGTCCGTGTGGGCGCAGGTCAGAGAGTCGAACGTCGCCCTCTCAGTGAGCTCACCGCTACACTCTCACTTCATGCTCTGGCAGTACAGCCACTGTGGTTTGGTGTCCCTGTGGTGACCTGCACACCTAAGTAGCTATCAGGGAAATCCCCGAGGAGGGACCTCGCTCCTGGAAAGTTGGGGGCAATTTGCTGTTGCTGAGCCATCCTCCTGTCATCAGTGCAGTAAACATTTCCAGCGCTTGCTCTGGCATGGCAGCTCAGAGGGACCAAGCACTATGTGAGCACTGGCAATGGGGCCAGGAGGAACGTGGAGCACTTGGGAACTTGCAGCCGCAACTGTTGGCAGTTTCAGTTTTCATCTGAGCCAAAGAAGCCGTGTTCTCTGACAGACATCCGGCACCATTCTCACTGGCCAAGCCTTTGCTATGAAATCCTAGCACTCCTGCCTTTCAGCTCCGCAGACAAGGGAGGGCAGGAGTGGGGCCCTATTTCAAAGTCTACTCAGTGCCACCAGTACATTGAATTTGGCAGCTCTTCTTCTATCGGCTATCCCATAGCCCAAGCCCCAGGGTGTATGTTTTTAGACACAGCTTAGGTTATTGCCAGGGAACTCTCAGACTTTCAGCTGGGAGGTGGAATGATCCACGTACCTACAGTGCATTGGCAATGTCAGAGTCTGCTGAGAGATTTATACTACTCATAATGCAGACAATATGAGGCTTCTGAATTCAGTGCGGTGGTTTGTTCTCCTTTGGAAATCTACTTAGCACTTGCAGAAAGAACTTACTTATAGTCTACAGAGAAACACACCGATAACCCAAGCAAACGAGGCCAGCTGCTCTCTGAGCAGATTCAGTTCCTGGACGGATCGCTGCTGAGGGCATGGAAGCACTAGCCCGGCACTGCTCTCCAGTCACCGGGCAGCCGATGGAAACAGGTTGCAAGGGGAAGGAGCATATTCAACAGTCAGGTTTATCTGACAGGTTTCAGAGGGGTAGCCGTGTTAGTCTGTATCAGCAAAAACAACGAGGAGTCCTTGTGGCACCTTAGAGACTAACAAATTTATTTGGGCATAAGCTTTCATGGGCTATAGCCCACTTCATCAGATGCATGGAGTGAAAAAAACTTTATCTGAGTTGCTTAGAGGGTTACTTAGTTTCTGTCTGTCTAGTTTTCAGCCCCCACCCCAAACCCGTAGTGTAAAAGCTAAACACTCCACAGCACAATGATGGACCCGCAATGGCCATAGCCAGACAGGCATCCTGATTAACAATACCTCCAGCAACGCCCCTGGGATGGGGTGTTCACTCCATGCAAGGCAGAGCAGGTTAAATTAAGTTAATTAACCTGATAAGCTGCACCTGTGGGCAGCCAGGGATAGCCAGGCTGACTGAGGATGGAGCCCATCTGAGCAGGAACAGAAAGGGCTGGTATAAAGCCAGGAAGTTGGCAGCAGAAAGCAGCTGAAGGGGAAATAGGCTGCAGTTTCTTCCTGGGAGGAGGAAGTTTGGGCTTGTGAACCCAGAGATGCGGGAGCCAGAAGACATAGGAAGGAGTCCAGGGAAATAGCAACAGGGTCTGGGATCAAGTGAATGAGAGTTGCTAGATATAGGATTCCTGGCTGGAACCTGGAGTAGAGGGCAGGGTCAGGTTCCCCTAACAGCCACTGGGCAGTGGCACAGACTAGGCAGTGGAGCAGACCACTGCCTAGGCCAGTCATCTGATGGGACTTTGCTATTCCAGAAGGGGAGGACTATAGTGACCTGGCTGGAGGACTAAGACATGAAGAGAGGGCACCCTGGGTTGCAGAGAGAGAAAGAGGCATGGCAGAGTGCGTGAACGAGTGGCAGAAGGGGTTGTCAGACCTGGAAGGAGCTAATCCCCAGAGCAGCCAGGAGGAGGTGCCCTAGAGGTGAGTGGGACCCCATTACAGCCCCCCCAGCCCAGCCTGTATCCCACCAACTCCCCACACAGCAGAGCCTTACAGTCTGCACCAGAGCATAACAAAGCCAGACTCTGGCAGGCCCGGTGGGGAGAAGGACCCAAAGCCCCTCTCATTTGACTGAATGGGCTCCAGCATCTCTGCTGACCACACCACAGTGGTACTGCTGGGGTGACAGGCGTCTCTCAACCAGCCAGGTCCCAAACCATCGAGTGCTTCTTAGGTGAAAAACAGCACCTTAAACTGCCCCTGGAAACCATCTGGCAGCCAGTCCAGATCCTGGGACCCTGCATTATGTGATACGTCACTTGGTGCGTGGGCAGCTGCATGCTGCACTTCCCAAATGGGCCCAGTGGGAAGCCCCATGCAGAGCACATCCTTGGATGAAACATATTCCAGTGGAATGAAGGAGAAATTCCGCCACTGCTTCTCAGTGTTGTGCAATAGGGACTGGAGCATTTGTACAGCAGAGATGGGTGTGTGTACTGTCTGCATTTGTAGCCTGCAGCATTATAGTGAATGGAGAGAGGCAGGACTGTGGGGGGCGTCAAGACATTTCTAGCGGTCAGAGGAGACAGTTTTGAGCCTGAACTTGCTCTCAGTGAAGTCCCAGATAAAATGCTCATTCACCTCAGAGAGGGCAGCATTAAGGCCTGAATCTGCCATGTCAGACCCTGCATTCTCTCCCTAAGCACACGGACATCTGAGCATTTATTGTCTCTGAGGAGGAGGGGAAAAAATAACTTAAGCAAAGACAGAATGAGGCCAAGCCCACTCTGATGTAAGCGGGCACCACGCCACAGCAGAGCAGTCCCCTGCTCCCTGAGCCTGCACGTGAACCTGTTGTCCTGACTAAAAGTGCCCCCCAGTTCTTTCCCAGAAGTGAAAGCAGGGTCTAGGCCAGTGGTTCTCAACCAGGGGGCCGGGACCCCAGGGGGGGGCTGCGAGCAGGTTTCAGGGGGTCCTCCAAGCATGGCCAGTGTTAGACTAGCTGGGGCCCAGGGCAGAAAGCCAAAGCCCCACCGCATGGGGCTGAAGTCTGGGGCCTTGAGCCCTGCCACCCGGGGCTGAAGCCAAAGCCTAACCAATGTAGCTTCATAGGGGCCCCTGTGGCATGGGACCTCAGGCAATTGCCCTGCCCTAACGCCAGCCCTGGCTTTTATATGCAGAAAACCAGTTACTGTGGCACAGGTGGGCTATGGAGTTTTTATAGCATGTTGGGGGGCCTCAGAAAGAAAAAGGTTGAGAACCCCTGGTAGGCAGCCTCGTTCCCCTGAGCACATTTCCCCAGGTAAAGCCAGGGGGCGAGCATTGCTGTTAGACGGTGTGCCAGGATCCTTTCTGGCCAAGGCACTGCGGGTCGCCCTGTGAGTCTCTGCGCTGTGGAAGGCTCATTCTGCTGCTGTGTATCTTTCTCTGGACAGGGTAGGGCTGGTGTCTGGGGCTAACACCACACACTATCTCCCATGTACACAGTGCTTTTCCCCTGAAGGCTCAAATTGCTTTATTGACTCCATAGACCTGGACAAACAGCGATGGTTTCCTTCCATGAAGCCTGACCACCTATTCCTCACTTCCAAACCCAGCTGTGAAGAGACATTGCAAAATCCAAAGCACAGAAGTGTGAGGGAACTCTCCCTCCAGCTCTCTCCATGAACATGTCTTCTGGCCAGGATCTCCCATAAGGCTCTATGGTTATGCCTATGAGGAGCATTCTGCTATGAACTCAGAATGGAGTCCCCGCCTCTCCCGGCATCACCATCACCTCTGTGAAGCTGCCTCCCCTAAAGATTTCTCTTGCCTGTTCAAGCACTCGCTCTCAGTGGGAATGAGTCGCTCTGAGTATATTTAGGGAGGACTGGTGGATAATTTTAAGAGTTACTCACTTAGGGCAAGATTGTCACTTGAGCTTCAGACCAGCGGGGGGCAGCTGGTCGTCCTGGGAATTAGCTCTTCCACTCAGGAGCACCCTCTGCGGCCCAGTGCCTCACTTGCTGCTGGCCCCGGTGTCCCTCCTGGACCCTGGTGCCCCTTCTCTTGGGGTTCTGCCCCTGCAGTACCCCACAGTCTCTCTGAGTCTCCCCTCCCCAGGGAACCCCCTATCCCCACCTCACCTCAGTCTTTGGCTACTGCCAGTCACCGTCTAGCCCCCGCTCACTGGGGCAGACTGCAGTGTAATTGCCACTCATCATCGGCAAAGAGGGTTTGGACCTGCTGCCTCTGCCTACCCTTGGGCTGCCCCTCTGCAACCCCAGTACCTTCTTGGCCTTTAGCAAGGCCTGCAGCCTGGAGGTTTTCCAGGTTGGAGCTCCTCTGGCCTTCCCTCAGCCCTGCTCCAGTCTAGGTACCCTGCTCAACTCCCAGCAGCCAGGTCCCTCCCTCTCAAAAGGCTAGAGAGAGAGTATCTCTGTTTAGCATCTGGCCCCAGCCCTCTTATAAGGGCCAGCTGGGCCCTGATTAAGCTGGCCACAGCTGTGGTCAGCAACTCACTCAACTTCTCACAGCTGTTCTCACTCCCTTTCTTCCCTGCTGCGGCCCTCTCCAGGACTGCTTTTAACTCCTTCAGGGACGGAGCAGGGTGACCACCCTGCTACACTGCCCTGCCTCCTGGGGAAGAATAGCCAATCAGGCCTGCTACGGGGAGGTCGGCAGAGTGTCAGATGCTGTCTCCCAAAGTCAGGCCTAGTGGTTGGAGCAGAGGTCGAAGCCGGACGAAGGGTCAGGACTGGGCCGAGGGCTGTGCTGGAACCAGGGACCAGGGAGAGGCCAGGGTCAGAACCAAGATCAGAGTCCATGGACAAGAAAAATCAGTACTGTAGCCGGAGTCCAGATAACAGGCCAAAAGTCAAAGCTGGGTGGTCAGGGTCCATGGACAAGGGTCAGAAGGTGGAGGCAGGGTTAGAGCAGGATCAGTACAGGGCAAAGGACAAGGCTGGGGGCAGGAACAGGAATTGGATCAGGAGCAAGCTGGGAGTCTAAAGGGTTGTTACTACCACAAGGCAGCAGGAGGGTTCCTGGCTAGGTAGTGCTGTTGCACAAACTGGCTTCCAGCTCTGGTGGGGTTGGGGAAATACCTAAGCCTGCGGTTCATCTGACCCGGGCTCTGCTCAGGGATGGGTTGCTGCCACATGCCTGAGGGCTGATTCACTGCAGGCTCTGTTGGCAGGATAAGTCAGTGCAGCTGGGTGAGCAGCCCCGGTCTGGCTACAGGTTTGCCTCACATCACCTCCCACCCTGACCCCACCAGCCCAAGGGTACCTCCCAGGTGTCTCTAGGCCATGCTTGTCATGATGGGACTGGTGGAATTCACAGAGCAGGTCAGGGGCATAGATGTTGCTTTCTGGCTCCCATTAGTGCTCCTCTAGGCCGTAACCTTCCCAATCTACGAGTTATGGGAGCTGGGAATCGAGGATTTGATTCACCAGGTATTCTTCCTGCACCATGACTGGAGGAGGAGAGACCTGCGTTCATCCCAGCACAGAGTTGGGGGTGGGGTTCAGTAGAGAGACATGAAACACAGAGTATACTCATATCGTGGAGGGTAGCTGGAGATGGAATGTGACTGGGTTAATTTGCTGAATGATGAGGAAAGGACCAAGGTACTGGGAGTCAAGTTGGCAGGAGAAACAGGAGGTGTCCAAGTGTGTGGTGGAGAGCCATTCTTGTCCCTGACAGTGATGGTAGGGTTGGCTTGGCAGTGGTGGTCAGCAAATCACTTGGAGTCTGCCTTGGTGATGTCCAGCTAGCCTCTTAGTTCTTTCTGGATATCATGGAGGTGTTTGACCAGGTTAGAGGTGGCAGGGACATGGGAAGTCAAAGGAATGGACGGGTTGAACTGGGGATGAACACTGTAGCTGGAGAAAAAGGGGCTCTGCTGGGTGGACTTATGCTCAGAGTTGTTATAGGAAAACTCTGCAAAGGGTAGAAGTTGGACCCTGTCATCCTGGTGGAAGTTGATAAAACACAGCAGATACTATTCTAAAACTTGATTTACTCATTCTGACTGCTCATCTGTTTGGGGGCGATAGGTATGGGAGAGATGTAGGTCAATGTCTAGGAGGCGAAAGAGCTCCTGCCAAAAGTGGGAGATGAAATGTGGTCTGTGGTATGATGTGAAACTGGAAGGTAACCCATGAAGCTTGAAAACATGGTTGAAAATGAGGTGGGCTGTTACTTCTGCAGTGGAGATTTTGTGGCAGGGCATGATATGAGATATCTTGGCAGTGTGATCAATATGGCAGTGTGGTTCTGGAGTTAGGGAGCTCCACAATAAAATCCATTAATATAGATTTCCAGGGTCAAGGAGTAAGTAGGGGCATTAAGGCGCCCAAGGGCTTAATATGGGGGATCTTTGTGTGACAACATACTTTGCACAAGTCAATGTATGATTTCATGGAGGCATGCAGTCTGGACCAAGAAATATTATGTGATCACTTTTATGGTCTTCCAATGCCCAAAGTGGTCAGACAGAGGTAAGTCATGACATAGTTGAAGAATTGCAAGACAGGGAAGGCCTTTGGGGGCATAAACACAGCCTTTGAACAGAAGTACCCCATTTCTAACAAAGAAACCTGAGTCAGGCTCAACATTGAGTGACATCTGTTTAGTGGCAAATTGGTTGCTCGGTAGAGAGGATTTCATGAGGGCTAACAGCTCCATGTTCACTAGCACTCTGGCGAAATGCAAGGGCTTCAGGATGGCGGATGGTTCTGATGGTCCTTCCATGCCATTAAGGCACTCCCCCTTGGTTTTGCCAGTGTGGCTTCCAGGTCAATAATGTAGTGTGAACTCAAAGCATGAGAGAATATCTGGATGGGAAAATGCGCACCTTCTAGGTAGTGACGCCACTCCTCAAAGGTCACCTTGATGGCTAGCAGCTCTTTCTCATAGATTTTATAGTTCCGTTCCATGGGACTTAGCTTTCTAGAGTAGAATGTGCATGGATGAAGAACAGTTGGTGACCCCTAGTGACAGTGCTGTCCCAATGGCATAATTAGAAGTATCTGCCTCTACAATGGATGGGTCTGGGTGCCTCAATATAGGTGCTGAGGTGAAGGCCTTCTTCAGTTGCTTGAAAGCCAGTTGGGCCTCTGATGTCCAGATGAAGGCAGAATTCTTATGGAGGAGTTGGGTAAATGGGCCACTACTCAGGAGAATTCCTTGATGAACTTCCAGTATTGCAAAATCCAGGAAGGACTGGATGTCACAGGTGGAGCTTCACAGGGCCCAGTCCACAATGGTTGAAACCTTCCTTGGCTCCATGCTGATCCCATCTGGCAAGATGACACAACCCAGGAAACTGACAGTGGTACGGTCAAGTTCACATTTTTCTGGCTTGGCATATAGGTAATTTTTCCTGAGGCATTCCAGCACTTGTAAGATATGCTGGTTGTGCAGAGTCTGGTTCTCTGAGAAGATGAGGATGCCATCTAAGTAAATCACAATTAACTGGTCTAGGATATCCTTGAAGATATCATTCATGAAACACTGGAATGTGGCTGGGGCATTGGAAAGGCTGAAGAATATAACCAGGTATTTACAGTGGTCATACATGGTGCGGAAAAATGTCTTTCACTTACCGCCCTCTCGTGCAGACCATGTTGTACAGACTGCACAGGATGAGCTTGATGAAGACCTTTGCCATGCCAACCTGTTCTAGTAGCTCATTGATCCGTGGGAGAAGGTATTTGTCCTTGATGGTAATACCATTCAGGTCACAATAATCGACACACAGGTGCAGTGTCCGTGTGATGGGGTGTCCAGCACACACAAAGTTGAAGTGGATTAAGATGGCAAGGTAGGCCAATTAACTCGATGGTGTACTCCTGGAGGAGGAGCCAGGAAGCATGCCACTCATTAGAAGTAGGCTCAGCAGGGCAGGAACAGGCGGGGCCAGTATTAAGCCCAGGAGTGGTGACCAGCAAGGGGGCTGCGGGAAGGCAAGGAAGGAGGCTGCAGTTACTCTGCGTGGAGGGAGTTGGGAGGCTGGAAAACCCAGAGAGGGGGGATGCCAGATGAATAGGAAGAAGCTAGGGTGACCAGATGTCCCGATTTTATAGGGAAAGTCCTGATTTTGGGGTCTTTTTCTTATATAGGCTCCTATTACCCCCCACCCCCTGTCCCGATTTTTCACACTTGCTGTCTGGTCACCCTAGAAGAAGCCCAGGGAAACAACAGCAAGGGGTCAGACCAAGCAGAGATCTTGGCTGCTTGTTATAGGGTCCCTGGGCGGGAACCCATTGTAGAGGGCAGGCCTGGGTTCCCCTACTAGCCACTGGGAAGAGGCACAGTGGGTCTGGAAGGACTTTGAATTCCCCAGAAGGGAAGGACCTTAGTGACCTGGCCGGAGGGCCAAGCCACGAAGAGGAGACTGCAGTCCTGGAGTGAGAGGGGCCACACGGTGAGACAGGACAGTGAAAGACACCACCAGAGGGAGAGAGCAAGACTGGCAGAGCTAATTCCCAGGACAGCCAGTAGGAGCACTGCTAATGGTGAGTGTACCCCATGACCGTCCCATCCTTCTTTTTAACCAACAGGATGGGGCTCCAGCAATGGATTTGGAGGGCCGAATAAAGTTCTTAGGCAGATTGTCATCCAGGTAATCTCGTAGGGTCTTGAGGTTCCAATAAAAGGGTAAATTCTCCCACAGGGGACTTGCCTCTGGCTGGAGTTATATAATGGGTTGGTCTTCTTCTTCTTAGCATATGTGCAATGTGCTGCAGGTGGCACATGACCAGGATTCATCACTAAATTTGGTCCACTGGTTGGATCATTAGCTTCCCCAGCCCGGGCTGGGTATTGACAGGTAGTGCGACGTGAACACTGTGTGGGAGTAGGACATTGGCCTTCTGTTTGCCAGACACATCTGCTAGATCCCTATGCTTGGTGGGAACTGATGGACCAGTGTCTTCTGAAGCTGGGGTAGTACTGAGCAGGGAGGATGCCCTCCTGGAGGCAGGCTCCATCTTCTCCCTGATGGGCCTTCCTAGGCATTGCAGCCGGCAAAACCCAGAGTTGAACTATACTTCCCACACCTGCCCACAAAATGTTCAGGTTCTGGAGAGAGAGCCAGGGGAGGCCCAGTATGACCCGAAAGAACAGCAAAAGGATCAGATCAAATTGCATAGTTTCCTGGTGGGCCCCAATCCTGACCTGGAAAGAGGCTATCTTGCAGGAAACTGGGTTGGAGGTCAGCATACTTCTGCTCTGGGACAAGCTTCCTCTGGATGGGCAAGTGGTTAGCTCGGGCAAAGATCAAGTCTCTAAAGTTGCTGGACACCCCAAAGTCAATCAATATAAGTTCCGAACAGCTTTCTTTGGGTGTGGCGGGGCCCTTAGCTAGAGACGGATCTGTAAATGTGGTTGTGGAGGCTCTGTGCTGCTGGGGCACCTGGAGGCTGCTGAGGGGATCCATTCAGAGAGCTTGTTCTCTGGTCATGTCCAGCTGCTACCCCTCTATTGGGGCTGGACAGAGTGGTTTCCTGGCACCATAGTGGGTCTGGGTTTGTGGGGGCACCCTGAGGTGAAGTGGCCACCTTCTCCGCAATACAGGCAAAGGCATTTTGTATTGTAGTGACATATTTCTTCTCTTGGACCGCAAGGCACCTCCTGGTGCTGTCAATCTGCATGGGCTCAGGTCCGGAACTAGGCAAAGGTGTACATGGGGGCCCGCGAGACTAGGCTGGGAATGGGTGGAAGTCTGTTTCCTTTCCAGGTGACACACGAGCAGCCAGTTCTCAATTTTAATGCAGAGCTCAATGTGAGTAGCAGCTCCACAGGGGGGAGAGGCGCTGATCCCAGCCAGCTCATCCTTTACAGCATTGTTCAATCCCCGATGGAAATGGGGGATTTGAGCCATTTCCTTCCAAGCCATAGCAGCGGCCAGGTACCAGAAGTGGGGAGATGGGTCACAAGTGCTGGGTGAGGAACTATAGGGCCGCTTTGGCAGTACAGGGGGTCAGTTGGGGTCATCAAATATCAATGAGAAGGAAAGAATGAATTCTTCAAAGCGGCCAAGCATTGGGTCAGCTCGTTCCAGGATGGGTGGCTTCTCCAGACAGTAGACTGGTAATCAGCCCAACTGTGGTCTGGGCATGTGGGTACAAGGATGGCCGCATCAGGAACAGCACACAGCACTGGCCGATATTGCTTCGGAACTTGTGGTGGTCGTCATCAAACACTCTGGCAGGGGGATTTTCAAAACACGCTCCAGGGCTGGTGGTATGGGAAGGCCCGAGGGTCATGGGGGGGCCCAGACCTGCACTCGGAGGGAGGAGTTCTCCAACTGCAGCTGGACAAGTTGGTTCTGAAGGCTCTGGAATAGGGTCCAGGGATGCTGTCTCCAGAGCCACGGCATCCAGGTGCTCCATCTAGGCTCTGGAGTCTGGTACAGTGGAGTCTGTGCAAACTGTTGGGCACCGGCTCCCAGTAGTCAGGCCTACTGGTTGGAGCAGAGGTTGAAGTTGGTTGGGACTGGGCTGAAGGCCGTGCCTGAGACAGTGCCATTGATCATTCCCTTGTGTTTGCTGCCTGGGTCCTAATATCGCAATGCCGAGACGTCCCCACTGTTCAGTCCATCTGAACATATGCATTTATACTGCTCCTAAAACCAGGAGAGTTCAGAGGCAACGAGCTATCCACCAGCTATTCAGTAGTCCCATCCAGCCCATCACACATAAGGCACAGCCCTAGGGTTCCCATTTACCTGCCAGGGGAGCTGTGTGCTCAAGGTAACTGAGCACATTTAACTTCCCAACCAGCTGCTCAGCTCAGAGGGTTGTTACAGTGCATTTGGTAGGAATTCGTCTTGTATAAATAAGTAGGTGCTGCTACACTCAGTCACTCTGAACTCACTTCATTGGCATTTCCTTGATAGCATTCACAACTGCAATAGTGAACCCTAATGACAAGGGGATTGGTGTAATTAGAGACACTATCACACGTACCTGGCCAGAAGTCAGAACAGAGTATTTGGCCTTTGGTTTGCTTAGAGCAGCACACAGCAGCTTCCCTGGGCCCGAGTGGGTCAGATCTAGACACTGTATTTCTTTGCTTATGGGGTTGTTTTCTGTATTAGATTGCAGAGCCAGTCACATGCTGTTTGCTGTGAGTTTCAGCTCTTCTAAAATGCAATCCATTCTAGGGTGACCATGCGTCCTGTTTTGGCCGGGAGAAGTCCCCTTTTTAGGCCCTGTCCCGGCCATCCCAACATTTTTGGCAAAAGTGGGCATTTTTCCTGTTTGCTCTTGCCAACTTGTTCGGTTGGCAAGAGCAAACAAGACAAATGGCCACTTTTGTCAAAAAAAAAAAGTGGAGTGCGGAGGAATGTGCAGGGGCGGGGGGGTGAGTGGTGATGCCAGCGCGGGGGGGGGGGGGGGGGGCTCAGGGGAGCTGCGCCACCAGCCCCATGTAGGGAGGGGAGGCAGTGCTTGGACAAGCAGCTTGGGTCAGCTCCATTCAGGGAAGGAGCGGGGCTCTGACTAGCCCCACGCAGTGTCCCGTTTTCCCTTTGGGAAATATGGTCACCCTAAATCAGTTCCAAAGCTCAATCAGAGCCCACAGAAGTAAATGTAAATGATATTTCTTATATTGGCTTTGCATAAACCACACACATATCTCACGTAGCTCTTTGCTTTGTATTTTACCATTGTGTGCTTTAGACAAGCCCAGAGCATGGCTAAGCAGCTCACACACAGCTTTCTGCAGAAGCCCCCAAGCAAGGGACACTTGAGTCTCAGGCTAGGTCTACACTACAGTGGGGGGTCGACCTAAGATACGCAACTTCAGCTACGTGAATAGCGTAGCTGAAGTGGCGTATTTTAGGTCGACTTACCTGGCTGTGAGGACGGCGGCAAGTCAACCGCTGCCACGCCGCCGTCGACTCCGCTACCACCTCTTTCCGCGGTGGATTTCCGGAGTCGACGGCAGAGCCATCAGGGATCGATTTTATCGTGTCTTCACTAGACGCGATAAGTCGATCCCCGATAGACCGATTGCTACCCGCCGATCCGGCGGGTAGTGAAGACATGCCCTCAGTTCAGATCTGTCAGGTTATCCCTGATCCGAAGCTGAGCAGAATAAGGGCCACTTCGCAGGCAATCTGCATTTCCTGAAAAGTGTCTTCCTTCCCCTTGCTTCAGGAGGACAAGCGTGTGGGACAATGGGAGCGGCCTGTGCCAGACTTGCAGTGGGAGCTTGGGTTTCCCTAAGGATCTGATATCCTCTCAAAGGAGAAACTTCATCACTGGTGAAGCTATTGCTTCTGAGCAGAAGCAGCCCCAGCTGCTAGCAGGATATGTACTAAAGCAGCAACCCCCTCGGAGGAACCGCAGATATTAAACCACTTTCACTGACTGACACAGATGAAGTCCCTTTATACTCTCCCAAGCAGTGGACTTGCCGGTGGAGGGGAGTTTCTTCTGGATTTTGCTGTCACTTAGGGTACGTCTACACAGCAAAGGAAGGTGTGATTGCAGCACAGGTTGGCATGGCTGCACTAGCTATAGCTAGTGCAGGTACCAATGGCAGTGAAGAGGTGGCAGTGGTTTTGAAGGGTGCTCTTTGGCTGAGGAGGAATGGGAAGGCGTTCCAGGCCCTGAGAGTAGGATGGGAGGTGAGAAGGATACAGAACTGTGTCCAGGAAGGGGGTTAGTCAGAGAATAGGCCATGGGAAGGACATTGGAGGACATAGATATGACCGGGGCAGAGTGGCATGGGGAGGGATAGTGGTGGGAGGAGACAATGGTGGCAGAGGTGCACTCTTTGCTGCCACTGTCTGATATTATCAGGAGCAGGTGTGCAAGAGGATTTCCATGGCTGTCAGCTGGCTGTGCCTGTGTAGTGGGGGGCACCAGTAATGGGGATAGCACTGTAAGGAGTTTGTTGAGTAACTGTGCTCTTGCAAATCAGAATTGCCTGTATCCCAAAGCTATCACTTCCTCCATAACCTCCCATTGGAGCTGAGATATTCATGCCTTTTCAGAGGCATTGGCAAGTTTGGTTGAGGGAATATTTATTTAACTCACTTCAGTCAACAGTCTTCATAGCAAAAAAAGGGTGAATTTCTTCTCTGGAAAACACTGCAATACAGCATGCTCCCCGTGTGAACTAGGAGCAGTTTGAACAGTGAAAACAATTTTTCACTTTGTGAAAATCGCCTTTTCTGCTTAGACCACAAAACAATGCAAAGCAAGCATGTGACTTGCTGCCAGTGTCGTTGGCAGTGCCCGTTCCTTTGGGTTGGCTCTGCACTCTGGCTGAGGTGGGGAAGAATGTGTTTGCTTGTGGGCAAGTTTTCAGCATCCATCTCAAGGATTCACTCATTTCTCCGGCTCTCTCCTCAGGGACTCATTTGTCACATTCTTTAGCTAGCTTATTACAGTTTTGTCAATTATTTGCACCTTTGAGCACGGTCACAGAAACTAAAAACAGAACTAGTAATAAACAAAACTATTCGTTCCAAACCAGAAACTCATTCTTGTCAAGATTCCCATGTATAAATATCTCAGAAAAGGACAGGAAAGTTTAGCTTGGCATGGAAATGTGGGTGCCATGAGGAATGCCAGTGTTAAATGTTACCAGAACGAGCCCTGCTATGGATGCATAACATCCTGTTCAGCGAATAAACCTGCCTTGTGCCAGACAACGCACCTTGTCCTCTGCACAGCCAAGCATGTGAGGGATGATTCAAGCAATCTGACTGGCTGAGGCACAGGACATAAATTCACGAGACATGCCACGTACAAATGAGCTAACAGTCCTAATTAGCAATCCTTTTTCTGTATCGGCAGGAGCTTTTCAGGCCGAGACCATTGCAGGGAAGGGTGAGTGCTCTGATCCCATTCTGCAGATGGAGAAAAAGGAGGGCTAGAGAAGTGACTTGCGTAAGGTCAGTCACATAGCAAATTAATGACAGATCCAGGGCTAGGCCCCAGGCTGTTGGCCGCCTCCTAGCTAAAGTTGCCCTTTTAATTTGTCTGTCACTATAGCCCCTTGACACTCCCCAGCCAAGAAGAGCCCCATTGTGCAAGGCACTGTACAGATACACAGCAAGGAACAGCCCCTGGCCAGAGCACCTTATGCCTGGGCACCCGGGGCGAGAGGGGAACAGCAGCCCCCAGCAAATCAGTGGCTGAGCTGGGACTAGAGCCCAGCTGTCTGACCACACTGACTAGTGCCCAGGCCTCTAGCCCCATACCCCACTGCTGCACTGGCATTGGCAGCCTCCAGGGATCAGCAGTCCTGAGCTGTTCCCAGCGCTGACGCTGTGTATTTGGTCTGTCGTGTGCTGGGCACTCCCCTGCCCTCCCCGGGGGAGGGGGTGACAATCAGTGCTGCCAGTGCCCCCAGCTGCACTGGGGAGGGGGGTTTGGTCCCTGCTGCAGGAGTTCTCACCCTACACTGCCCATCTCTGCCCAGCAATGAATGCTGCCCCCCTCCCCCACAGCCCCACTTCAGACTTCAGACCCCCAGCCCTTCTCTGATCCTCCTGGGGCTCTTCCTCCACCCACTCTTCCCATTTCAGGCTGGGGGGCTCCAAGGGTCCTCACCCCCCTCTGTCCCAGCCCAGGCAGGAGCTGCAAGGGGGGGCAGAAGAGCCATCCTGTCCCCATTGTTCACAGGGGAGGGGGAAGGCGGGGGGGAGCTTCCCAGAGCTGCTGGGCTCTTTAGCTCTCCTCTCCCTCCCCCCTCGTGAGAATGGCTCTAGCTGCTGAGAGGAGGGGGAGCTCTGCCTGCAATAGATCTGATTGGTTGTTCTGCCCAAGGAGGTGGGCAAGTGGGGCAGCCAATCAGAAGGCTCAAATTCACTCAAGGCCTGGAGCTTCTTGGGCCATCGGCAGGTGGCCTCAGTCCTGTCCAGTCCCCTCTCTGCAAGCACATGGCCCTGTGAATACCAGACTCACTCTCTTTAGGTCCCGGTTACATACATGTACCCCCTTGCACTGTGCCTCCTAGTGGCCACCTAAGTAGTGGCTCTAAACATTCACCAGTTTAATCCCCACTTCACACTCCTGTGCTCAATCCTGGGGCTGGCCAGTCTGAGAATCAAACATGGATGCGGCACTAACTTCATACAGAAAAAGTTCTGTTTGCAACAATGTCTGGCTTTGGGCACTGCCTGGGGATTAATGACCTCCTGGGTCCTTCAGATGTAGCATTTCAGCTCCCTGCAGGCAGGGCCGGCTCCAGGCACCAGCCCACCAAGCTTGTGCTTGGGGCGGCACCTGGAGGGGGCGGCGCGGCGCTCCGGCCGCCGGGGGGAGAGCGGAGCCCCCGCTGGGGCTCGCCGCCCTCTCGCCGCCCTGCCCCCGGCGCTCTGGCCGCCGGGGGGAGAGCCGAGCCCCGGCCGGGGCTCGCCGCCCTCCTCCCCAGGGCTCCGGCCGCCCCCCCCCCCCGGCCCCCCCCCCCCGGCCCCCGGGGGGGGGGGGGGGGGGCGGAGGGCAGCCGGAGGCTTTTTTGCCTGGGGCGGCAAAAAAGCCAGAGCCGGCCCTGCCTGCAGGTGGCTATGAAATGGCAGTGTAGTCTAGAGCTAAACCAAGGGAGTGGGCATCAGGAAACCTGGGGGGTTGTCCCACATCCGCCATTAACTTGCAGAGAAGCCTTAGCCAAGCCACTTAACTGTAGAATCCCAGCTGTAAAAGGGGGAATCGCAGAGGTTAATGAGCATGTGACTGTAAAACACGATGTAAAAGCTTCGTAGTCAATGCCTTGTGCCTTACTTGTTGTTGCTGAATTGACCCCCAAGTCCACACAGCTAGCTACCTGTGAGGTGCAGACTAACAGAAATGAAGTTTATGAATTCAACCAAGCTCCGTTGGTCTGGAACTGGCCAGGATGGAGTTACCCTGTTAGGTGGGACTAACCATGGAATCTCTGGGCCTGATTCTGATCTCATAATTGGGTAAAACAGGAACATGTGGAAGCCCTCAGGGGTCCATCCTGTCTTCTATAAGTGAGAAGAGAATCAGGCCTTCCGGCTCCTCTGCTGTCTGAAACAGGAAAGCATAGAGCCATTCGTGCAGTGCTTTCTCCTCAAGATGTTAATCACATGTCTGACAGGTTCATTTTGCTTTTGGCTTGTGATTTCAGATGAGCTTTTGGCAATTTCTCACCCCTCCCTGGTACAGTCTCATTCTCTGGTGTGGGGCTCAAGCCTCCTAATGTGGTGTTAAAAAGCCCCACCGCCACCTCAAATTGAAAAGAAAGTGTCTACTCTGCATCTCAGACATTATCATTCTAATGTGTAGCATTGGAAGTGAGCAGCTACCTAGCGGGTATCTACAGTTCCATGAATTCCAGGTCACCAGCCTGGAGACAGACATGGTGTATTCCTAGAAGTAGGCTCTTTGGCACAAACTGCACCAATACATCTGGACTCTGCTCATCTATTTGATTACAAACCAGAATATTATGCATTTGATGCAATGATACAGCTGGTGAGGAGGCTCCAAAGCAGGGCTTTTTAATACTCTCTATCAAGTAGAGGCTCTCCTGACTAAAACTGGGTTACAGACTCCCACCCCTGCTGGGGAGGGAGGAATCCCTCCCAGGCATCACTCCAGTGCTGTTATCAGTACAAACACTCAGCTTTATCAGTGACAGTGCCCATGATGAGCACAAGTTTAGATTCTGAGTCCAGAATAACCCCAGCCTCAGTCTCTCCCGTGCAAGCTCACAGCACCCAGTCTGAGTCTCTGCTGCATTTGGCTTCTGCTGGTGTGGTCCCAGTGCTGGCCCAGATTTCTCTGCTGGGGGTCAGCTGCCCCCTGAGTCTGTTCCCTGGATCAGTCCCTCAGCCACAGGTTCTGGCAGTCCAGCTCCATACTCTCTTTCTAGCAGCCACTATTCCCTGCTGTCCACCCACACAGGATGCCCCTTCTCCTTCCCAGGAGACCTTGCCCCAGGAGGTTAATGTGGCATTTCCTGACATCTCTCTGCCGAATCCTGTTTGCTCATGTTCCAATGTTTCAGGGACAGGGTCGGCTTTCCCAGTGCTGCTGCTGGTTTGTGAAGTGAGAGTTCACCCCTCGCCAGTGGGCCTTCACACTGCCTGGAAGGAACATATGCCTTTAAGTCAGCACTCACTAGATCTGCAGTAAAGCGAGCATGAGCCGTCCTCAGCCATGCTGCTCCCAGAGCTGGGTGACGATGGAACCGTCTGTGTCCTGACAGGACAGTGCAACTGGCAAAGGCCAACGGTGCCGTTTAGTTATAGGGGCCCACATGATGCTCCCCTATATCAGGGAGCCTCCCTGATTGCCCAGCAGAAAACAGAAAGACTCTCACTGACCTGCTGCTGTAAAGACCTTGGAAACCTTCTGCTACAAGACCTGCTACCCCAGAAGTGCAGGAGCTTGCTATTCCAGTGGATGTTTGCTCACATCCGATATAGAGAAGGGCAGGGCAGGTCCTTCAACAGAACCTGGTTTTGAGTGCCCTGAACTTTCTGAAATAGTCTCCTTTGGGGCAGAAAATTTTTCCTGAGCAAATGATGGGGCTTCCACTGGAATTTCTACAAGACCAATAGCTCAGCTTCAAGGAAGGAGTAAGTTGTATAAGCCCAAGAACCGTTTTTCCTTCCTTCTTTCCTTTGTTTCCCCAGGTAAATGAGAAGCCCATGGGTACCGTAATGGAACCTTCAGATTGTGAAAGCAAATATGCCAAAGTCAGACAATGGAAGCCTTTCTGCTCAACCTGCTAACTAGTGGTAGTTTTCTCTTACTGCAAACATTTGTCTGATCTGTCAGGATACCCCCCTGTGTTTGTTTTAGAGGAAGGCTAGATTGTGGCCTTTAGGCCCAGCCCTGCCCTGGGAAAGACGTGGCACTGCCCTATCCGTAGGAGCACTGTGCTGCCTGGAGTTCCCCACGCATGCTGCTGCACCTGTTTGGGGAGTGCAGCATATTCCTCCCTCATGTCAGCACTGAGGGGTTCAGAGCCACGACTCAGCCTCCCTTCCCCTCGCTGCGCCTTCAGTATAGCCCAGCCTTTATTCAGGTGCATTTCCCCTCCCCCTACCATTGTGGCCCTACCTATGGGCTAAGCAGAATTGTAGCCTTTCCTGTTCCATTATTAAGTGTGCCCCCTAACATCTAGGGGTTATATGGTTCGTGGGGCCAAGCTTAGACTCTCTGGCCCGTGAATTCCTGAGCGGAGGGTTGGGGTTTTCTCTAACTGACTCCTTCATGGGAGCTGTGTCTCTGGCACACCTTGGGCACCAAAGAGCAGAGCACCAGTCTCCAGCTGGGTTTGGGGGGTGGGGGGAGCAGAGTGAAGCATGGCCGTTCCCTCTTCTTATCACAGAGGCCCCTCTCTGCGAAGGGCTGCAGCTTTGATGGCTGCTGGAGCTGGTGATAGAGAGGTCTGGAGGTCAGAGCATTTCTGAATAAAGCCGTGTATCTGAGTCCAAAAGCCTTTCCCTGCAAAGCCCATGTGCCCTGGGCAGGAGCCGTGTTTGGCTAATCTCCATGTTAACGTCGCTGGCAGCTAAAAGCACAGCTGACACCTGTCAGAAAGATAGTAGAAGTAGGTTCCCAAACAGGCGTCTCCTTCAAAATCTCAGAGGTTCATGGCAAATAGAAACCAGCGTCCCTTATACCTTATCTCCCAGCTGCCCCAGAGGAACCTGAGGTGTGCGAAGGCAGATTTATCTCAGGAAGTGACAAAAAGCCCTGAGTAAATAAGCTACTGGGTGAGGAGGGTCCCAGACACATTTCTGGGGATGGAAGGCCAGGCACTAGAAACAACACAGTTCACTGCTGAACAGGGAAGGGTGTAAGGAGTAACAATGGCCACCATGTGCACACACAAGGCCCAGCCTCCTGCCCACTCGAGTGACCCAGGCCCACCCAGTCATAATGTAATAGAGATACTAGTCTAGATTGTTCCTGGCCATTGTGCAGGTGATATACAGGAATAGAGCACAAGAGACTGCTCTCCTGCTCCTCCTGCAATGGGGCCAGGGACTGTCAAAGGACGTGTGCTTGGGGGAGCATAGGGACCAAATCACCCAAAAGGGGCTGGGGAAGAGGTGGGGCTGTGACTCTATTTCCTCCTGACTCTTGCACTCAGTCACTTCCCCCTGAGGCCTGGAGTACCACATGGAAACCTGCTCATATACCACTTGAGACCCGGCAGGAAGCCAGGAAGCCAGGCTCATGGATTATGAGGCGACGTTCTCACCAGGAAGCCGGTGCCATGGTTCATGAGGCAACGTTCTCACTGGGAAGCCGGTGCCATGGATCATGAGGCAAAGTTCTCACCAGGAAGCTGGTGCCATGGATCATGAGGCGAAGTTCTCACCAGGAAGCTGATGCCATGGATCATGAGGCGACGTTCTCACCGGGAAGCCAGTGCCATGGATCATGAGGTGATGTTCTCACTGGAAAGCCAGTGCCATGGATCATGAGGTGATGTTCTCACTGGAAAGCCAGGCCCATGGATCGTGAGGCGACGTTCTCACCAGGAAGCTGGTGCCATGGATCGTGAGGCGACGTTCTCACCAGGAAGCCGGTGCCATGGATCACGAGGCAACGTTCTCACCGGGAAGCCGGTGCCATGGATCATGAGGCGAAGTTCTCACCAGGAAGCTGGTGCCATGGATCGTGAGGCGACATTCTCACCAGGAAGCCGGTGCCATGGATCATGAGGTGATGTTCTCATCAGGAAGCTTGTGCCGTGCACTGTGAGGCAGTGTTCTCAGCCTGTACCATGCGACCATGAGATGGCATTCCCATCTGGTCCAATGGATTGTGAGGTGGTGGAGAAGCCATGCCCATGGATCATGAGGCAGTGGGGAAGCCATGCCCATGGGTCGTGAGGCAGTGCTCTCATCAGGAACTCAGTCCTATGGGATCACCTGTGTCAGGTGTTCAATGAGATCTAGAGAAGCATCTCCCCATTCATCTCCACTTCCAGCCAGAACCTCCAAATAGCAGAGCCTTCAGGTTTCCCCATCAGCAATGTCCAGTGTGGACAGAGTTCCTCAGGATTCAATACCCAGCATCCTCACACTGGAGTTTGATGTAGAGATCCTCCTCCATTCTGCTGTAGTTAACAGGCAGTGAGTACTCCTCCATCTCACCTTTATTGCCCACTAAAAACCTAACAAACACATCCTCAGAGAGCAGCAACTCTGCCTCACACCACAGCACAGAGTTACTCCCTCAGCTGGCACAGGGTGCTCCCCAGCTTCCCGACCTTTGGCAGGTTACATTCTCCAGAAATGACTAGGAACTGAAAAGGCGCCAATGCCATGTAGGTGTGAATGGTACCGCATCACCAGGGCAATTCTCTTCCTCGGTTATTTTCCCCGATGCCTCCATCTTTTTCTTCTTCTAAGGAAACTTCCAGTGCTGCAGGGTCAGGGTGGCACTCTGGGGCAGCCAGCCCTGCTATGACCTGGTTATGTCATTCTAAGCCAGAAAGAAAAGTAAGGTTTTTACATTTTTTCCCTCCAAATGTCATTTCCATTACATCGTCTATTTCAGGCAATTTAGGCTCTCATCAGAATTCCCACCAAATTTTACATCCACTATTTTAAGGAAGAGTTTAAAAAAGTGAAGCAGTTTTACTAAGTTTAAACTTGACTTTCCCAGGGGATATTTAAAAAAACATACACTGTCTAAAACCCTTTGCCGTTCAAAGAGTTCAAAATAACATTCCAAAAGGGATCATTTAAAAAATGTTCCTGCACTGGTCCCATTCCCTGCACGGGGCTGGGCCAGCACCATTTAATACCCACATTTGTTTTTCATTTAGCCGTCAAACCCACATTAAAAATAAAATCTGAGTAAATTAAATTAAACTAACCTGCGCCCTTTCATTTTCAGCATATTTACGGCATATTAAAGGAATAGAGCGTTTCCATTTTAATTACCAGTACGGTCAGGTACAGGAGCTCAAGAGTTTGAGCTCAGAGCCCACCCTTTACATCCCATCACGCTGGGAGATCAGGGCCAGAAGCAGTGCCTGTCACACCACTGATTTTCTACCATTGGCCAACGCCCTGCTCAGCTGAGCTGTGCATGAGAGTCGTTCAGAAACCAGTCTGATACCCATCCCTTGGACATGTCATAGAATCATAGAAGATTAGGGTTGGAAGAGACCTCAGGAGGTCATCTAGTCGAACCCCCTGCTCAAAGCAGGACCAACCCCAACTAAATCATCCCAGCCAGGGCTTTGTCAAGCTGGGCCTTAAAAACCTCTCAGGATGGAGATTCCACCACCTCCCTAGGTAACCCATTCCTGTATTTCACCACTGTCCTAGTGAAATAGTTTTTTCTAATATCCAGCCTATCCACACTGCAACTTGAGACCATTGCTCCTTGTTCTGTCATCTGCCACCACTGAGAACAGCCTAGCTCCATCCTCTTTGGAACCCCCCTTCAGGTAGTTGAAGTCTGCTATCAAATCCCCCCTCACTCTTCTCTTCTGCAGACTAAATAACCCCAGTCCCCTCAGCCTCTCCTCATAAGTCATGTGCCCCAGCCCCCTAATCATTTTTGTTGCCCTCTGCTGGATTCTCTCCAATTTGTCCACATCCTTTCTGTAGTGGGATGCCCAAAACTGGACGCAATACTCCAGATGTGGCCTCCCCCGTGACGAATAGAGGGGAATAATCACTTCCCTCAATCTGCTGGCAATGTTCCTACTAATGCAGCCCAATATGCAGTTAGCCTTCTTGGCAACGAGGGCACACTGTTGACTCATATCCAGCTTCTCGTTCACTGTAATTCCCAGGTCCTTTTCTACAGAACTGCCGCTTAGTCAGTTGGTCCCCTGCCTGTAGCAGTGCATGGGATTCTTCCTTCCTAAGTGCAGAACTCTGCACTTGTCCTTCTTGAACCTCATCCAATTTCTTTTGGCCCAATCCTCCAGTTTGTCTAGGTCACTCTGGACCCTATCCCTACCCTCCAGCATATCTACCTCTCTCCCCAGCTTGCCAAGAGTGCAATTTGCTGAGAGTGCAATCCATCCCATCATCCAGATCATTAATGAAGATGTTGAACAAAACCAGCCCCAGGACGAACCCTTGGGGCACTCCGCTTGATACCGGCTGCCAACTAGACATCGAGCCATTGAGCACTACCCATTGAGCCCGACAATGTAGCCAACTTTCTATCCACCTTATAGTCCATTCATCCAGCCCATACTTCTTTAACTTGCTGGCAAGAATACTGTGGCAGACCATATCAAAAGCTTTGCTAAAGTCAAGGTATATCATGTCCATCGCTTTCTCCATATCCACAGAGCCAGTTATCTCATCATAGAAGGCAATTAGGTTGGTCAGGCATGACTTGCCCTTGGTGAATCCATGTTGACTGTTCCTGATCACCTTCCTCTCCTCCAAGTGCTTCAAAATGGATTCCTTGAGGACCGGCTCCATGATTTTTCCGGGGACTGAGGTGAAGCTGACTGGTCTGTAGTTCCCTGGATTCGCCTTCTTCCCTTTTTGAAAGATGGGCACTATATTTACCATTCTCCAATTGTCCGGGACCTCCCCCGATCGCCATGAGTTTTCAAAGATAATGGCCAATGGCTCCACAATCACATCAGTCAACTCCTTCAGCACCCTTGGATCCATTGCATCTGGCCCCATGGATTTGTGCATGTCCAGCTTTTCTAAATAGTCCTTAACCTGTTCTTTCACCACTGAGGGCTGCTCAGTTCCTCCCCATACTGTGCTGCCCAGTGCAGCAGTCTGGGCGCTGACCTTGTCTGTGAAGACCGAGGCAAAAAAAGCATTGAGTACTTCAGCTTTTTCCACATCATCTGTCACTAGGTTGCCTCCCCCATTCAGTAAGGGTCCCACACTTTCCCTGACCTTCTTCTTGTTGCTAACATACCTGTAGAAACCCTTCTTGTTACCCTTTACATCCCTTGCTAGCTGCAACTCCAATTGTGCTTTGGCCTTCCTGATTACACCCCTGCATGCTCAAGCAATATTTTTATACTCCTCACTAGTCATCTGTCCAAGTTTCCACTTCTTGTAAGCTTTCTTTTTGTGTTTAAGCTCACCGAGGATTTCTCTGTTAAGCCAAGCTGGTCGGCTGCCATATTTGCTATTCTTTCTGCACATTGAGATGGTTTGTTCCTGTGCCCTCAATAAGACTTCTTTAAAATACAGCCAGTTCTCCTGGACGTCTTTCCCCCTCATATTAGCCTCCCAGGGGATCCTGCCCATCAGTTCCCTGAGGGAGTCAAAGTCTTCTTTTCTGAAGTCCATGTCCCCAGTCTCCCCCACCAGTACAACCTCACCCCAGCTGCCACATCCCAGGAGTAAAGCAAGTCTTATCCTTACCCTAATCCAAGGCTTCTGAGACTCTCCCTCAATAGCTTTTGTCTGAAGTATGTGTTCAGGGATAGTTTTATTAAAAGGGACTCAAAGAGAGCTATTTAAATCACTCTGCTGTGCAGGCTAGTGAAATCGCCTGTGCTAACCCTGTAGGAAAGTTGCTAAATTGCTTTCAGAATCCCCCCTCTTTTTTTAAAAAAAAAAAAACAGTTTACTCGCTTGATCAAAAAGTGGTTTATTTCATTTATCTTATTTTTAATTTTGGGTTTTTTAAATGCCCCTTCACAGTTGCCACAACACATAAGCATCAAAGAGTTAATCAGAAATCATCTAGTCAACACTTCGCATTGCTCTGTCCATTCACAGAGATCTGTGCGTACAGACACTGCAATCTTCTCCAACTGATGTGTTATTTGGAGTTGCAGTTGCTGGTCTGTAGCTCACTGGCAGCTAGTTTGTTTCAAGTGTTCAGCCTTTGAAATTTAAAATCAGAGCTAGGTGAGAGCTCACTGAGTCACATGGTATGTTTATATTCCCTGATTGGATGAATGTAACTCATAGAAACAAGTTTCTGGCCTGAATGTTCATGAAGCAAATATAAAATATTCTTTCCAGGGATACTCTTCACTCAGTGCTTGAGGCCTGAGCCTGCGCCCGAGTGAGTGGAACAGCCACAGGATCAGGTCCTTCAAATAAGCTGTTTCTATAAACGTGCCAGTTATTCCTATTCACCATCCCAGCCTGTTCTCCAGAGACAGCGAGTGCAGGAGTCTCAGGAACACAGGCCAGGCAAACCTGTTCACAAGAAAGGTTTGGCAGTATTCACCCCCAAACAGCCCAAAACAAACAGCCGCTTCCAGCACCAGCCCAGCCTTTGGCTAGCTCAGCTGACACTCCTGCCATGCTCACCTCATGGAACCTACACACTGGGCCCACAGAGAGTCTATGCCGTATCATGCTCGGATCAGTGCTACCTTGCCCTGCCTTCCCTTCCTCTTCATTTGCTTCCCCCCACAGCCGTGCAGTACAGTGTTTGTGGCAGGGCTTGCGCAGCTGCACTCGATCACAGCTCTGCCCCGTGTGTATGTATACAGTGCACCTACTGTTTCTCAGTTAGCACAGGAGAAGAAAATACATGAGTCTGTAGCCTTGGATATGCATAAGATGTGATGGTGACGCTGGGCCAGATTCTGCCCAGTGCTCCAGCCCCGTTGCCCCACTCCAGGAGCACAAAGTGACCCTGAAGCTGGTTCATCCTCCTATGGAGAGGAATTGGTGTTGTGGCCCCTGTGCGTACCCCTTCCCGCTCCCCCCCCACCCCCTCGGTGCTTGCTCAGGCATGGCTGAGGGAAAGGGGTACGGACAGGGCTCTCTTACATCCTGATGAGTTCCCACTGCCCGAGCAGCCTCTCAGGCCAATGGGGTTGGTCTCAGGGAAAGAGACGGCTACAGCAGCAGGAGGATCCATTTGTCCGTGTCCCCGTTCTGTGTGTAGACGCAATCACAGAAAAGAAAATTGAGGGGACCCAGAAGGGAGAATACTGGGACAAGAGGCAGGCAGGAGAGAGACGCAGGGCTGGCCGAGCAGGTTCCTATCCCCGCTGCACAGCAGACTCAAGCCCAGGCCTTTGCCAAATACTTCTGTGCTGCCATGTTTTTCGTTCCATTTTTCATCCACACACCCTAGTGAGCAGCTCAGTTCACTTCTCTTTGTCTCCTTTCCGTTTGCTCTTCTCCTTGCCCAGGACTGTCCCATTCCACCTGCACAAGGAGGAGAGATCACCAGCCTTGTTCATTTGCCCTATCAAGAGTCAGCATGGCATGGGCTGCAGGGCTCTCCCAAGGCACTTTCTTCCTTGCCACCCATCAGGTGGGCTCAGGACAGAATCCTTACCCCATTCAAGGTCTCCGTGCCCCTGATAAGCATGTTTATACTCCTCCCCCGCTGGGAGCCCTTTGAATGACTGCGTTTTTATCTACCAGTTGAGTAGCCCAGACTGGACCCTGTCAGAAGAAATGCCCAGGACAGTTTGATAACTGGAGTGTTTGGGGGGTTGTTGCATCTGGGACTAAGCATCAGCCCTGCCGGCTTTATCAGCTTCACAAAACACCAGCAACTCTGTCCCTGTCACTGATGAAATGTTAAAGGCTCAACCAAGACATCTTGGTTGTACCATGCAGAATCTGAAAGAGAGCAAGAGAGAGGACAGCTGCCATACCATGTGCTTCAGTGGTGGGCAATCAGCATTCTCAGGACTTATCACTCACAAACTATAAACACCCCAATCTATGCAGCAGCTAATAACCAGATACAAACATGTGAGTATAACTGTATTATAACAGACTCTGTGGGAGCAGGGAGCCAAGGTGCAGGAACAGTAGCAGGCAGAGATCTTATAAATAAACAGTGCAGGCAGGCTGTAATGAGCAGATTTCTGGCCTTGACTTTAGTCTGTTATGTAGCAGGTGTACGCAAAGGGCTGCAGCTCACCAGGTAGTCGGCTATGTGTGAGCAGGGCTATAGGCAGCATTGGTGATACCCAAGGAGATGGAGTGTGTAGAATAGAAGTTGCTCTGAATGAGCAGGAGTGCAGCCAGCATTGCACATGCCCAGAAGAATGGAGCACTTGATAGCAGTATGCTCCATGCAGCTTCCAAGGATGCAAACCCACTGGGAACTAGAGACTCCTCTGCCATGGGAGCCAGGAGCAGGAGGGGGAGGTTGGCAGAGATCCCTATTGGAAGGGAAGCCACAGCTCTGGGGGTGCTGGAAGCAAACGGAGTAGGTCAAGAGGCCTCATGGTGATTTAGGGAGGCCGGGGTCTGGGAGGTGTTACGGTATGTGGAGGGGGGATCCAGAGGCTGGAGGTAAAAGGGATTATTCTGAGACTCCCATCGTGCCCTGAATTGGGCTCTCTATGGGATGTGAATTATGGGCAGCTATTCTAAGCTCTAGGGAGCCTGAGTAGTGGAGCTAAAGGCCTCAGGAGTGCTATGGATATTTAACGGCAGAGCAGGTGGAGGTCAAGCGGCTGAGACAGGCTAGGCAACTGCTGGTGTGTGCTGGTGGGAGCCAAGGGCTGTTAGCCTGGGGAGATGGGCCGTGCCAACCAGGGCTGGGAAGGTGGGATCAGTCTGTCTGAGCCCTTTGTGGCTGGGTGACTGGTCAGAGCGGCGGGAAAGGTTGTGGCTGGCTCAGCGCTGGGCAAGGCCACCAACCTCCCAAGCCCCAGCAGGGGGAGGGTTCGGATCCATACACACACCCGGGCCAATGCAGCCAGGCAATGGCACGAGCTACAGTGAGATAATGCATCTAATCCTCTGAGTAACTCTAATGCAAGCCTCTTGATTAGTGTTTAGAATCCAGGCAAACAATTGATTTAAAATAATTGGTAAATTATGATAAAATAAAAACATTTATACAAAAGAGTTTGTCATTGATATGGTTAAATAAATATTTGTAGAAGTAACTTAGACTTGGCCCAGTGCCTGGGCGATGAGCACTCTTGGATTGGCCGTGGTCTCATTTTAATAAAGACCAGAGGCATTCCAGAAATACATAATGCTCCCAACCCACCCAATCTATAGCAGGGGGCTTTAGCGCCGTTCTCCAGGAACCCAGGCCTGGCTTCACTTTGCATCACTCACTAATGCCGGTCACGTCCCTCCCCAAACAGGAGTTCCTTACTGAGGGCTGAGCACAGAGCGAGTGACCGTGACAGGATGGTTCAGTGTGTGAGGAACAAACGCCGAGGGAAGGGTTCAATCCGTTCCCCGGGTGCTGCTCTCAGGGGGGCAGGGATGGGAGCTGTTGTGCCCTGTGTAGTGGTCTTTGGCTGGGGGAATTGGATCTCCAGCACTGTAGTGTTTAAGAGGGAGGGACTGGGACAGTGACATGCTGCTGTATTTATTGGAGGAATGGCTTGTGCTCTCCCCTGCCACTGAGCCATTCAGAAAAGGCTGATGCACTATCACTTGGGTTTGACACCACCTTTCACGTGCCCTGTATGGCCTCAAACAGCTTTACCATTAAATAACCAGAGAGAGCCGAAGGGGAAGGAAACCGAGGCGCCAGTGAGGAAGAAAAGCAAGGCCTGAGTGGAGGTTAGCAATGAGGCAGAGTTAGCGCAGTGCAGACACGGGGAGGCACTTCCTGATGCCAGCAGCAGCAGCAGATGGGGTGGCCTTGGCACCAGTGGTGGCATGAGCGTGTGAGAGCACACAGTGCTGGGTGGGAGACAGAGTGGGGAGTGGCACTGGGCCATGGGTGACCCTGATGCTGTCTCACACAGTGCCGGTAAGTCAGGCACCCAAAGGCGGGGCCAACAGTGGACAAGCCCACATCTGCTCATCAACATGCCCACTGCCAACAGTACTGCCAAATATGGCAGGCACCTTTCCTCCCTGCACTGGCCACACAGCAGCATAACTGGCCCTGCTCAATGGCCTGGCCCAGCCAGCAGGGAAAGGCCTGTCCATGACACTAGCACACGCTGACCCTGACCGCAATCCCAGTTCCTCCTTATTGCTCTGGGGACTCCCAGGTGACCCCATGCACTGGGACAGCCGCTCAGAGCTCTTCCCTCACATCCCTAACAGAACCCGGGGCAAAGACCGGACCCAGCAGCCTCAGCACCATCGTCACCATCACCATCATTATTACTGTTGCTGAAGAGCCCAAAGGTCCCTTGCCAAGCGTCACGCAGACACAAGCCTCGAGGGGCTTGGCAGCCACAGACATGAGCAGGGGGTTGGGGGGAAGAGAGAGGAGACGGTCACAGATACAAGACTCCGTATCTGTGTGCCAGAAAATCCATGGCAAGAAAACACACGCCTGAAGGTGAGACCCTCCGCCCACCCTCCCCGCTTGCTGAGACCCTTCGCCCGCCCTCCCCTCACTATAAAGAACAGGAAATAGGAGGGTCTCAACAGCCCTCTGAGTTACATAGTACTTGCTTCTGTGGCAGCTCACAAAAGACTGGAACCCATTAAAACTCCGACATTAGTGCCAGCACCCTAGGTCATCTTGAGAGATGTCTCACATTTCCTGTTTCTCAGCATCCCATATATAGCACTAAGCACTTGGCATTAGGGACACAGTTGCCAACTGTTACGCGGTAAATAAGCCCCGCGACGTTCACAATAAGCCAAAAATCAAGCTAATCCCATTTCAGAACAAGGCTAAAACAAGCCAATCCCTAAGAACCCCAACACTCTATGCGACTAAATCCCCCCGGTATGCAGTCTGGGACTCTGGTGGGCCCGCTGTGCACCCCTGACTCTCTCCCCCCTTGTCCCTGCTTGCCTCTGCTTGCCAGGGGCCAATCAAAAAAGAGAAGCAACAAGCTACAAAAAGCAACAAGCTACAAGACAAACAAGCAACAAGCCAAAAACTAGCAACTCACCAGCCAATTAAGCCAAAACCAAGCCCAATTTCTGGGTTGTTGTTTTTTGGTGGGTTTGGCATCTCTGTTGGGGGGTGGGGGGCGCAGAGGATATGAGAAGATGCAACCAGGACTTCTTTAAAACCAATTTTTAAAATAAATGTTATGTAACTTGTGAGGCGCAGATGGCATACGTGATGGTGGGGTGTGGTAAAGAGGGGGTTGTGTAACCCATGTTACATATACAGCATATATAGGCTTGGAAGGATTAGATTTTTATCAGTAAATGTCAACAAACATCAATTTCATCCTACACACACAAACCAATGAAAACATATTTCCATTGACAATAGCTGAAATTTACAGCTAGGCAAAGTAAGAAGAATGCTGCTTGAGAACTTATTAAAGTTTTATTTAAGGCTATTTACTTTGTGTACTTTGCCATGCGATGCTAACAGTTTAATTGTTAGAATCGCAACATCTACCATCATTACATAATTATTGTGTGATTTCCCTCTTGTCTGATACCCCCAACCCCCCATAATTTCCTGCAACTGTGAAAATTCAAATCAATAAAAAGGTGGGGGAGTGGAATTCTGTCAGGCCTAAGCATGGCTGATGGTGTGGTGTGGTCCAGAGAGATTTGTGTTACTGGCTGGCATGTTCGGCAGATGTGACAGTGTGCTTTGGTATAGAAGGGTTGTGTACCATATACAGCATGTCTGACACTGTGGGGTGGCAGAGAGGGTGGCTTTGGCATTTGTTTGGGCTAACTTGCATGAGTTGCTCCTGGCTTGAACTCCAGGTAGACGGGCTAGGTAGCAAAGTGCAGGTGAGGCAATCAAAGGAGCTTTTTAAATGCGCTTTCCCCCATGATTGGGACTGCAGTGTGCTGTGCTCACACCCAAGGACAGCATGTAGTTCCAAGCTGTAAGCCCTGTTAGAATAGCCAGCGGCTGTGGTGTTTGATGGACAGCACGGTGGGAGGTACAGCACTAGTCGGGCTGTGGCTCATCCCAAGGCACTGTTGTGTTGACAGCTCCAGCCTGGCCCGTGCAGGGATGGATGCAGCCAGCGCACTCAGAGCAGGGCGGGAGCAGGGCGTTGACTCTGCCGTCCCCGCCCAGCTGCCACTGGGAAAACACTCCCCAAAATGTCAGTTCTGAGGAGTTAAACCCCTGGAAATCTGCCTGCCCAGAACACACAGACTGAGGCATGAGACGCGCAGACACACCCAGGGTTGGCACAGCAGACATTGTCTAGGTCCATCCACATGCCTCCATATTCACACACGAGGGCTTTACCCCAGCATTCCAGGCCCCTCCGCTCAGGGCCAGACCCCTCCTCACCATTTCAGCCTTCTGAGCGTGGGAGCCCATAGGCCTTCTGCCACCCCGGGATCTTCAGGGGGTGGGCAGCTGGCAACTGCTTTGAGCACAGTCATCTCAGGCCGTTGTGCCTCCCCCCTGGAATGCAATGAGAGGAGGTGGTCTGGCCCCTCTCTCACAGGCATTACCCATGGGAGCCTGCATCCCACACACTCACCATCTGGAAGGGGGCACCAGCAGATCAGACCAGGCCCCGCCCCTGCAAGGCAGAGGTGAATTAAGCTTTTGTGGGGCCTTGGGCCAGAGCAAGTGGGGACCCCTCCTCACCCCTTCTGCCTGCAGTCCCGCCCACCCTCCTCCCCCACACTCCTGCTGGGGAGTGGGAGCGGGGCGCAGGGGCGCCCATTTTTCCAGGGCCCCCAATTGCAAGGGCTCTCCTTCCCCCAGGGCTCATCACTCTGCCTCTGCAGCATCCATGCCCCACTAACCCGGAGAAGGAAGAACTGAGGGAGGAGCCCAGGGCATAGGTGCCCCCATGGCAGCTCACTGAACTTCTTCCAGCATAGCCTGTCTGTCCTTAAAGACGTGCTCAAGCCAGAGCCGCTTGTGGCAACTCCCTGCCCTCCGGGGTGCACATCCAGGCCCAGATGGGTTCCCCTCCTTTCTTTGGAGCGCACCACACCCAGATTGATGAGACACTCTTGCTGGTCCAAAGGGGCTCAGGTCTTGCCTTGACAGCGGCTCAGAATAGCCCAGACAAGCGAAGTAGCAGGAGCCCTGTCCGATCCCCCTGCGCCCCAAGCTGTGGTGCATGGCGAGGCTCTGATGCGTGAGCAGCCTGGACAAAGGCCCCACCCTGCACTCGGCACAGCCCTCCTCAATAAACACAACAGACTGAACATTTTACAATCAAATATTTATGCGAGTAGAAAACATTTTACATAATCTTTAAACAGCCATGTCATCTCTTTATTTTCATTCTCTGATCTTTCTGCTTTGAATCAGGATTGGAGAATTTAGCCTATTTACAAAGAAGTAAATATTATGATGAAAACATCAGGCAGCTTAATAGTAGCTTTAGTAAAGTGCAGAAGTATTTTCTGTTAATGTTGTCAGTTGCATCACATCCCATGGACTGTCATAAATTAAGGGAACCAGTTCAGATGCTTGCAGCATTGCGATAAATAGTTCACAGCTCGAAAGTCGAGTGAGGCCTGTCTGCTGTTAGTGCTAGACAGACAGGGCTGCCGGCATTCCCACCGTAAACTCCTACTCCTCTGTGAGCTGCAGGCTCCTGGAAAGGAGTGAGAACCTGCCCAGGCCTCTCTGATCAGCTGATGCCACGTGTGCTGCAGTGGCAGCCTGGCGAGCACAGGAGTGGGACGAGTGCCAGCCTCACACTCCCCACTGCTTCAGATCACCACCTGGTTTGAATGGAAGGGCTGCGTGAGTGCTTTGCTGAGCCCTGTGGGACCAGATGTGTTCCCAGCTCTCCTGTCCAACTAGGCACTGTGCTAGGCTCTGTGAACTCATCTCCAGAGCCCATCTCCATTGCCCAGGGAGAAAGAGACCAGGCTGCTTCCCTGAAGCTCGTCAGAAGAGCCTTGCAGTCCAGAGCCCATCCCCAGACTACAAGGGGTACAAGACGGGTTGTTCCCTGTGACTGGCCCAGAAGGCCCCTTTTCAGGGAGTCCCTGATCAGCAGAGCAGTGCCAGGGGAGGGCGGTGGGAGGTTCATGTTCTTCCAATTTACTGTAGTTTTATAGCCAACAGCAGAACCTGAGCTCTGACCTAGAGGGCTGAGGGGGCAGCCTCGGCATGTCCCAGTGTAGAGAGTCAGATGGGTACCCTGAGACCTCCACAGGTTCTTGCTACTCACAAGCCTCTGGCACAGGTTTTACCAAAGCTACTCATGAGTGGGGAGGTGCAGAGTCATAATGTCCACCCGTTCGAGTATGTCTGTCTGTCCAGGGCACAATGTGGAGATTCAGCTGACAGAAACGTCACAGACATGCTCCAAAAGGAGCTACCAGGGGCTAGAGAAAGAAACCAAAGCCTGACTAGCCCTTCCCAGAAAAACTGGAGTTAACAGACACACCGGGGAGACTATCCAGGAGGCAAATTCCAGGACTACACTAGAAGCGTTTGCTGGTGTAACTGCATCAGTTGGAGGGGAATGTTTTAATGATAGTCCTACACCGGCACAAGTCTTAGTGTAGGCTCAGTTATACTGGCAAAAGCATGCTTTTGCTGGTTATGACCCCGGGAGCCCCTCCATGCCAATTGGCAGAGGGCACACCTCATAACATAACTCATATCAGGTCTAACACACTCATTGCCCCAACTCACTATTGCCACATTCTGTATCTAATAGGTGTCACATAAGGTATCGTATATGAGCTGGCAACATGCTGGTCGTTAATATTATTGTGTGGTGTATGTACAGATGATATATGAAGAATTATAAATATGTTCTTAAAAGGTGTTTCTCAAGCAAGGTTAAGTCACCCCATCCTAGACAAAGGAATGTGGTTCCTCCTGCTTGAATGTGTCTCCAATGTAAATGGAGCAAGGAGGGACAATGAAGGATAGACAAAGTCATTGGGCAAACCCAATATGGAAAATGGCCACTTAACACTCTCAATGGAGGATGGAAGCTGCAGCTCCAGGAAGCCTTCCTGCCTCCTGAGCAAGATCATCGAACTTTGGAAGGTCTAAGCAAGGACAGAACGCCATTTCGGCATCCACTACTGGACACACACAAGAGGCAGAGCTCTTGTACATCTGAGAAATGTGGAACCTTTCAGCCAAGGGGGTTGAAAGTCTGAAAACTCAATATAGGTGAGAAAGCTGCTTAGACCAAGACTGTAATTTGCTGAAGTTAAATTTAGTCACTTGAAAGCGTGTTTGTAACTTTTCATCTCTCTGTCACTCTTACTGGGCATCACTTAATCATTTGGTCTTAGTTAATAAACTTGTTTATAGTTTTGCTACAAATCATCTCAGTGCTGTATGTTAAAGAGAAGGGTAAGTCCTCAGTTAAATTAACAGGGCTGGGAGGGTGTAGGGGTCACCCTGCGAGGAGGAACCAGGACAGTGGAAGCCAGGATGAGGCCATGGTGCTGTGAGCAGGCTACTGGTGTCAGGGTGCTGAGCCAAAGCTACACAGCACAGAAGCAGCCAGATTTACAGGGCAGGTGGTAACACAACCCACGACTGGTCTGGATGAACCCCAGAGCATCACACTGGAGTCACTTAGGGAACCAGTACGAGCTATACCAGCTAACACACATCCTTTATCTGGGATAGGGTGCGTCGCCACCAAGTCTGCCAGTAGAGCTGTACTGGCAAATCTGTTCTAGTGCGACTAGGCCAGACTGCAGCTTTAGAGAGCAAAGAAGAAAGTGAACTCTAAAGTCAAGGGCCCGAAATGGAGGACCTAACCCAAGCCCAGACAGGGAAGCAGAAGTGCCAGGATCTCAGAGCCCAGAGCAGGGTGTATCCTCCACAGCCCTGCATTTCTACCTTTGGTGGCACAAACGTCATGGCACCTCCGGACCCTTTCAGAGGCCCAGGAGGGATCCCACAGAGCTGAGCTGCACCTCTAGGGCCTGTTTCCCACAGCTGCGGGTCGCACCAGAACTGCTCTCATTGTGGCTCTGGGGTGTGAGTTGTTGGTTCACAATTGTCCTTGACAATCACTAAGTTTATTCTGGAATTTAAGGCTTGCTCCTGCTCTCTGATTTACGGCGCAGAGCCTTCAGCAGTAGTGGAAGTGAAGGAATGGGAAGCACGCTGAATTGCTGTTTCATGCAGCCTGTATCACCTCCACTGGCCTGTTTTGCCTTTCTCAGAATAGTAATAATGTGAAAAACTGCCCCTCTCAGAGTGTGGTGAGTGCGCTTGTGGAGGAGCAGCCCCTGTGCCATGCATGTCCAGGAAGAACTCAGGCCTGCGCATGCTGGAAGTGCAGGATGACCTTGTCAGGCGAGTATTGTGAAACACCAGAGCACTTACTTGTCCACAGGCGTGGAGCCGAGAGCATAAATTACTTAGCGGATGTCTGGTCATCGTGCTCTATGATGGGATGCCTGCTCCCAACATAGGATGGCTGTGTGGGCACTTGTTATTTCTCAGCATGGGGGAGGGGCAGCTCTGTATTCTCTCTTTAAGATACGCTCAATTAATGCTTCTATGGGACTGAAGAGGGAGGAAACTAACAGGTTCTATAAAAGTGAGTCTATAAACCTAAAGCATTTAACGGAGCACAAGACCTTTTCCATAGATTCTGGAACCATCCTATAGAATTCTACAGCAGTGATCTCATTCTTTAATTCAGAAGAATGGTCCATAAATTCTGTCGATGCCTTATCCCCATCTATGAAATAGCCTGGAGCCTTTCCACATTGGCTGCTTCTTGTTCCTGTTAACATGTTTTATTAACATGCAGTTAGCCATTGGAACCACTTGCCAGAGGCTCAATGCATTCTACATCGCTGGCGATTTTAAAGTCAGGACTGGATGTTATCCTACAAGGTACGCGTTGTCCAAACAGGAATCACATCAGTGCTCTGTCATTCAGGAGGCAGGCTAGATAATCACAATGGGACCTTCTGCCCCGAGAATCTCTGAATGCCACCTGAGCCCAATGTCTCCAGTTCAGTGTCTGTACTGGGTTTGTGGTCCCAGCCCCAGGCTCAGGGTCTGTTACAGGTTCCTAGAGGACACCATTCTCTGTTTCATGGGGACATCCAGAATGCAGCAGGCAGGAGTAACAATCACATCCCGTCACCAGGAGTCAGTCACTAACACAGGCTCTAGCTGCTGGATGCAGCTTGGCAGCTCACGAGTCACAGCAGAAGGAGTCGATCTGAGACCAAGCCATGGCCGTGTGAGCAGAGTCAGTGAGGTTCAGAGGCCACTGCTCCAGAGGCAGGATAGCTCTCTCACCTGCTGCTGGCTTGCGGTGGTTGGGTTTGCTGTCTCCCTTGGGGTGGGAGCAGAGGGCTGTAACAGCATATGCGGGAATCAGTGCCATGGGGCAGGGTACTAGACTTCTGGAATCCTCACCCATGTCTGGAAACAGGGCCAGGAAATACCACGCAGCCTCTTACCTGCTCCATTGTGTGTCTAACAACTGTTACACCCCTGCCCCAACAGACAGAGAGGAGCAACAGCTAGGGTGACCAGACAGCAAATGTGAAAAATAGGGACGGGGGGTGTGGGGTAATAGGAGCCTATATAAGAAAAAGACCTAAAAATCGGGACTGTCCCTATAAAATCGGGACATCTGGTCACCCTAGCAACAGCCAGCCAGACTCAGGCACAAAGCTTGGCAACCTTCCCCAAGGGTGTATATTGCTGGAAGCGGGGTGCATGTGTGTTTATTGAAGGGTATAGGCCTCGTGAGGGGCCTGGAGAGTTTGCACCTATCCTGGCTAGACTCTGCTCTGCCAGCACTGCCCTGCCCCAGCAGTGGATGCACAAGCATTCTGAGGGCTTAGATGCTATTAACAGGAAGCAAAATGCCCTGTTATTTCCTTTCTATTGAACTGGCTTTCTCCATCATTAATTAACTGCCCTTTGCTGTGCCCGGTGTGAACCCATCCCAGCACTGCTTATACACAGGACCTTAAACATATCTCCAATGTTTCAGTTCCTAGTTAATACTGGGGGAAACGTCAAGTGGTCAGTAGATCTGGGCAAATAATGGAGCTGGCAGTCCTGAGCAATTGAAAAAAAATCAATTCAGGTAAAACTGAAACACGCTGAAAATGTCAGCAAACCGACAAAGGGAATTTTGTGTTGAACAAAACATCTGGTTGTGCCTGAAACATTTTGTTCCTGGCATTTGTAGAGGGCTCTATCCATCAAATGGCCAGAGGAGAGGACTTCCTCCCCTGCATAGGCTTTAGCCCGGTGGTTGGGGCACTCAACCAGGAGGTGGGCAGACCCAGGTTCAATTTGATGTGGAGAAGGGATGGTCGCTCTTCTCCCAGGTGAGCACTAGCTATGGGGTGTTGTGGGGCAGGGCTCTGTCACTCTCTCCTGGTGAAGATATTCTACTGTACATAAAAAATGTGAATAGTCATTGGGCCAGAGAAAGAGAGAGCAACAATGACTCTATAGCCTGGTGGCTGGGGCACACCTTGTGGATATGGGAGACTCAAATCCCAGCTCCAGGGATAATATAATTATTTATACAAAGTGAAATAGCTACAACAGGAGAAACTGGGAGAGCCCCACAGCAGAATGCCCTACTGGATGCAAGTGTAAATTAGAGCAACCCTCAAATGACTCCAGCTTGCACAAGGGAACTGACTACGTAATAACCAGACCATTTCTGATGGGTGTTCGTCTATGTGACCTGCTGTAAGTGTCCAATTACAAGCTCACATCGGGCACACTTCCAGAGAGCTGCTCATGAATAATCCACAGATGAGACTTACTGGTAGAAACAACTTCTGAATAAATTATTTTGAACAACAAATACACCAGGAAAAATCTTGAGCTGCTTGGAGCCAATTTGTGAACAGAAAAAGATAGTAACTACATGGAATAGCACACTGGCTATCAATTATCTATCAGCTCTAGTATGTACAGAGTTGTGCTAAGCCAGCCAAATGGCACCTGAGCGGGGTTAGCAACTATTTCAGAAAGAACCTGGCAGCAGGTCTTGTTGCCCAAAAATCTTTTGTTAAATGACCCCTCTTGGCTGGCCTGCAGAGCATTGTGCATGTCCCCCCCAAACATTCAACAGTAACTTGTCCCTTCTGGTCACCCCTTACTCTGTATTAATGTGAGTCGACAACACTATCTCCACTCTGAAAACTAGAGGATCTTTAGTTTAAGCGTATTAAATGCATAGCTGCCTCAAGTTATTAAACTTGTGTAAACATCTGCAGTGACTCAAACTCAGGCAGCTCAGCATTTCTGAGGGACATTTTTGAATTTTGCACATGACTCCATCAGCGTCTCGGACTTTTGCCAGTCCATCTTCTACAGCTACCGGAATCCAGGAATTTATCATCATTGACTGAACTTCATCTGCTATTGTGTTGGCCATGCACCTAGCGTGGTCAGGTCCCTCTGGAGTTCCTGACAGTCCTGTCGGGATTTGACTAACACAGTGGTTTTCAACCTGTGCTTCGCAGACCCCTGGGGTCTGCAGACTGTGTCTAAGATTTCCAAAGGGATCTGCACCTCCATTCAAAATGTTTTAGGGGTCCGCAAATGAAAAAAAGGTTGAACTAATAACTAACCTAATCACTATGAGTCATCTGCAAATTTTGCAACCTCACTACTCATTCCCCTTTTCAGCTGATTAATAACTGTATTAAACACCACTGGTCCTAACAGGGAGCCTTGGGCCATGCTGAAGATTGACTGTTCATTCCTACTCTTCTGCCTGGACTTTTTGCCAGTTTTTGATCCATGACAATGCTTTGCCTCTCACCCAGGACTACTTAGTTTCTTTACTATCCTTTTGTTCAGGGCCTTGCCAAAGGCCTGTTGAAAGTCTGATCAAATTATGTCACCCCGTTCTGCTTTGTTCCTTTATTGACACGGTCAACCACTTCTAATCTGTTGGTGAGACACTAACAATCATTATAGACCCTGAAACCTTGTCCCCTGAGCACCTCACAGAGTTCTTGATCAATTTAAACTTTCAATAAGCTCTATTCTGCAGGAATGGCACCGACAAGAAAATGTGGAGTACAGCCTACTACCATTTTCCAGTGGGGCTGAAGGTGCAGCCTGTACCATTTCAGCAAGACTGTGTAGTGTCCTTGTCAGCTCCTGCTTGTCAGAGCCACACTGATGATTTGTTTTCTCCCCAAACCAGCTTTAGTGTTTTTGAGTGGGCCTGCAAAACAATGTTGAGCTGCCCCTCTGGACTGTAAGTGAATCCTGTTCCCCTGTGCAGGGCCGAGGGTCAGCCTTAGGGTTTGGGGAGGGTTAGTGAGATGTTTCCTGGCGAACACCCCAAACTGAACTGAATCATTGTGTGGCATATGTCTGTGTTGGGGGGTGCCCCACCTGCTGCAGGAGGAGTGGAGCCCAACTGTTGGTCCTGGGGTCTGGGCAGAGTTGACAGCAGTCAGAAACTTTGCAAGGGATAATTGTCCAAATGAGCAGGGACTTAGGGGCTGCTACATGTGCTGACTCTACAAGGGCTTGTGAGCATTTGGTGAGTTTAGCACCTTGCAAATGTTCCCTACTCACTTGTCCCAGACACCCCCTGGAAAATAGGTATGCTTTAGCCTCATTTTATGGATGGGGAAACTGAAGCACAGAGATTAAGTGACCTGATTGTGTCCGCCGCGGGTGTCCTTGTTAGAGCTGGGATCAGTCCCTGACCTCAGTGCCATGCTTATTCCATTAGACTATGCAGCCTTTCACACTTTTGAGCTCCCTCTTGTGGCCACAGGCTACTCAGCAATGGTGTTGGCTCAGCTGCCAGGGCATCGAAAGTGAAGGAAGGGGCAGGTGCAGGCAGGGACACTGGATTTGGTTGTGGCAGGGATACATGGACTGGGAATAGCCCTAGTTTAACAGCAGTACTCAGATCTCAGGCAGGGGGCCCTCCTGAAGCGTGGCGGCCATGCAGCGAGCGAGACGCTCTGTAGCATGGCAAGCTCCCCTTGCTTGCTGAGGGACACGCAGGCTGCTGCTTGCCACAGCCAGGGATACAGCGACCATGAGCCATGGCTGTTCTGTACTTCCTAGCAGGAGCAGAGTTCAGCTCATGACAGCACAGGGAGTGGCCCTCCTGCACAAGGGGTCAGCTCAGCCAGCCAGGAACAAAGGAAAGCAGAACAATTGAGATCATGTAGCTTGCCCCATGCGACCTATCTGTACCAGTTCAGAACGCAGACTGCCCTGGGCGCCAGGGCCTGAGATCGCTCACAGACAGCTGGCTCAAGCAAGCCAGCTCACCACAGCTCTAGGGGCAGGGGCCCAGCCTGAGCAAGCACTGCTGCAGCTTGCAACACAGCCTCTCTGAGCACAGGCCAGGGCCAATTCCAGGGGCGTGTAGTTCACACCGACCAGCACCCACTGCTCACTGGGCGGGGGGCATGCATGTATATTATACCTGGGCAGGGGTGTCCGTGCACATGGGCATGTGTACAGACATGTTGGTGTGCCGTACACATATGTGTACATGTTTACTGACAGGCCCAATGACTTCTGCAGAGAAGTTCAGGGCATCACTGATCACTCACCACAGGAGGTTAATGGTCATTCATTAGGCCGTGCTACTACACAGAGGCAGTAATGGTCTGGAGAGGGCACAGGCCTAGACATCAGGACCCCGGGTTCCATGCCTGGTTCTGCTTCTGCCCTCCTGGGTGAGTCCCTTCCCCTCCTGCCCTTTGTCTATTTTGACTGTAAGGGAAATTGGGCCATGGATTGGGCCATTGATACATGCACTGGGAATGGCCCTGATCTAACAACAGCACTCGGATCTCATGCAGGGGGCCCCCGTGAAGCATGGCGGCCATGCAGCAAGAAAGAGGCTCTATAGCAGGGCAAGCTCCCCTTGCTTGCTGGGGACAGGCAGGCAGCAGAGCTTACACTCTGTGTGCACAGCACCAAGCACAATGAGGATCTTGACTGGGGCCTCTAGGCCCTGCTGTGATACAAATAATATGATCTACCTAAGGAATCACCTTTGGAAAGCATGAAAAGTGCCAGACCCTGCCATGCCGACCACCCCTGCTCCAGCCCCTGCCCTGCCAGCTGTCAAGCTGTCCTACAGTGGCTCCAGAGCATGAATACCACTCTCAGGCCATACTGGTAAGAGGCAGGGCACAAACCCCAAATTGGTTGTGAGTTCTACACTTAGAGTTCACCAACCAGTTTTCAAGTGTAACCCCTCAGGCACTATAACAGCCTTAACATGGCATCACAGACCATCCCCTTGGATACTCCAATCTGTCTTGCTACCCATTTGAGCTGCCTTTGTGAAAGATGGTCCCTTACAGCAAGGATCACAGCAACATTCAGGTTACTGACAGTCCCAAAGAACCAGTCACTTTCCGCAGGTCAGTTGCACCTTAAATCTCACACCAGAGACAACACTTGTAACCAATCCTATAATAAACTATATATAGATTAATTAATAGGAAAAGGAACCAAGAGCATTATTTACAAGGTTAAAGCAGTGTGACAGACCCAGACCAGTGGGGTACAGGAGTCTGGTAGAGGGCAAATATACTGGTCACTGGATGAGTAGTTTTCTGTTCCCTGAGTGCCCAGAGCAGGAGCTGCACTAGAGTAATCAGGAACCTGCTCGAACCAGTTAAGGCAGGCAGGCTAATTAGGACACCTGGAGCCAATTAAGAAGAAGCTGCTAGAATCAATTAAGGCAGGCTAATCAGGGCACCTGGGTTTTAAAAAGGAGCTCACTTCAGTTTGTGGTGTGAGTGTGAGGAGCTGGGAGCAGGAGGTGCAAGGAGAGCTAGAGGACTGAGGAGTACAAGCGTTATCAGACACCAGGAGGAAGGTCCTGTGGTGAGAATAAGGAAGGTGTTTGGAGGAGGCCATGGGGAAGTAGCCCAGGGAGTTGTAGCTGTCATGCAGCTATTACAGGAGGCACTATAGACAGCTGCAGTCCACAGGGCCCTGGGCTGGAACCTGGAGTAGAGGGTGGGCCTGGGTTCCCCCCAAACCTCCCAATTGACCTGGACTGTGGGTTCTTCCAGAGGGGAAGGTCTCTGGGCTGTTCCCCAACCCACATGATGAATCTCTGAGGCAAAAAAAATCTGCCAATAAGCGCAGGACCCACCAAGATAGAGGAGGAACTTTGTCACAGCAGGTAAATGTACACACAAATGAGTTACAGTCTTAAAGTTCAAAAGGTAATAGAAGCTTCCATATTAAGCAAGAGCCCTATGTCCGTTAGGGCTAACCCAGGCCAAGCAGCTGGGGATCCCTTGCTTATGCCTAGAAAACAGGCCCCCATCCAATGTCCAAGCAACATAAAGATACAGTTGGTCCTTGTTAAGGGTTTTTATTCCCTTCCCCCTGTGACAGGTTGAATCACAGCAACCCCCTTTGGGACTGCCACCTGATGTGCTTTGACTGCCTCTGAGTCTGTTTTCCCTGCCAGCTTAGGATTTCAGTGCCCTGCCTGATTTGAGACAGACACGCTTGCCTGCTACAAACCCAGACCCAGGTCTGAACAATGTCCCACAAAAGCTGCAGGCTAAACTAAAAACAGCTTAAGAAGCGTTCCTGTCTCCAACACTCAGATGCCCAGCTCCCAATGGGGTCCAAACCCCAAATAAATCCGTTTTACCCTGTATAAAGCTTATATGGGGTAAACTCATAAATTGTTCACCCCCTATAACACTGATAGAGAGAGATGCACAGCTGTTTGCGCACACACACACACACAGATATTAATGCATACTTTGGGATAATTAATAAGTAAAAAGTGATTTTATTAAATACAAAAAGTAGGATTTAAGTGGTTCCAGGTAATAACAGACAGAACAAAGTGAATTACCAAGCAAAATAAAATAAAACACGCCAGTCTAAACCTAATACTGTAAGAAGCTGACTACAGATAAAATCTCACCCTCAGAGATGTTTCAATAAGCCCCTTTTACAGACTGGCATCCTTCTAGTTTGGGTCCAGAAATCACTCACACCCTTGTGTTTACTGTCCTTTGTTCCAGTATCTTTCAGGTAGCCTCTCCACCCCCAAAGGATATCTCTTGAGCCAGCTGAAGACAAAATGGAGGGGTCTCCCAGGGGCTTAAATAGACTTTCTCTGTGGGTGGAGACCCCCCTCCTCTCTCCTATCCAGAATCCAAGATGAAGTTTTGGAGTCACATGAGCAGGTCACATGTCCATGCATGACTCAGAACTTTAGAGGTGGCAGCCATTGTTCACATGCTACCTTGAATGTTCTCAGGTAGACTTCTTATGTGGATTTGAGTCTTCCAAGATCCATTATCCGTTAAGTGTTTCTTGACTGGGCACTTAACTTGCAAATTCCTTTCTAAAGAAGCTGACCAAATGGCTTACTAAGGCTACTTAAAATCAAACAAGTACACAGCCAATATTCATAACTTCTAATACAAAAATGATACATGCATGCAAATAGGATGAATATATTCAATAGATCATAACCTTTACAGAGATATGTTACCTGGCATATGTAGCATAAAACATATTCCAGTTATGTCATATTTACATGCATAAGCATATTTTCATAAAGCATTATGGGATGCTATGTCACACACCCCCTTCTGTTTTGGGTTGCAAACTCAGCTGATGGGAGGAATCCACTTGCAAGACTCATCCTCATGCGGTGAGCGTAAACAACAAAGTCTTTTGTCCTCGTTGGGTATGTCTACACTGCAATTAGACACCCGTGGCTGGCCCGTGCCAGCTGACTCGGGCTCACAGGGCTCAGGCTGCAGGGCTGTTTCATTGCTGTGTAGACTTCTGGGCTCAGGCAACAGCCTGAGCTCTGGGACCCTCCCACCTTCCCCCTGTCCTTTGCCTGTTTTGATTGTAAACTCTGCAAGGCAGGGGTCATCTTATACTCGGTGTGCACAGCACCAAGCACACTGAGGATCCTGACTGGGCCTCTAAAACCCTGCTGTGATACAGATAACGAAGCAAATGCATACAAATAATGAGTCAGCTGGCACAGGCCAGGCGCGAGTGTCTAATCGCAGTGTAGACATACCCTTTATGCTAGATGGGCCTTCCCTGTCGCACAGGACAGAACACCTTCCGCTGGAGATCAGCATGTCACACTTGTTAATGGCTCATGCCTGCCTGGTGACTTTCACAGTTACAAAAGCTTACACTGCAAATGCTCAAATGACACCTTCTAATATGGGATACAGATGCTATATGTGAGATCAGTGCAGGCAGCAACTCACCAGCATTCCTTTGAGCAGGGGTTTGGACTAGATGACCTCCTGAAGTCTCTTCCAACTCTAATCTTCTATTATTTTATGATTCTATGAAATGCTGAACACTAAACCCATTCCTGTCATTCAGGTACCTATTTTAACAACCCTATCGCAGTGGGGATTCAGACTGGTTCCAGGTGTGAGGGTCAAAGTTCCACTGAGGCCTGGGGAGCTGACACGAGCTGTCACCTGGTCTGCCAGTGTCACACCAGCAAACCCTGCACCAG
>NW_020664543.1:25534401-25569629 GCF_002925995.2 Terrapene triunguis
CCCTGTGCCAGTCCCTGCCCTGCCCAGCAAGCAACCCCTGTGCCAGCCTCTGCCCTGCCCAGGCAGCAACTCCTGCGCCAGCCCCTTCCCTGCCAGCATATCCATCGATGCAATGACAAAAGGCAGTGTGGCAGAATGGATGAGGGGACTCTGCCTCCATTCCCATTTGTGGGATGAAATTCCCAGCAGTTGCATGGGATAACAGTAAATCCTTCTGCCCCATGAGGTTCTATCTCTCTGGAGTACATCACTCGTGTGAGTTCCCACGTCATCCTCCCCTGCAGCAATGGAGGCAATACCTGACTCTCAGAGGCCATGGGTCTCAAAGCCTGGTGCACAGGGTGCTTAGGAGCTAGTAACTTCCAACCTGCTACCCAGTGACCTGCTAAGAGCTGAACTCCGACAGCAGACGCCAGTCATAGGATCCGACTGGTAGAACTCTGGGGGGTCCTGATTGATTCCTGGCTTCTATTTGAACCCAGCATAGGAAGTTGTCCATGCAACTGGGTCTTCCCTGCTTGGGATGGCTTCCCTTGTGCTACCTGCTCCTACTGCCTGACTCTGAGCTCCTGGTAACCTGCTCTGCCTGCCGCCTGACCCCCTGAATCCTGGTTTGCCCTCTGGACCCTCTCAGACTCTGACCTCTTGGTATCTGACTTGGCCTGGCTCCCAATTTCTGCTCCAACCACTAGGTCACACTGCCCATGGTCCTGGTGCTGATACTGGAGTGAGGGGACCTGACTTGTTTGAAGGGACAGTGCCTGATCCTCTTGGCAGAGGGGAGTGCCTGAACCTTGGGGGAGCGGGGGGTACCTGACTCAGGATCTCAGAACCCCAGAAGCTCCTGCACTTTGTGTCTCTCCTGTTGGGCCTCTGACATCCATCCTGTCCCACAGCTCGGCCTTGGCAGGGCAGGGTACTTGCTGTGGAGTTTTTCATTGGTGACACAGCCTGATTCCCCTGCACCATCCCAGCAGCAGCGCTGAGCTGGCGCTGCCGGCCCGGAGCGGGGCAGGGACAGGGAACGTACATCACTGAAAAAGAAGCACCAATGGTGCTCTCCGCCCGTACTGGGAGGCGAGGAAGGCCAAGAGGAGTCAGTGGTTCACAGAGGGTCAGGGAGGTGTGAGGGAGACTCACTGAGGTAGAAGGCCACTGATCCATTGGGTTGTCCAGGGCAAGGCAGAGGCCAACCTCTGCAGCTTTTGGCCATTCCCTCATGAATCGGCATCCCCCCTTCCCCAGGCCCTCCTGTCATGGGCTGAGCTGTGCCACATTCTGGATTTACTAATGGAAACCATTACACCCCAGCACTGGGGAGAGCAGGAGCTGATGAGCACTGGGAGGGGCTTGTTTACATGAGCTTCTGGGAGCTGGCAGGCTTTGAGGAGGTGCTCTATGGTGCAGCAGGGATCCTGCCTACAGGCCAGGAGGCTTTTGAGACATCCCCTGCTCCTGGGGACCCTCTGGAGTATTTGAACACAGAAGAGAAGCCCTAGGCATAGAAGCCCAGCAGTGAAGGGGCTATTCCTCCAGGGTTGTGGTGCTGACTTCTCCTTGTGCAGCGCTTGCCCAGGGCAATGGGATCCCACCGTCTCTCTATTTCTCACTTACTCCCTCTGATCACCACTGTCAACGGGATTTTAGTTCTGAACGGAACCTTTTGTAACTGACCTGAGGAAACCTTCCCCATCTCCAGAGATTTATGAGCGAGACTGTGCCAAGCCCAGGGCGTGTCGGTCACAGTGTGACCCAGCGCAGCAGCATCTCCCCTTGAGCCTGGCAGACCAGGGAGGAGGAGTGGGAGCAGGTTTATTGGGGCCATTAAAACACTGAGCCAACCTGGCTGCAGGACAGCACATACCAATGTGCTCATTACTCAGGTACTCACTCCACAGGCCCCGGGAATGGGCGGCAGAGGGCTGGGACACCTGGCAGGAGCAGGGACCCCTTCTATTTCACAGCTCTGTCAACTGCAACCATAGAGATTGCCCACTACAGCCCCCTGAGAGCTCTTGCCCATGCTGACAGTGACACCCGCGCAGAACTGGGGGGCTGGACCTTGGCCCTCTTCTGATCCCCCTTCCTTCTCCATCCTGCTCCTGATCTTTGTTTTGGGGCATTTCCCTTGCTGCTTAATGACTGGCCCTGGGCTCAGCCCAGCCCAGCCCTCCTGCTTTCAGGCCTGTTGCTTCTCTCCCTGCCTCGCAGAGCTTCATATGCTTGCTGAGTCCCTGCCAAGGGACTTCACTGCAGCTCACACCAGCGGGCCCTGGCTTCCCTCTCTGCTCTTGCTTTGCCAGGCAAATGTGGATTGTCCGACTGGGCCTCACCTACGCTAGCCTAGTCCCCACCATTGCTCCCCTGGTGCAGCCCATGGTGAGAGTGGCAGTGGGGTGCTAGTGCAGACGAGGTTCTGGGGGCTGCTGGCATTTTCCCACTGTGCTGCTGAGACTTGCCCTCAGCCAGGTTCTATGAGACCAATGACTGGTGGGGACTTGTCTACTCTAGCGTTCCCTCAGGCCCCCCGGCACAATGATGGGAATTACATGGGGAAAAGGAAACGAATGAGCCTCCTCCCAGCAGTAATGTGAAGGGAGGGGCACAGGGCCTAGGGTTGCCAGGTGTCTGGTTTTTGACCGGAACACCAGGTCGAAAAGGGACCCTGGCAGCTCTGGTCGGCACTGCTGACCGGGCCATTAAATATCCAGTTGGTGTGGGGCTGGCAGGCTCTCTACCTGGATTTGCGAGGCTCCCCGAAAGCAGCAACATGTCCCTCGGCTCGTAGGCGGAGGAACGGCCATGGGGGTTCCATGTGCTGCCCACGCCATGCTCCAAGCACGACTCCGCAGCTCCCATTGGCCGGGAACCGCAGCCAATAGGAGCTGCGAGGGCGGCGCCTGCAGGTGGAGGCAGCACGCACCACATAGCCACCTTCGGCTAGGGGCCGGAAGGACATGTTGCCTCTTGCAGGGAGCCATCCAAGGTGAGCGCTGCCCAGAGCCTGCACCCCAAACTCCATCCTGCATCCCAACCCCTTGCCCCAGCCCTGAGCCCCCTCCCGCACCCCAAACTCCTCATTCCTGGCCCTACCCCAGAGTCCACGCCCCCAGTCGGAGCCCACACCCTCTTCCACACCCCAACTCCCTGCTCCAGCCCTGAGCCCCCTCCCTCACCCAAACTCCCTCCTGGAGCCTGCACCCTGAACTCCCTCCTGTGCCCCAACCCCCTGACCCAGCTCAGAACCCCCTTCCACACCCCGAACCCCACATTTCTTGCCCCACTCCAGAGCCTGCACCCCCCAGCCCAGAGCCCGTACCCCCCCACACACACCAACCCCCTGCCTCAGCCGGGACCCCATCCCATACTCTGAACCCCTCGGCCCCACCCCCCCGAAGCTGGAACCTCCTCCTGCACCCCAAACCCCTCGTCCCTAGTCTGACCCCAGAGCCCGCACCCCAACCCTCTGCCCAGCCTGGTGAAAATGAGAAAGTGAGTGAGGGTGGGGGAGAGCAAGCGACAGAGGGAGAGGGGATAGAGTGAGTGGGGATGGAGCCTCAGAGAAGGGATGGGGCAGGACCTTGGGAAGGGGCAGGGCAGGGCAGGGGCGGGGCAAGGGTGTTTGGTTTTCTGCAATTAGAAAGTTGGCAACCCTACCTCAGCCCCACAGGCCGTAACACACTGTCACACAGACCTCTCCCCACAGGCCATAATGCACTGTCACACAGACCTCTCCCCTCGGCCCCAGAGGCCATAACACAGTCACAGAGACCCCTCCCCTCGGCCCCACAGGCCAGAACACATTGCCACAGGGACCCTGCCCCTCAGCCCGTAATACGCTGTCACAGAGACTCACATAGCTGATCTGGAAGGGCAGGTAACCGGCACATCAATGAAACCTGCAGATAATACTGAAGAGAAGAGAGAGAAGTCCTCCAAGGGACGCAGAGGGAAGAGTGGTTCGACCACACAGAATGCTATGGAGCAGGGAAAGCTCCGCATAAGCCATAGACGAGGAAGGCCAGGGGCAACAAAGTAAATATGCATTTACAACGTACTGACGCAGGGGGGACGGGCTGTGCAATACTGGGCTGCAGATGTTGAGAGATCCCATCTGGGAGTAGCTGGATTCTAGTTCCACACTGCATGGCTCTGGTGCGGCCCCATCTGAACAATGCCATTCACTTCTGGGCACAGCAATATTAGAGCGCAATTGAGCAAGGCAGCTTGAGAGAAGAGCAACAAAGAAGTTAAAACCTAAGGGGCTGGTGAGGAGGAAACATTAAAAGAGCAAAACATAGAGTTTAAGGCCAGAAGGGACTATCAGATCATCTAGTTTGACCGCCTGCATATCACTGGCCATGGAATTTCACTCAGGTCCCCCTGTTTTGAGCCCAACAGCTTGTGTTTGGCCAAACATGAGTAGTTTAGCTAGGAGACTAGACACTAGCAGAGGACGTGATAACAGTGTACTGCTCTGTGAAGCACGTAAACAAGTCCCACAGGCAGAGAGGAATTCTTCAGGGCGAGGAGGAGTGAGGGGGAAGTTTTGGGAGCGTATGAGGAAGTGAGCTGTATTGTTAGGCTGGGGAATGGCATCTCAGGGAAGGGATGGCAGGGGTCTGTTGCCTTGGACATTTAAAACACCATGGGACAAAGCACCAGAGAATGTACAATAAGGAACAAGCTCCTTTGAGCCTAGGGCTCCCATCTCTAGCTTCTGATTCTGGGACATTCTTGGCAAATTTTTCACTTCAAAAGTCTCATTCTGGTCAGACACTAAAAGGAAAACCCTCTTTCCAGACCCTGGTAGTGACTTCTGCCTGTCATCTTTTCCATGGAACAAAGCTGTGCAGCGATTTGTATCCATCTCCCTGTGTTTGCAAAGGCACTGCCAGCTCTGAGATGGGATAGATGGGAGGGAGTTGGGGAAGCATCCGTATGGCTCCATGTGGCCAATAGCAGTCTCTGTGTTCTGTGTTTCACATCTCTGTGATTACTGCATTAGTCTGTCCTGGACAAAAGGGTGATTTTAAGCTGCAATAACCTCAGCACATTGAATATTCAGCACCAACAAATAAGTCAACTATGGAACGATTGATTTTAGCAAATGTTTTGGGCCTGGATGGTAAGATGACCATGCAATTACCAGGAGACTGTGTTTCCTCAAAAAACGCCACTTATCTGTGGTTTATCGGTATCAGAATGAGATAACACCCGGTGAGTCCTGCATAAATACAGTCCATCAGCGCATTGCAAGGAGCCCCAGCAGAACCAGACTGGGAGGGCATGCCAGTATGCTGGCAATGGTACATGCCCCACAGGGACATTTTGACTCCTTAGATGGAAAAAGTTGCAACTTCTGTACATCAGAGAGCATAAAAGCCCAATGAATAACTATCTCATCCTGTCCCCCTTCCTGCAGAAGCAGAGGGAGCTCCACGTAATGTCCCTGAAGTTCTTGTTAAGTATCAGAGAATAAGGTGCCCAGATTATTTTCAAGTTGCAGCTATTAAGCCCCCCTCTAGGTTCTGTGCAGTTAAGTCCCATCACACGGAATTCCCAGTGGCTACATCTCCCCATGCTGGAAAGAGTTAAGCTCTAGGTCTGTTGATATTTCAGAGTTGCTCTGAAGCCGGCTGTCTGAGAGAAAGAGCCTCGTGATTGGCTAAGTTCCTGTTGGTAGTAATAAGGATCAGATATCAAACTTCTGTCTTTCCTAAGACCCTTTAGTGATAGTCGCTGCTCCCTGCTAGACTATGACATCAGCCAGGACACCCAGTGATGCTGCTGATAGTAAACTCTGAGCAGGAGGAGGGTCCTGCTAGCTCAAAGTTAATTAGTTCAACCCAGCACAGGGCAGAGCAGTTGGTTTCTGTGGAGGGGCAGTGCTGGATGGGACCAAATCTTTTCAAGTCACTTGCTGCTTTCTACAAGCCCAGCTCTGAAAGCACCCAGAGGCTCCCAGGAGGGTTGGATGAATCCTGGGGCCCTAGCAGTGGCCAGCTTGTCTCCTTGGAGCCAGTTCATGCTTTAAGTGCGGGGGCTTCTGGACCTGTTCACAGAGAGTCACCATGACACTGCTGGGTTCTGAGCATTCTTTGCTGATTCGGAGCAAGTTCAGATCAGGTAGGGCTAAGCATCAAGAATTTCGTCTAAAGTTTTCCTCTCCTGCAAGCCTCAGCCATACGCTGGTTTTCATTAAATGTTTGGAAGCCGCATGCAAGTAAAATAATCAGGGAGTCGTAAAGCTGTCATGGCTTTGCTCTCACAGAGGCTATTCTGCAAATGAAGAAATGCATTTTCCTTCTTCTCTATTACTTTTTAACTGCTTTTTCATTGCTTTCAATTTATGTTTGTGGTGTATGTTGGTAAAGCTACAGTTCCCGGTTCTCTTGGCCTGGGCCCTATAGTGAAGGACTGGGTCAGAAATCCAAAAGAGTTGCTGTGAAAAACGACATGCCTAATCCCCTCCATATATTCCAGGTGCTATCCTGTATATACATGCTAGTGACAGAGAAGACAGGCCTGACATTTACTCTGACATCCAGGCAGTTGACTTTGTTCCATTAAGTTGTGACTAATTGGATAAAAATGAATTTGCAGAAATGCGTCATTTTTAGAGTAAAAATAACAAATGGAACATGCAAAATATTTAAAGTGACATCATCAGATAAATAAAACCAGAGCCACCCAGCGGAGTGCCACTTTCGGAGGGTTTGCAACTAAAAACATGTCCCACTCTTGTGAGTTAGTGGAAGTCCCAGTGAGGGGCTTCCCAGAGGACGGTCTGCATGAGTGAAGGTGAGTGAAGGTGAACTATGGGACGGTCACTTCTGACTCAGCCCCTCTGCTGGACACTTGTGATTTTATTCATGTTCTATATTTATAATAAATAAGGGGGGTGGGTGTGTTTGCGTTACTCATTCTTTTAACGGACATTAATTAATGTAAATTAATTGATCATAATGCTAGAAAAATGTATTTGACAATCTGCTGTTAGCTTCAATGGCATACAGTTCTCTATAGTTCTACTGTACATGGGGACATACATTCCAGATCACCACCCACTCTTGTTTTGCCTTTGCGTATCCTGTGGGTAATAAGAAGATCAGAGGCTTCCGATATCAATACTAGACATGTGTGGTGTTATCAGGATCTCTTAGATAGCTGGGTGGTCAATTTAAACTTTGTTTTCTTAGCAAATACAAAGTTGGCAGTTGGTTAAAAATCCAAATGTGTGTAGGGAAACACAAGGGTCCGAGTCTGGCTGAGTTACACACAACTTGGGTCCAGGGCTTTGGTGTGGTTTCCATATCACTAGGATCTTACACTGCATTAGATTAAGTCGTTTCTTAGAGTTTGTTGGTATATTATGGTTCGTTGCTGTTCATTTGAAGGAAGTCTCAGTTCCTAACAATTCATGCAGCTACTCCAAAGCAATACTGCCACCTTTCTGAAGAGAGGGGGATGGGGATGTGTTCTGTGTCACCACATTCTTTTCAAATGAACCATTATTGTTTTTAAGACTCATTTCTGGGTTATTTGTAAGAGGGGTTTATTATGGAGCTGACAGCAGAATTTCAAAACATATTTTTCAAATGATTCTTTACTAAGTGTAAACTTTATGGGTTTCACTTTCATACATTCTCATGCCTTTCAGCAATTTTAATGCAGTTGATTTACGGGGCATTCTTCACTTTGTGGCCTTTGTTCCCAGAACTGCTATTTGGCTGCTGAAAGATATGATGCTGATTTGACAACATTTTGCCTATTTATTATTTTAGTATCAGAGGGGTAGCCGTGTTAGTCTGCATCCGACGAAGTGGGTATTCACCCACGAAAGCTCATGCTCCAATATGTCTGTTAGTCTATAAGGTGCCACAGGACTCTTTGCTATTATTTTAGGGCAAATCTTCCCCAAATCCCAGCTTTGTGGATGTCCGTTTCTAGCCATGGTGCAGGTGAGTGCATGAGCAGCTCAGGGCCAGCACTAACAGCATCCCAATCCCCACTGTTGACACATCGCTAAAACTGGGGGGGGGGGAGGAAAAGCTGAATGTCGGCTGAAATCAATGAATCCCACAGACAGGGCTGTTATCTTGAGTTAAATTGCCACATAACATGCAATAAAGGAGACAAACTGAATAAATGACAGAAATGTCAATCTCAGTTTGCTACAAGTCGTTTATAGGCCTGAGCGCCGTTTACATTTGCACAAAGCCTGCGCACAGTAACTGTAAAACACTAATGCTGGTGTCAGGGAGTAGAGTACTCGGACTGGGTTGGGCCTCACACCCACTTTGCACAGGTGTAAAATACACAGGCCCTAATAGGACTCTTTGTTGCCTTGGAAATGGTGCTAAGCAGGCAGGTGGTAGGTGTTAGGCTGTGATCATTCCCTCAGGTTCTAGAAAGGATGAACTATTCTTTGTGACTCGTGATCACATATGTCTTTTGAACAGTTCCATGTTGATGTGGCTAAGGCAGGAGTATAAGTGGACTCTTCCCGTCGCTATATGGTCTGAGTTACTGAACTGCAGAAAGGACTATCAGAGAGTTAATGGGCGATGGAAACATGTTACTTGCCTGACTGGTGTCCTAGTGCCGGAATCCTCTTATCTCCGCAGCACATAGCGGGGGCAGCATCTGATGATACAGACATAACTGTTGCCCTTAGAGTTTGTTTGAATCATTTTGACCTAGTGATAGCCCATCTCTACTAGTCACTTTTGGTAGCTTTAGTGGGAATCAGGAAGAAAACGAGTTTCTGCAGGCAGGAAGAAACGGTTGGAAATGGTCTCTGTCAGGCCAGGTTCTCTAGACAGTCCCTGGTAATCCTCCCTTGAGTCCTGTGCCCAGAACATACATGGCAAATTTCTACTCTTCCAGTTGCCCACAGTGGAGGGAAAGGGCTCAGCACAGCTGTATCATGTGCAGAGACTGCAGCAGTCACCATATAATACGACGAATAGCTGCTCCGAGTGGAATTTGGGAAACTTAACTGTGGTTTGAAATGAAGAATAATCTACACGTCAGCAATTCCAATGTGTTGCAGGCACTAAGGTTTTCTCTCCTCCCATTTCCTAGGAATAAGAGACGAGGATTTGTGTGTGTGTTTATTTTGTCTATTTTGCCAAAGATAAATACACAAACCTGAGGTCATCCTGACAAATTTTGCAGGAACAATGATTCTTCTTGCTTGCCTGGCTGCCATGCTGTCCTGCAGGCTCCAAGTATCAATGGGATCGCATTAAATCAACTGGGACGCACAAGGGGCTGTTGCAGGAACCTTTCTCCTTGAATGTATTTAACTCTTCCCAGAACAAACCATTCCTGTGGATAGAGCCACTGCTCCAAACCAAATCAGGTGTATTCTGTCATAGCACACACTGCGCACAAACTCTGATGGCCAGAAAATGCAGAGTGAAACAACCTTAACTCTGATCTTGTTTCTAGAGCCCTTCACGGATACAAAATTTGTATCCGCATCCAATCCATGATCAGCAAACATGGTCCACGGATGTGGATATCTGTGGATATAAAGCAGATATCTGCAGATCTGCAGGGCTCTACTTGTTTCCACCTTCCCTGGTCAACCAATGAGGAAACAGATATAAAAGGTCCTACACTGATAGTACCACAGTACAAGGCATTAATGTATAACATTCTAGACACATCTCAGCATGATTGGGCACTGATGGTGCCCTAGGCTAACACTGGGTAGGTTGTGCGGTGTGGACAGGCTAAGGTGTCAATGAGCCTTGTTTGGCTGGATGAAGTAGATGCAGCAGGGGTTTCAGTCTGCATGTAAAGGCTGAAGAAGTAGGTTGAGACCTCTGGCTTACAAGGGAATAGCAGATGAGAAAGGTGTTTTCTCTGCACTGTACGTGGATAAGATGTGATTCCCCCTGAATATCTGAGTGAATGTGTCAAAGATTAATGGCTGATATTAGGTGGCGAGAAAAAGTAGATGAGGTATGGGAAATGAGAGCAAGGAAGATTCTGGTGATAGTTTGAAGATGGGCAGGGGGACAAGGTCCATCTTAAAGCCGTTAGTGGAATCTTGACTCAGAATTGTCAGGTTTTTCAAACAACGTGTGTTTCTGTTTAATATTCAAATAATGTTGTTTAAATCCATGTATGTGTTTACAGTCAAACCCTATCTTCATTCACAACATTGTTGTCTGAGAGTTCCTTCTGTTTTTATAGAGTATTTAAAAACAGACTTGTGAAAACTCAATGTATGTTGGTTTGTGTCTTGTTTTATCTTAATATGCATCCTGACCCTGACTGGTTTAGTTGATGGATCTAATTAAACCTCTCCAGCAGTGGGTGTATTGCAAGCAAGGGAGAGGGGGTGTGCATCATGGCACTGACAAGGTTAAATGTATTGCGTTGTGAATGGGGAGCAAATGTAGGAGCTCTGGGAGAAGGTGGAGATATTGACTACGCTCCAGTACTGAAAGGGTTACACCTGGGGAGAGGGGGAATGCTCTCAGGAACTTAAAGAGTTAACAATTGCAGTGTCAACAAGTGACACTCTCAGCTCCGCTGAGCCCTGGGAGAGAACACTCCATAGCCAGGAGCCCTGGCTCTCAGTGAGTCCAGGGGGTCTGAGGGACACGCCGTCCCAACAAGACTCCTGAAGGCCAGGCCAGCACAGCTCCAGGTCTGCCCCCCATTCCTTCCATCCCAGCAGCTTGCGGGGCCAGCTTTTGACAGCAAGTGAGGGGGGCCAGCACTGGCTGTCATCTCTGGGATCACCTCTGCAGGGAGCGCATGCCCCAAAGAAAGGGAATTTCTGGCACTCTCCCTGCGGAGACTGGGAAAGCTGCTTAGAAAGTCAAATCGCAGCAAGAAGAGTGAAAAATAATCCTTGTGCGCTGGCTGGTTGCACTCTCCCTGGGCCAACCCTTGGGGTTACGCCCGATCAACAGTGATCCTGCCAGAGGGTCCGAGAGTGGCAGCTGAGCCCCCAGGGGTAATGCAGGCAGGCAGGCAGGCCCCTGGCCATGGCAGCGGGCTGGGGAAGCTCACTGGGACCTGGGCAGGAGGGACGGTTCCTCCGCACTCTGACAAGGAGGCAGCTGTGAGGCTGACGGAAACACTCTTCCTAGGCGCTGACACATGCCCCCTGTAGGCCTTGGTGAAGTCATAAGGATGATCTTGGGCTGGATCATGGAGGTGGGACAGATTTCCCCAATTGCCTAAATGCTCCTCTTAAGGCCTTATTCAGCCTGATCAGACCTGGTCCAGTGCGTGACAGGGATGAGCACTTCACCCTGCAGATCCATTAGCATGTGTGGGTCCCCTGGGAGGGGATTGCAAAGACACTAATCTGTGCTTCGTGTTCTGCAAGCCATCCCCACTGGGACGCTGACTGCTGCTCTCAATCGGGGAATGTTGCTTGGGCCAAAATTTCCAAACATGGGTGCCCAAACTTGGGCATGTGCATGTGCAAGCCTGGCCCTTGGTCCCTGCGCCTTGGTTTCCCCATCTGAGAGCAGGGACAATGTCACTTACCTATCTCAACAGAATGTAACTGGGTAACATGTGAGGGCCATGATGCTGGCCCTTCTACTCTGTACACGTGCTCAGTATCATTACGTTAGGCTCCATATTCCCAGTGTACTAGATCCACTACAATGCATGGCGTGTAAATGGCCTTGCCTACTAGTCTGAACTGCCCCAGGCCACATGCAAACCAGGAGGTTCATGACCTATTGGAAACAACTGTCCCAGATGAGCCACAGGGCAGACATCTTGGGTACAGGAGCTGCTCCCAGATGGACGCCTTGTCCTGGCCCAGTCCCTAGGAGCCGTGCGGAGCTGGGAGCCTTCCCATCTCAGCTGGTCTGGGTTCTGCTGGGCTGATCGAGGCTGGGATTCTGACTGAGGGCCTGACCCTTCTTCCAAAGTCAGTGAGAGCAGGAGCAGATCTTGAGCTGGTCTAAGACAGGCTGAGGTCGCAGGAGCCGTGTGGCACTGGTGTGAGCAAGGAGTCACCTTCCTGCATGCGCTCCAGCGAGGGGATGTTGGCACAGGACTGACTCGGATCCCTGGCTCCGTCGCTGTCCCTAGAGAAGCAGGTTCTGCCCACTGGCCATAGCTTATCTGGAACCTCTTCTCATAATAGCTGATGATGGTGACAAGTGTTGTCCCAAGCCCCTGCTCTATGCCAGGCTGTGCTTTTCCTGATGGGCTTCAGGCTGGGAACAGTCTCTACTGCTGAGCTACAACCTACCCAAAATACTCACTAAGACTGGCACTACTGACAAAATCTCCCCAGGCCTGGCCCTATGAGGGGCGTCGATGGCTGAACATTAGCAGGGAGCAAGGCACAAGCCCTGGCTCTCCAACCAGCCAACGCTCTCAGGTAGAACCAGTCCAACTGCAGATACTTTTGGGCACAGCCCTGTTCACAGCAGCCTGCTCCTCTGGCTGGGTGCAGGCCTGTTTTTCACTCTATTCCAGGTGTAGCACCACTGAGGGCATCTCTCCTGGGAAGTGTGCTGCAGGAACAGAAGGACTGGCTGGCAGAGACCACTCCTAGCCATGTGTTCTTTCAGAGAGAGGGCTTTCTGGGCAGACATTGTGTGCAGCATCCCAGCATGCCATGGAGGTGGGTGGGGATCTGGAGGTAGCCACGGATGCTGTCAGGCAGCAGAATATGAGTCCCTTACACCAGGGGAAAATGGGTGCAAATCATTACTCTTCTGATTTCCCAGCAGTTTACACTCACCTTCCCCTGCTGTACATGACACATGATGTGCCAGGCAGTGGAACTGGCCCCAGTGTCTTTAGGGCTAGATTGTGCCCTGGGCACTGCCTGGTGCATTGGCAGGAATGCATAGGGGCCTTGCTGCAGCCAAAGTCTCAGTCTCTGCTTGTCTCAGCCAAAATGCCTCCAGAGGGCTCTTAGACAGAGCTCGCCAACACCTGCCCCTCTCCATGCCCAGCCAGCTCTACTAACTGTTGTGCAAAGGTGGGTGTTGGACCAGGGCCCTGATTAGGGTGACCAGATAGCAAGTGTGAAAAATCGGGATGGAGGTGGGGGGTAATAGGCACCTATATAACAAAAAGCGCCGAATCGGGACTGTCCCTATAAAATCAGGACATCTGGTCACCCTAGCCCTGATCTCACTCGGTCCCTCTCCCTTCCAGCACGTGGCACCCCTGGGAGCACTAGCAGGGATCAGGGGCTGCCCTTCCTGCCAGGGATGCGAGGAGAGCTCCTGGGGCACACATTCTGGCCCATAGGTTTCTGCTGGGCCTGTTTAATAGCAGGACAGGGAAAGATATGGAAGAGCTAAATGGTGAGAGAGAAACCAGTAACCACTGGGTCTGCTTGATACTGCAGCGTCTTTCCAGACAAGGGCAATTCCCTCAATGCATCACCTACTCTGCTTAGCTCCAAAGCGCTCCCCAAGCTTCAGGAGCTTGCCAGCTGTGTGTACCTGCTCTGTACAGAGGTTGATTAATGTCCTCGCAGCATGAGGTGCTCTGAAAACCTTCCTTCTGCAGAAGGGCCCCACAGCAGCCCCTCTGGCCTTTGCAAGGAGGTGTGGAACAGGACTCATGAGTGATGTGAAATGGAGGCCAAAGCATTGACGGGCAAAGAGGGCCTAAGCAGCCCCCTGGCTCTTTGCACCCCGAGTGTGGAAGAAGCTCCAAGGGGGGATTGGATGTGGACTGTGCGGCTCCAGCCCATCTGTAATTCCTGGTTATAACGAGATAAAACAAATGTCAGCCCTAAGTGACAAGCTTCATGGGCAGGGGAACAGCTGGGTGGGGCAGGGGTCTCCAGGTGAATCCCTGTGACAGAATGTCCTGTGAGAAAAGGAGTGAATGCAGCTTTCAGGCCGTTATTTTTGCTGTGGAGCCAGCTGAGGCTGTAACTGGCTCAATTTCTTCTCTTGTTGCCTAAGGACTTGAACCAAATGGGGTACTCAGAGCTGGAGGGAGCCCATCAGTGTGACACATGGTTTCCGTAGCAGAGAGGACTTGCTCCGCCTCTGGTAGCAGCAAAGAAGCCAGATGGACCTGGGAAGGGTTAACAGGCTAAGCTGAACCCTCAAGAAGGACTAGAGTCCAGGAGGTGCTGGGCTGGAATTCGGTGACTGGCACTCTGAGAACAGTCAGGCTGGAGCTGCAGAATTTGGATCCAGGTTTTGAACAACTCTCAAAGTCTGTACATGTTCAGATCCAGGCATTTGGTTCAGCCCATTACGCAGCTCGGGGGCATCTGCAAAATCCCACAGTTCAGGTGTTCAGAGCAAGCCTCTCTCTATGCCAGGGGAGAGGTCTCTGCCTATTTATGGGGTCACCTGGAAAGTCGCATTTTGGTCTGAAACACTGTACTTGTTGCAGCTACAAGTAGCACCTCGGATACTTGGAACTGGAAGGATAAAGAACAAAGACGACCTTGCCCTGCTGCCCAGTTTGGTCCCTTTGCACATTCACCAGCACTCTACATGGAGCCAGTCACTTAGCTCTGCAGCTTCTCACTTGCTGAAATACTCTTTAGGAGCATCGACAGAGAGGAAAGACCCTTATAAGCACCCAGGAGTGGAGCTTTTAAAAGCAGACATGGGGCCCTGCTATTTACAGGGGCTCTCTCAGAAATGGGGATGTTCTGATATTAGCCAGTTTCAAAACAAGTGCAAGTTAGCCAGGTGCCTCTAAACAGGCACATGCTGATGCTCTGCCCAATGTGGGAGAGAGGCCCTGGCATCCCTGCACCTGGGAAGGATTCAGAGGTGCTGCAGTAGCTTTAGGTGACTTCAGACTCTGGGTCTAATTCCAGACACCACAGAAAACAGGGAGCATTTTTTGAGCAGTCCAGGGCCCCCTTTGGAAGCTGCCTCCCACCCTAATTCCTCCCCCCTCTCCCCAGTGAAGTGACATCTTGAAGTGTATAGGTTAGAATGCAGATTCCTTTCTAGTGCTGCATGCAGGACATACAGGTCTGGTTGAATGCTGAATGCAACATACAGGCTCCCACGTTAACTCTTTAACCCTCTGCAGTTGGACACCAGCCTCGAGAGCTTCTCTGAGGGGCAATGGGGGCCTGAGGAAGCACAGTGTCTGCAGAGCTCATTGCTACTAGCTATGGATGGCAATGGGAGTTTTGTTTGCTTCCTTGGGGATCTGTTTCTGATGGAAAAGAAAGAGCATCTCAAGCAGAGTCACTCCTCAGCACCCCATGCGTCCGGTTGGCAAGTTAAACTCTGCAGCAGCCCGTGCACTGCCCAAACCCACTTTGCATCCAGCCAATAAAATACATCAGTGGTGTCAGCTCGGCCCCAAACTGGCAAGGATTTCTCACGTCACGGATCTCGCCCCTTCTGCCCAGGGAAATCCAGGAGCAAGCAGTACCATGGAAAGAATTGCTGTCCCTTTCCTAATGGCAGTGAGGCCATACCCACTTCTGCACTGACAGGTCTATCTGCTGCTCCCTTTTATCAGGGGCTTTTCCATCCCTCTGAGCTTACAGTGAGCAGCTCATGCCCTGTGGCTGGCTGGAGGGGAGGTGTGTATCAGAGCTCTAACACAGCGACTATCTCCCCCTTGAGGCTGCTATCTGTGCCTGGCACTCAGATCTGGCCTTAGGGCTTGAAACAAACTTGGCAGATGATCAGACCAGACCAAAACTACCAGGGTTTGCAGGGAGGGAAATACAACTGCAGGTTTCAAACAGGTTTATTCTGCCCCATTGTCAGTCTGATGTCACATAAGACAGGCCTGGCCCCAAGAGCATCTCAGCTGTTACCCTGGAGCCAGCAGTAAAACAAACAGTCTCTAGGTTCACCCTGTTTCCAAGCAGCCTGTAAGCCAGGTGGCCAGGAAAGAGCTGGGCTGGCTCACCAAAGGCCCTCTGGTGGCCTGCGTAAGGGAGTTACCGGAATATGCCACACTGATTAACCATTACTCAGCATCACAGCTTTGAACATGAAACCTTCCTATACAGGATGGTGCAGACTCTGACCACAGCCTGTGTAAGAGAGTTCCTGCCCTGAAAACCAGTGCCAGGATTCTCACGTGTTCGTCACAGCTGTTTGGAAGGAGGCTTTTCTCTCAGTCACTCTGGAGCATGTTCTGACTGACACAGGTTAACGGGTAGAATGTCCTCTACACACGTTCAGCCTCTGCAGAGGCAGGGAGGCTGGAACAATTTGTATAGTGGGGGGTGCTGTGAGCCATTGAACCAAATTGTAAACCCTACATATGACGGAAACCTCTTCACACCTGAGAGTGTGGCAGCACCCCCGGCACCCTTAGTTCCAGCACCTAGGTGTAGAGAGGTCTGACAAGTTCACCTGGTGACACCTGTTGTGGTGGATGCTCCAATGTATGCTAACAGAATATGGACAGGTGGTGCTGTCCCCTTGAGTCTGAGCAGTCTGCTCTTCCTAAACAGGGTCTCTGGGAGATGAAAGTCCTGAGGTCTTGACTCTGTGGTGATTGGCTGTGGTGTCTCTGTGACTGGGCGTTGGACTGAGCTGCCCTCCTTGTGGGGGAGAGAGTGGAACCATGGGATATCTGACTCCCTCTGAAAAAATACTGTGTGATCATGTAATTAAACCAGGCAATCCAGTCTCACTTTGCTATTGACCTATGAAAATAATTCTGCCTTTTTAACAGCCTTTACCATGGCATGAGTCCACTGACACCACTGAGTGACTGAACGAGCTGAGATTAGACCCAGCCCACAACCAATGGATCCACAAATCGATTGACACACCTAACTGCCATGTTAATGGCAAAGCCCAACATTTATGCAACACTAAGAACCTCAAAACCCACCTCAGCTGCCACCTAATCGCGTAGGCACTCAAATTCCTGAGGCACCTCTGTTTCTGCCTGCAAAGTCCCTGAGGTGCCTACATTCCTGCTGGAGCACATGTGCAAACCTGCCTAAGTCCTGACACTGCCAAGCTGCTTGGAGGCCCCCGCTCACACCTAGGTCCCAGTACATTGTCAAACTAGGCTCTCCGCTGCCTGTCTCGGCTGTGGGGCTGTCACAGAGTCACAGGATCTGGCCTATGGTCGGCCTGTAACCAGGCTCCTGGGAGTGACCCCTGTAGTGGGCCAGGCCCCAAGGACCCACACTGTCCACAGGGGCAGGCCTGTGGCCTCTACAATTCTGGAACTGGGCTGTCAGCCCCAGCAATTCCTGTCTCTCTCCATGGCTCCCTGCAGCGACTTACCCCAGCCAGATTCCTGTGGGAGGCTTGAACTGTCCCCTTCGGGGCGCAGGGCTCTCAGTGAGTATTACAGCGACACAGGCAGCATTTGTTAGTCCTTTGCTAATCTTTATTAGTCACCTGGCTGCAGAATCTGCAAGTCCTTAGGGTCAGCACAGAGAGGCAGAACTAAGTTACACCATAGTTCATTCCAGTTAGCCCAGAGCCCAGCCACACTGTTGTGAACCCCATGTTCAAGCGCTGTCTCTCTCTCTCATTTGGACCTCCTTACTTCCCAGGTGAGGGAGTCCAGACTTCTTCCAGAAGCCAACCCTTTATCACCCATCTCACACCTTCCAGTCCTTCATCACTTGATGATTGCCTGTTCTGTTCATTCCCTCTGAAGCACCTGGCACTGCTCACTGTCAGATGATAGGGTACTGGGCTGGATGGACCATTGGTCTGAGCCAGTATGGCCAGTCTAATGTTCTTATGTCCTTTTTTCTTGAGCTGGGGGACTTTGCTCAGCTTCCCCGCTGAGAGGCAGGGAAATCCATCTCCCTCTGGGTCGTTGGATGTCAGTGTCCTGGGGCTTGGGTTTGCCATGGGCTTCTCAGATTTTCAATTGCTATGGGGTCAGTCTTGGCCAATCCTTTTCAATGACCTGTTCAGGCTCAAACAGCTAAGGGAAGTACTCATAGCTATCTCTCCTAGCTTGCCCTGAGAGCAAACTTAGTCCTTTTCCCCCCACTGGGAAACCATGCAAAATATAGGGGAAACTGAGGCACATTTAGGATTCATAAAAATATTACAGGAAATTCCCACTGTGTCAAAGGGGCCCAATCTGGTAGGCATTCTCAGGGCATGCCTAACCCATACAAAGGGGAGCACAAGAGTGTGACTCGAGACTGGTGGTGAGGGCACTCTCCCCAGAGGAGGGAAGGGAAACCAGTCCCTGTTCCAATTAATATTTAAGCATTTATACACAATGGTCCAGGAGAGCTTGAGAGGTATCCACCTTAGCCTGGTGGCCAGGGCACTCTTCTCGGATATAGGGGAGCTGGATTCAAGTCTCCGGCTCTAAAATCAGCAGGGCAGGGATTAGAAAACAGGCCTCCCACATCCGGGGGGAGTGGCCTGACCAGCCGGCTCTCAGGGATGAGTCTCTCTCTCTCTTTCCCTGTAGGAAAGGACTGATCTCTCCTAGCTTAGGCGCTTAGCTCCAGGAGAGGCATGACTGTAAATCCCAATGGAGTTAGACACCTAACTGCCCTTGAAAGGGAAAGGGTTTAGGCCACACCCCCTCCTCAGCATTTCTGACTGGCTAGCTTAGTCAGCTCAGCATGCTGGCTTCTGTGCATCCCATGCTTAGGCACCTCACTCTCCCCTCTCTGCAGCTCATCAGCAGGGTGCGTCCCATCATCAGAGTTTATATCTTCAGTCCAGGTCTCTACACTAGACCTACAGGAGTAACTGTTAGCCCGGGCTTGGACTAGCCACTAGCAGGGAATGTGGCACACATTGCCAGCATGTTGCATGCTGTTTGTTAGACAGCAGCAGAATGCTGGGCATCAGGAGTCCTGGATTCTCTTCCTAGGTCTGGACAGGGAGCATGGTCTAGTGGTTAGTTATTATACACAAGGTAGCCAAGCATATAGATTTAGCATACTCAGAGTGACTGAGTCTTAATTCTGCTGGATTGGAGACCTGAGTGGTCGTCCTAGCTTTGTCCCAAGTGGCTTTGGACAATCTCTCGCTTAATTTATTTGAAAAATGGTGTCGCTGATACTTCACTATCTCTTGAACTGGCATATGAGGCTTTGCTTAATTGTGAAGGCTGTGTAATATACATAAATGTAGTCAGCAGTGAGAAGAAGAGGTGAGATTTGAACTCACTGGTAGCTAACTGCTCTCAGCCCCCTGCTCACTTGTTTGGGGCACATTGCCTGCTTTGGCACAATAGGGAGGTTGAAATAGTGGAGCAATCCCCAGACTTCAGCACATGTGAGAACGGTGATAGGAAGTGATGAAACCTCTTCATCTGGGATATTTATAACTAAACTGGACAGAGTGCAGAAAGGACTGGTTTTGCAGTGTACTCTGAGGGTGTTCTAGGTAACCTTATGAGCCTTTCCCACCTCTAACTTCTCTTTTTATGATTCTATGATCTCATGAGACAGGTTTTACCCACAGGCAAAAAACACAATAACTGGGACTCTCAGATCACAAGTTAACCCCCTTCCCCATTGGTGTCTAAGCCCCTCTGTGACATTTGGGTGCTGGGGAGCTAAGATCATAGAATCATAGACCCTTAGGGTTAGAAGGGATTGCAAGGGTCATCTCGTCTAACCCCCTGCCAAGATACAGGATTTGTTGTGTCTAAACCATCCAAGACAGATGACAAACCAACCTCCTTTTGAAAACCTCCAGTGAAGGAGCTTCCATGACCTCCCTAGGCAGTCTGTTCCATTGTCCTACTGTTCTTGAGATTCAATCTAAATCTGCCATGCTGTAGTTTGAACCCATTGCCTCTTGTCCTGCCCTTTGTACCAAGAGAGAACAACTTTTCCCCCACCTTTTTTATGGCAGCCTTTCAACTATCTGAAGACCACTATCATGTCCCCCCCTTAAGCTCCTCTTTCCAAATCAAACATACCCAGTTCTTTCAGCATTTGCTCATATATCTTCCATTCCATCCCTTTGATCACCTTTGTTACTCACCTCTGGATCCTTTCCAGTTTCTCCACATACTTTCTTTGCATTGGTGACCAAAATTGGTCACAGTACTCCAGCTGCGCCTAATCAGTGCCGAGTAAAGTTGTACCATCACCTCCCATGACTTGCATGCTATGCCTCCGTTAATGCAACCTAAAATTGCATTTGCTTTTTTTGTAACAGCATCTCATTGCTGACTCATGTTATAGTTGTGATCCACCACAACTCCCAGATCCTTCTCAGCAGTGCTGCTGCCAAGCCAATTATCCCCCATTCTGTATTTGTGCATTTAGTTTTCCTTCTCTAAGTGTAGCACTTAACATTTGTCTTTGTTGAATTTCATTTTGTTGTCTATAGCCCAGTTCTCCAATTTATCAAGATGCCTTTGAATTTTAGCCGTATCCTCCAAAGGGTTGCAACCCCCATTTGTTTGGTGTCATCTGCAAATTTTATTCCTACATCCAGGTCATTAATAAAGATGTTTAACAACACCAGACCCAGAACAGATCCCTGTGGAACCCCACTTGAGACCTCCCTTTAATAGTTAATTCCATTAAAAGTTACTTTGGTCTGGTCTACTCTAGGGGAGAGGATCGATCTATCTAAGTTACGCAACTTCAGCTAAGTGAATAATGTAGCTGAAGTTGATGTACTTAGATCTACTCACTGTGGTACCTTCACTGCAGTGAGTTGACTGCTGACGCTCCCCCGTTGACTCCGCCTGTACCTCTTGCTCTGGTGGAGTACAGGAGTTGATGGGAGAGCGCTCAGTGGTCGATTTATCGCGTCTAGACTAGACACGATAAATCGACCCCCGCTGGATCAATCGCTGCCCGTGGATCCTGCGGGTAATGTAGACAAGCCCTTTGTTTGCGGATGTTTAACCAATTATGTATCCACTTAATGGTAGTTCCACCAAGCCCATGTTTCTCCAGCTTACCTATCTGAATGTCATGTGGGACTGTGTCAAAAGCCTTGCTGAAGTCTGGATAGATTATGTTCATCGCATTCCTCCTATCCAATTACCTAGTCAAAGAAGGAAATCAAGCTGGTTTGGCATTATTTGTTCTTGGTAAATCCATGCTGGCTACTAGTGATCACCCCTTCATCCTTCCAGTATTCTCAAATTGAATGTTTTATACATTGCACTAGTAACTTTCCAGGTATCAAGGTCAGGCTGAATGGTCTATACTTCCCCAGCTCCTCCTTTTCCCCCATTTTTTAAAGATGGGCACCATGTTAGCTCTGCTCCAGTCTTCTGGGACCTCTCTTGTCATCCGTGAGGTTCCAAATATTATTGCCAGTGTTTCAGAGATTTCTTTAGCTAATTCCTTCATTATCCTCGGGTGAATAGCATCCAGCCCTGTTGATTTGAATTCATTCAAATTGGTCAGAAGATCTTTTACATGCTTTTTATTTGTCCCGATCTGCATCCCTTCCCCTTTATTCTCTGTGGTAACTTTGCTAGTCATCCAGTCACGTTATCTTTTGAGAGAAGTCTGAAGCAAAGTAGACATTGAGCAGCTCTGCCTTCCTATCATCTTCCATTACCAGCTCACCTTTGCCATTGAGCAGCAGACCCACACTGTCCGTAATCTTCTTTTTTGCCTGACATATTTGAGGAACCCCTTCTTATTTCTTCTAACATGCCTTGCCAGCTGTAACTCATTCTTTGCCTTGGCTTTCCTGATTTTGTCCCTACACACTCGTGCTATTCCTATGTATACTTCCTTGGTGACATGCCTTCCATCCATTTCCTGTATGTATCCCTTTTGGTTTGTAGATAGCTAAAAAGCTCCGTGTGCAGCCACATTGGCCTCCTGTGGCTCTTCTGATCTTTCCTCTGTGTCAGAAAGACTTGCTGTTGAGCCTCTAGAATAACATCTTTTAAGAACTGCCTTTTCTTCCTAACTGGTCTTTCCAGGGGATCTTGCCTACTATTTCTCTGAGTAGGCACTGTACTGGGTGTAGTCCAGGTACCTCACACTGGGCTAAGTGCCTGCAATGGGATGTGAGTTCAGGAACATGGGTGGCAGCCCAGTGATATATTCAGGATATTGTAGACTCAATAGGTAACCTGAGTTTTTGTCACCGCACTTATTGCTTAGTGCAGCTGTGGACCATCCAAGCAGACAGTAGGTAGCTACAGCATTGTACTCCCTGCCAGTGAATAAAGAGCAAGTGATTACCCTTGTACTTTCCTCCTCACCAAAGTATCAAAGGGGCATTCTCTGCCACAACTAACACAAGTGCACTCGCAGTTGGGAGCCCTGTAGCAACAGCATTGGGAGTATTCAATACACATGTAAGAAGCAGAAAGATGTTTCCAAAAAAGGCAACAATTACCCATGGCCATAAGAATGGCCATATTGGATCAGACCAATGGTCCATCTAGCCTAGTATCCGGTCTTCTGGCCGTGGCCAATGCCTGGTGCTTCAGAGAGAATGAACAGAACAGGGCAATAATTGATTGATCCATCCCTGTCATCCAGTCCCAGCATCTGTCAGTCAGAGGCTAAAGGAACATCCAGAGCATAGGGTTGAATCCCTGACCATCTTGGCTAATAGACATGGGTGGACCTATCCTCCATGAACTTTAATTTTTTTCTTTTTAAACAGTTATACTTTTGGCCTTCACAATATCCCCAGCAATGAGTTCCACGGGTTGACTGTGTGTTGCGTGAAGAAGTACTGCCTTTTGTTTGTTTTAAACCTGCTGTCTATTCATTTCATTGGGTGACTCCTGCTTCTTGTGTTTTGTGAAGGGGTAAACACATTCATTTATCCACACCATTCATAATTTCATAGATTTCTATCATATCCCCCTTAGTCACCTCTTTTCCAGTCTGACCAGTCCCAGTCTTTTTAATCTTTCCTTGTATGGAAGATTTTCCGTATCCCTAACCATTTTTGTTGCCCTTCTCTGTACTTTTTCCAATTCTAATATATCTTTTTTGAGATGGGGTGACCAGAATAATATCCAATGTTTAAGGTGTGGGCATACCATGGATTTATATAGTGGCAAAATGATATTTACTGTCTGATTATCTATCCCTTTCCTAATGGTCCGAACATTCAGTTACCGTTTTTGACCACCACTGCACATTAAGAAGATGTTTTCAGAGAACTATCCACAATGACTCCTAGATCTCTTTCTTGATTGAGAACAGCTAATTTAGACCTCTTCCTTTTGTACGTATAGTTAGGATTATGTTTTCCAATGTGCATTACTCTGCCTTTATCAACATTGAATTTCACCTGCCATTTTGTTGCCCGGTTATGTGAGATCCCTTTGTAACTCTTCGCAATCTGCTTTGGACTTAACTACCTGAGTACTTTAGTATCATCTTTAAACTTTGCCACCTCACTGTTTACCCCTTTTTCCAGATCATTTATGAATATGTTGAACAACACTGGTCCCAGTATAGATCCTTGGGGGACCCTGCTATTTACTTCTCTTCATTCTGAAAACTGGCCATTTATTCCTATCCTTCGTTTCCTGTCTTTTAACCAGTTACTGATCCATGAGAGGACCTTCCCTCTTATCACATGACAGCTTACTTTGCTTTAGAGCCTTTTCTGGGGGATCTTGTCAAAGGCTTTCTGAAAATCCAAGTACACTATATCCACTGGATCACTGTTGCCCATATGTTTGCTGGCACCCTGAAAGAATTCTAGTAGATTGGTGAGGCATGATTTCCCTTTACAAAAGCCATGTTGACTCTTCCCAACAAATTGTGTTCACCTATGTGTAGTAAAGAACAGAGTTATCTGTTCTTTACTACAGTTTCAACCAATTTGCCTGTTACTGAAGTTAGGCTTACCGGCCTATAATTGCCAGGATCGCCTCTTGAGCCTTTTGAAAAAAATTGGCATTGCATTAACTATCCTCCACTCATTTGGTACAGAGCCTGATTTAAGTGATAGGTTACATAACACAGTTAGTAGCTGAGTAATTTCATGTACAAGTTCCTTCAGAACTCTTGGGTGAATACCATCTGGTCCTGGTGACTTATTGTTTAATTTATCAATTTGCTCCAAAACCTATCTGAAACAGTTCCTCAGATTTGTCACCTAAAAATAATGGCTCCGTTGCAGGAAACCCCCTTACATGCTCTGCAATGAAGACCAATTAAAATAATTGATTTAGCTTTTGTGCACTTGTCCTCCCTGAGTGCTCCTTCAGCAACTTGATCATCCAGGTACCCCACTGATTGTTTGGCAGGCTTCTTGTTTCTGATGTACTTTAAAAAAAAATTAAAAAAAAAATTGGTGTTAGTTTTTGTGTCTTTTGCTAGTTGCTCTTCAAATTCTTTTTTGGCCTTCCTAATTATATTTTTACACTTAACTTGCCAGAGTTTATGCTCATTTCTATTTTCCTCAGTAGGATTTGACTTCCAATTTTTAATGCCTTTTTGCCTCTAACCACCTCTTTTACTCTATTGTTTAGCCATGATGGCATTTTTCTGGTCCTTTTACTGTTTTTTTTTTTATTTGGGGTACACATTTAATTTGAGCCTCTATTATGGTGTTTTTTAAAGTTTCCATGCAGCTTGCAGGCATTTTGCTCTTGTGACCGTTCCTTTTAATTTCCATTTAACTAGCTGCCTCAGTTTTGTGTAGTTCCCCTTTTTGAAGTTAAATGCTACTGTGATCGGCTACTTTGGTATTACACACACAAACAAACACAAGGATGTTACATTTAATTACATTATGGTCGCTATTACTGAGCAGTTCAGCTGTATTCACTTCTTGGACCAGATCCTGTGTGCTAGTTAGGACAAAAAAAATCAAGAATTGCCTCTCACCTTATGGGTTCCAGGACTAGCTGCTCCAAGAAGCAGTCAATAATGTTGTCCAGAAGTTTCATCTCTGCATTCTGTCCTGAGGAGACATATTCCTGGTCAATATGGCGATCGTTGAAATCCCCCATTATTAATTATTATTATTATTGAGTTTTCTATTTTTGTAGCCTCTCTAATATCCCTCAGCATTTCACAATCACTGTCACCATTCTGGTCAAGTGGCCGGTAGTATCTTCCTACTGCTATAGTCTTATTATTCAAGCATGGAATTTCTGTCCACAGAGATCCTATGATAGAGTTTGAGTCATTTAAGATTTTTGCTATATTTGACTCTATGCTTTCTTTCATATTTAGTGCCACTCCCTTCTGAGCATGACCTACTCTGTCATTCACATATATTTTGTATCCTAGCATTACTGTATCCCATTGATTATCATCATTCCACCAAGTTTCCGTGATGCCCATTATAGCAATATCCTCATTTAATACCAGGCACTCAAGTTCACCCACCTTAGTATTTAGACTTCTAGCATTTGTATACAAGCACTTATAAAATTTGTCACTGTTTAGTTGTCTGCCTTCATGTGATGTAATTCAATGGAATTCTTTTTCATTTGACTGTTTCTATTCAGCTCCTACCTGTGCTTTATCAACTTCTATTCTCTCCCCTTTACTAGGATATAGAGAATCCCAATTAATAAAGCCTTCCCTTCATAATGTCTCTGTCCAAACCTTGGATTTCCCCCAGCCCTTAATTTAAAAACTCCTCTCCAACCTTTTTAATTTTACATGCCAGCAATCTGGTTCCGTTTTGGTTTAGATGGAACCCATCCTTCCTGTATAGGCTCCTCCTTTCCCAAAAGGTTCCCCAATTCCTAATAAGCCTAAAACCTTCCTCCCTGCACTATCGTCTCATCCACACATCAAGACCTTGCTGTTCTGCCTGTCTAACTGGCCCTGCACATGGAACTAGAAACATTTCAGAGAATGTTATCATGGAGGTCCTGTATTTTACTCTCTTACCTAGCAGCCTAAATTTGTTCTCCAAGACCTCTTTTCTACCTTTCCATATGTCATTGGTACCCGCATGCACCATGACCACTGGCTTCTCCCCAGCACTACACATAAGTCTGTCTAGATGTCTCGAGAGATCCTCAACCTTCACACCTGGCAGTCAATTAGCCATGCAGTTCTCCTGGTCATCACAAACCCCGCAAGATATATTTCTAATAATCAAATCCTCCATTACTTTTACCTATCTCTTCCTAATAACAGTGTCAGAGGATACTATGACAGCATCTGGAAGGAGGGTCCCAACAATGGGATCATTTTCCTGCGCTCTAGTTTGATGATCTCCTCAACAGCACAGAGGCTGTCACACTGGGGGTGGGACCACTCTATTCTGTCCTGGAAAGTCTCATCTTTGTACCTCTACGTTTCCCTTAGCTCCTCCAGTTTAGCCACTCTGGTCTCCAGAGCTCATATTCAGTCTATGAGGGCCATGAGCTGCTTGCACCGAATGCACCCATATGCTACCTGCCAACAAGGCAGGTAGTTGTACATGCTGCATTCAGTGCAGTGAACTGGATAGCCCCCCTGCACAGCTGGACTTCTGCCTGAATTAATTTTATTCTTGCAGGTTTTATTTTTGGGGGGTGGCATTATTGGCCTACATGTAGAGAATGTTGGGCGTATCTGGCTTTCGCTCTCCCTCTCTAAACTCCCTTGCAAAAATCCCCTGTACTTAGGAGCTGGCTTTTTAAATCCTCTGTGTGATGGTTCCCCCCGGGGTGCCTCCTGGAACTGGGATACCACTAAGCCCTCTGACTCACCAGCCTGGGCTCCCTCTCACACTGTACTACTGTGACAAGCTGCAGACCCGCTCCAGGTCCTACACTTCCACCAGGATTCACACAGGTAGGGACTCACCCAGCTGTAGTTACATGCAGGCTCTTTGACCAACCATTGTATGAACCAACAATAGAGAGGCTACAGTCAAAATAACCGCCAGCTTCCCAGGCTAGGACCCCAGAGCTGTACCGTCCTGCCCTGGTCAAAACCCTGACCAGTATGAATTTATTATCCAGTTCGCCTCCCCCTCAATGTGGAGAGAAAATGCAACACCTGCCCCTTGAGCTGAGATGCCCCAGCACTTCACTCCAAACTTACTGGTTTAGATTAAAAACATAAAGTAAGTTTATTAACTACAAAAGATAGATTGTAAGTGATAGCAAACAGATCAAAGCAGATTACTTAGTAAATAAACAAAAACACAAACCAAGTTTAACATATTAGAAGGATAGGATTTGAATTAATCTCTCACCCTGACTGATTATACAAGCAGGCTGCAGATTCTCTAGATACAAGCTGCATTTGCTTTGCAGCTTGGGATCCCCAGATTGTCATACAAAGGCTAGAAATCACTTTAGCCTGGATCCAGCACTTCCCCCAGTTCAGTCTTTGTTCCTCAGGTGTTTCCAGGAGTCCTCTTGTGTGGGGAGTGAAGAACAACAGATGATGTCAGTCCCTGCCTTATATAGCATTAGCATATGGTGGGAACCCTTTGTTTTAAACTTGGTTCCCAGACCAGTTTGTGGAAAAATACTAACATCCCAAGATGGAGTCCAGAGTCATGTGGCCTGGTCACATGCCCTTGCATACCTTGCTGAGTCATAGACTCATAGGACTGAAAGGGACCTTGAAGAGGTCATCTAGTCCAGTCCCCTGCACTAATGGCAGAACTGAGTGTTATCTAGACAATCCCTGACAGGTGTTTGTCCAACCTGCTCTTAAAAATCTCCAATGATGCAGATTCCACAACCTCTCTAGGCAATTTATTCCAGTGCTTAACCACTCTGACGGTTAGGAAGTTTTTCCTGATGTCCAACCTAATGCCCAATCAGGGGGGAGGGATAGCTCAGTGGTTTGAGCACTGGCCTGCTAAACCCAGGGTTGTGAGTTCAATCTTTGAGGGATCTGCAGCAAAAAAAAGACCTGTCAGGGATAGTACTTGGTCCTGCTAGTGAAGGCAGGGGACTGGACTCAATGATCTTTCAAGGTCCCTTCCAGTTCTATGAGATAGGTATATCTCCATGTATTTAACCTAAACCTCCCTTGCTGCAATTTAAGCCCATTGCTTCTTGTCCTATCCTCAGAGGTTAAGAAGAACAATTTTTCTCCCTCCTCCTTGTAACAATCTTTTATGTACTTGAAAACTGTTATCATGTCTGTGACGTTGCAGTCTATATGGTTTTATAAAAATATGCTAATGAGTGAATATAATGTAACTGGAATATACTTCATGCAAAAGGTCTCTTGTAAGGTATCATTACAAAGTTTATAATCTACTGAGTGTGATCATCCTATTTGTATAAATGTACCACTCTTGTATCTGAAACTAGAAATATGAAATATAACTCTGAGGGCCTATTGTAAACCCCCTTGAGAACTGCCACCTGATGTGCCAAGACTACTTCTACCCCTGCCAGCTCAAGAGACCTTTTGCATGAAATATATTCCAGTTACATTATATTCACTCATTAGCATATTTTTATAAAACCATATAGACCGCAACGTCACAATGTCCCCTCTCAGTCTTCTCTTTTCCAGACTAAACAAACCCAGTTTTTTCAATGTTCCCTCACAGGTCATGCTTTCTAGACCTTTAATCATTTTTGTTGCTCTTCTCTGGACTTTCTCCAATTTGTGCACATCTTTCCTGAAATGAGGTGCCCAGAACTGGACACAATACTCCAGCTGAGGCCTAGTCAGTGTGGAGTAAAGCGGAAGAATTATTTCTCGTGTCTTGCTTACAATACTCCTGCTAATACATCCTAGAATGATGTTTGCTTTTTATGCAACAGTGTTACACTATTGACTCATATTTAGCTTATGGTCCACTAAGATCCCCAGATCCCTTTCTGCAGTACTCCTTCCTAGGCAGTCATTTCCTATTTTGTATGCGTGCAATTGATTCTTCCTTCCTAATTGAAGTACTTTGCATTTGTCCTTAATGAATTTCATCCTATTTACTTCAGAACATTTCTCCAGTTTGTCCGGATCATTTTGAATTTTAATCCTATCCTCCAAAGCACTTGCAACCCCTCCCAGCTTGGTATCATCTGTAAACTTTATAAGAGTACTCTCTATGTAATTATCTAAATCATTGATGAAGATATTGAACAGAATCGGATCCAGAACTGATCCCTGTGGGACCCCACTCGTTATCCCCTTCCAGCATGATTGATAACTGATAGCATGAACCACTGATAACTACTCTCTGGGAATGGTTTTGCAACCAGTTTTGCACTCACCTTATAGTAGCTCCATCTAGGTTGCATTTCCCTAGTTTCTTTATGAGACGGTCATGCGAGACAGTATCAAAAGCTTTACTAAAGTAAAGATATACCATGTCTACCGCTTCCCCGCTATCCACAAGGCTTGTTACCCTGTCAAAGAAAGCTATCAGGTTATTTTGACATGATTTGTTCCTGACAAATCCATGCTGACTGTTACTTATCACCTTACTATCTTCTAGATGTTTGCAAATTGATTGCTTAATTATTTGCTCCATTATCTTTCCGGGTACAGAAGTTAAGCTGACTGAGTCCTGGCAGCCATTACTTACAAGCTGTCTGGAGCATTCTCAGGAAGGCTCAGCAGGTGGGGATAAGTTTCTCCTAAGGCCTATTGTTTTTCCTAATGGCCCATTATCTTGAATAGGCCCTTCACAGCCGGCTATCTAGACTGGAAACATTTTGCCTAGTGGGTGTTGCCCAGGTGCAACTACATTTGAAATACAGATACATAGTCAGTATTTATAACTTCAGATACAAAAATGATACATACATACATATAGGACTCAAATCATAACTTTTCCAAAACACCTCACATGACCTGTCTTGTACAAAATGCATTATAATTCTGCCATAATCACATCATAATAATATCACTGTGAAGAATATGGGCTGCAGTGTCACACCCTGTTCTCCCTGAGTAGCACGGCACCCTCATCGAGGGATCCTCAAAAGCAAGGCCAGCTCTAGGCACCAGCAAAACAAGCTGGTGCTTGGGGCGGCACATTTTTAGGGGCGGCAGGGCCGGCGCCAGAATGCCGCCCCTTCCGCCCCTAAAAATGTGCCCCGGCCGCCCTAGCTCACCTCTGCTGCTGCTGCCGCTTGTGCACCACGGCGCGCGAAACAGCTGATTCGCGCGCCGCTACTCGCCCTCCCTCCTAGGCTTGAGAGCCTGGGGGGAGGAGGCAGGGCTGGGGATTTGGGGAAGGGGCGGAGTTGAGGCGGGGTCGGGGGTGGGGTAAGAAAAAACGGGGGGGGGCGCCAAAATTGTTTTTGCTTGGGGCGGCAAAAATCCTAGAGCTGGCCCTGCTCAAAAGATTAGGGATCAAAGGATGGCTGGCTAGAGCCTCATTAGTCTTGCCTAACAGGCTGCTAGGCTCAGCACATGGCTCCTCAGACAGAACGCACTATAAACTTCAATCAAGCAGCACATGGCCAGAAAGTAGCACCCAACAACAAACTAACAGACAACAAACTCACCCCAGGGGTCATGTAGTTGCTCCTGCTTCACTTGGAGAATTCGTTCGCAAAACTCCCGTTTGCTGCCCCTGTTCACTGGCCAGGCCAGGGCTCATCTCTGGATACCTTTGGGCAGTCAGTTCTGCTCACAGTCTCCAAGGAGATGCAATGGAAAAATGAAGTTGACCATATTTATCATGGAGGAGCAGGCAGTTGGGTGGCTGCTGCTATCACACTCCTGCTCCTGGCTGATATTGTGTGTGCGCAAAAGTGGATTGAACATAGTGCTAGTTAGCAAGGATGGTCTAGTGGCGAGGGCACTAGATTGGAACTTCAGCGATCTGGGTCAGCTGCAGAGTTGCTCTGTGTTCTTGGACAACTGACTTCCTCTACCTAGTTACTCATCTGTCAAACAGGGGTAGTACTTCTCCACTTCACAGGGGGATGGGAGATTAAAACCTATGTACGATTACAAGAGCTCACATGCTTTGGTGACAGGTCCAAATAAGTACCTAGATAGACTGTGTCTCTGTGACATTGCCTGGAATGATGGTGTTTTCTGGGTAAGAAACGGTGCAAAATTGTATGGGGAATACTTTGCTCCTTTTTGCATAGAACTAGTCATTAATTTCACATTTGATTGTGTAAGGAAAACAGTGTACATGTAGACTGGCCCATGTGCTAAGGCTGCATTATTACTCTCAGAAAAAAAATCTAACTTTGGTTTTCTAAGAAGTGCTAGAATTTGGCAGGAAACCATCCTCCCATGTGGGGTTTTCACTAAATATTTACTTTTGAATGTAAGACACTGTTTGTATTCAGAACATGGAAAAGTACAAAGCAATGACATTTCAAGTAGCATCATGCTAAGGAGGCTCCTTTGGAAGTGCTGTTATTATTCGGCTCCATTTCAGACTACAGGGAAGTTTCATTCTGGATACTACAAATTGTTGTCAAAAGCTGAAGGATAATGAAGAGGAGAGCTGAGCTGGTCTGGACCCTACCCCCCCCCCCAAACACACACACACCAAGTCAATGAATCATAGAAATATAGGGCTGGATGGGACCTTGAGACGTCATAAATTCCAGCCCCCTGTGCTGGGGCAGGACCAAGTAAATCTAGACCATCCCTGACAGGTGTTTGTCCAACCTGTTCTTAAAAACCTCCAATAATGGGGTATCGCATCCACAGGACTGGTGCTGTGACCCCAACTTTGAAACAGTCTCTTGGAGAAACCTCTTCAGTGTGCCAGACTCCCAAAGGGTCTCACTCTTCCACCAGGGAAGGCCACGGCCTCACCACCTCCTAGAGCAAACTGCGGCGGCTCCAGTTTTCATGCTTCACACTGTAAGCTCTGGTCAGTGAGTCCAACTGAGATAGATCCCTGATAGAGACTTGTACATGCTTCAGGGATTAATGCACCTCACCAAGCATTTGCAGTGACACTCAAAACAGTTGGGTTTATTAGTCTGCTGGAACACAGCACTGGAAGTCCTTAGGTTAGCATAGAGAAATGAAGGTTAAAGCGTAGCCCACGTCCATTCTGGTTAGCCCAGAGCCCAGCCCAGCTGTAGTGAACCCCATGTTCAGGCTCTGCCATTCTCTCAGTCTGATCTCCTTGGTCAGTTCCCAGGTGAGAGCATAGGCATGGGCCTGGAGCACCCATGGAAAAAAAATAGTGGAGCTGATCAGCTCGTCCACCTCCCTCCCAGCACCTCCTGCCTGCTGATGATCAGCTGTTCAGTGGCATGCAGGAGGCGCTGGGGGGAGAAGGGGAGGAGCGGCGGCAGAAGGAGGCAAGGTGGGAAGAGGCGGGGTGGGGGTGGAGCCTTGGAAAAGGGATGGAGTGGAGTCAGGGCCTGGGGCAAAGCAGGGGTCGAGCACCCCTGGGGAAATTAGAAAGTCAGTGCCTCTGAGTGAGAGCCCCGACGCCTTCCAGCCGCCAACTCTAAACCTCCCCACCTCACACCCCTCTAGTCCTTTGTTCTTGAGCTGGGGAGCTCTTCTCTGCTGAGAGGTGGGGAAATCCACCTCCCTCTGGGTTGTTGGTTGCCAAGTGTCAATATCCTAGACTGGTTTTGTCATAGTCTTCTCCATGAATATGAGGTTGGCATTGGCCAGTCATTTCTAATGACCCATTCAGGGTCAGAAAGCCAGGTGACATTCCAACATATGTCTCTTAGCCTGTCCTGTCTCTTAGCCTTTTTCTCCACACTGAGTAACCATGCACAGCGTAGGGGAAATTGAAGCACGCACACACTTCATAAACATATTACAGAAAATTCCCACTTCATCACTTGGGGATTCCACAACTTCCCCTGGAAGCCTATTCCAGTGCTTAACTACCCTTATAATTAGAAAGTTTTTCCTACTATCTAACCTAAATCCCCCTTGCTGCAAACTAAGTCCATTACTTCTTCTCCTGACTTCAGTGGCCATGGAGAACAGCTGGCCACCTTCCTCTTTGTAATAGCCCTTAACATATTTAAAGACTGTTATCTGGTCCCCCTTCAGTCTTCTTTTCTCAAAATTAAACTTGCCCAGTTTTTTTAACCTTTCATAGGCCAGGCTTTGTAAACCTTTTATCATGTTTGTTGCTCTCCTCTGGACTCCCTCTAATTTATCCACATCTTTCCTAAAGTGTGGCACCCAGAACTGGACATAGTACTCCAGCTGAGGCCTCACCAGTGCCAAATAGAGCAGGACAATTGCCTCCCATGTCTTACACACAACACTCCTGTTAATACACCCCAGAATGATCTTAGCCTTTTTGGCACCTGCATCAGTAGGAGGGAGGGAGGGATAGCTCAGTGGTTTGCATATTGGCCTGCTGAACCTAGGGTTGTAAGTTCAATCCCTTTAAGGGACCACTTAGGGATCTGGGCCAAAATCAGTACTTGGTCCTGCTAGTGAAGGCAGGGGGCTGGACTTTTGATGACCATTCAGGGTCCCTTCCGGTTCTATGGGATAGGTATATATCTCCATCACATTGTTGGGTCATATTCAATTTGTGATCCACAATAACCCTCAGGCCCTTTTCAGCAGTACTACTGCCTTGCCAGTTATTCCCCATTTTGTAGTTGTGCATTTGATTTGTCCTTCCTAAGTGAAGTACTTTTCACTTCTCTTTACTGAATTTCATATTGTTGAATTCAGACCAATTCTCCAGTTTGTCAAGATCATTATGAATTTAAATCCTGTCCTCTAAGTGCTTGCAAACCCCGCCCCGCATTTGGTGTCATCTGCAAATTTTATAAGCAGACTTTCCATGCCTTATCCAACTCATTAATAAAAATATTGATAAAGTACTGGTAGAGAAACAGTACTGAAGATAAACAGTCAAATGAAAAGGAGTCCCAGTTAAGTATATCACATGAAGGCAGACAATGAAAAGTTGACAAATTTTATAAGTGCTTGTGTACAAATACTAGAAGGCTAAATACTAAGAAGTGTGAACTTGAGTGTCTGGTATTAAATTATGGTATTGATATAATAGGCATCACAGAAACTTGATAGAACAATGATCATCAACAGGACATGGTAATACTGGGGTATAAAATATATAAGAATGACAGACTAGGTCATGCTGGTGAAGGAGTCTGAAAGAAAGCATACAGTCAAATATAGAAAAACCTTAAATGACTCAAACTGTACCATAGAATCTCTATGGATAGAAATTCCATGATTGACTAGTAAGAGGATAGTAGCAGGAATATATTATCCATCACCTGACTAGGATGGTGACAGTGACTGTGAAATGCTCGGGGTATTAAAGAGGTTACAAAAATAGAAAACTCAATAATAATGGGGGATTTCAACTATCCCCATAGTAACTTGGTATTTGTCACCTTAGGATGAGATGCAGAAATAAAGTTGCTAGTCACCATTAATGACTGCTCCTTGGAGCAGCTAGTCGTGCAACCTACAGGAGATGAGGCAATTCTTGTTTTAGTCCTAAGTGGAGCACAGCATATGGCCCAAGAAGTGAAGAACTCAGTAATAGTGACCATAATGTATTTAAATGTAATAAATCCTGTGGGAGATGGGGGTGTGACCGGGTTCTGGGGATGGACCACATTGAGAATGCCATGCTTAGGGCAGATTGCAAGAATCAGGGCAGACAATCCCCAAAAACTGGTGGTTTATTCTATAACTAGATTCACCATACAAGTATCAAAAGGGCTTCTGCAGCACCACATGGGTTAACCAGAAGCCAGAGTCCCCTTTTATGCATTCCAGCCCTTGGTTCCCATACAGAAAAACAGGTTTAATATAGTGAGAGGTTATGGAAAACCCAATTCACCCATATGTGATGTTCCACTAATCCCAAAGGATCAGACACTTACCCCCAGGTCAATATGTATCTCAGATCTTACCCAAATATCATGCTGTCAGCCAATCCTTAGTAAACTAACAAAACAAAAGAAAAGAGTTATTGAATGGTTAAAGAATGATATACATACAAGTGATTTTCAGTGTTCATAGATCACAATCATAGCAGTGATGGACTAGACTGCTGGTTTGCATAAGTCTCTCTTGTAACTTTCAAAAGCTTGGAAGGTCCTCAGCAATGTTCCCTCTAATTTTTTCCATCCATGTGCAGAATAAATTTTGTTATGTGCACCAAAGTAATGTGCGGATGTGCGCCACCAATAGAAACAAAAAACCTAGATATAATATATATTTTTAAAAAGTTACCATAGGGATAATTACTCCAGCAAGGACAGGTTAGGCATTTTAGAACTCACTACTCAAAGAATTAAATGTAAGTGTAAGAGAGAAATAAAAATTATGAAAGGCATAGAACAGTCCAGAAACTAAAATAACACACTTTGAAAGAATAAAATTACAGGAAGTACCAGGAAGTAACAACAATAATACAATTATGTATTGGGAGGTGAGGGTAAACGACTGTATATGTGTGAGAGAGACAGAGACTGTGTGTGTGTGTGTGTGTGTGTGTGTGTGTGTGTGTGTGTGTGTG
>NW_020664543.1:25569639-25589444 GCF_002925995.2 Terrapene triunguis
TGTGTGTGTGTGTGTGTGTGTGTGTGTGTGTGTGTGTGTGTGTGTGAGAGAGACACACAGAGACAGTGTGTGAGTGAGAGAGAGACAGAGACAGAGACAGAGACAGTGTGTGTGGTGGCTGCTGGGGAAGTCTCTGAGAAACCGTGTGCTGTCTCTTTAAGGCACTCACTCACCGCCCGGAAGGCTCGTTCAGAATCCCTGTCCCCCCTCCCCTGCTCTTTGGAGATGGGGACAGAGGCGGGGGGAGGGGGACGCCCTGACATCAGCACCATCTCCCACCTGCTCTGCACAGCCAGCAGGAGGGTCCCAGGAGCAGCTGCAGGAGCAACGTGGCTGCAAAGCAGCGGGGGGAAGGGCACCTGAACACACGCTGCCGGATGTGTGCGGTTCTGCTAGTCAAGTGCATGGCATGTGAATCCCTCCTGGGTGGCAGCCTGACCACGCAGCTTAGAGGGAACACAGGTCCTAAGTCCATAGTTCAAAATACTCCTTTTAGTTGTAAATCCACAGTCCAGAGAATTGGAGCAGGAATGAGGCAAAATGGAGATGTCTCAGTCGTAGGGTGACCATATTTTCCAAAGGGAAAATGGGACACTGCGCAGCAAGAGCAAATGGGACAAATGCCCACTTTTGCCAAAAAAGTTGGGACAGCCAGGACAGGGCTTAAAAAAGGGAATGTTCCAGTCAAAGTGGGATGTATGATCACCCGACTCACGTGTCTTTTATATCCTCTGCCATGTGCATAGAAAGTTACTGTCCCAAACAAAGCCCATAGCCCCTGTGTATGGAAAGTTACTGACAAAGATGGAGTCCAAGGTCACATGTCCACATCAGATGCCCTACATGGTTTGCTGAATCACGGGTGGTGGTCATTGGCTCCTGGCTATCTGCGGCATCCCCAGCAAAGGCCTACTGGATGGGATGAGATTCTTCAAGTGGCCCACTGTGCGATTGAAAGCCATCAAAACATAGCTGGCTAGCCCTGATGTAAATCTATCTGGGGGTGTCACTGAGGGATACAACACATGTTTGAGATACAAATACATAGCCAATATTCATAACTTCACATACAAAGATGATACAAGCATATAAACAGGATAATCATACCTAGCAATTCAGAATTTTTCAATTGATACCTTATATGACATACTTTGTACAAGATTTATGGTAATAACAGTGCTATAAATGGTCACCTTTCTTGTACACAGCATCATACCCCCAACACAAAATTGATGCAGGAAGGGGTGTCCAAGACACTGCTCAATACATCCTAGAAAATTTCCATTCTTGACAATGCATCATTACAGCTTCCAATCCAATATTAGAAGTATCAGTGTGTAACAGAAATGGTTTATCATAATCCTGTCTGACTAAAACAAGCTCTTTCTTTGTAAGGTTCATCACGGGAGTAACAATGTTACTGCATCCCTTTACAAACCTATTGCAATATTTGGCTATTCCATTAAAGGATTTCTTCAGCTTTTGTAACACAGTCTCTACATGTTTCATGTGACCTTGGTAGTTCATGAAAGTTATCCATACAAGGTCTGGCAAATGTTTGTAAGCCATTTAACAACAACTCAATGTAGATATTAATGTCCTCCATAGTGTAGCTGTCTTGGCATTTAGCCATGAAAGCAATGAGATGGTGTGCCTCAGTTTCCCTTTTCATACAGCAGTTCAAGTTTGTAAAGGCTTTTCTGCTGTGATAAGTTCAAAGATTGCTTACAGGTATCAGCTGCAAATCATCATTACCATAAGGCTTTATAACAAGTAGGGTGTTCTTATTCAATGAAACAGCATAATCATAAGGGTTTTTAACACAGAGTGTGTTCTCATGTACCATTCATAAGAACATAAGAATGGCCATACTGGGTCAGATCAAAGGTCTATCTAGCCCAGTATCCTTTCTTCTGGACAGTGGCCAATGCCAGGTGCCCCAGAGGGAATGAACAGAGCAGGAAATCATCAAGTGATCCATCCCCTGTCGCCCATTCCCAGCTTCTGGCAAACAGAGGCTAGGGACACCATCCCTGCCCATCCTGCCTAATAGCCATTGATGAACCTAATCTCCATGAATTTATCTAGTTCTTTTTTTAACTCTTTTATAGTCTTGGCCTTCCTAACATCCTCTGGCAAAGAGTTCCACAGGTTGACTGTGTGTTGTGTGAAGAAATACCCCCTTTTTTTCTTTTAAACCTGCTGCCTCTTAATATCATTTGGTGACCCCTAGTTCTTGTGTTATGAGAAGGAGTAAATAACACTTCCTTATTTACTTTCTCCACACCAGTCATGATTTTAGAGACCTCTGTCATATCCCACCTTAGTCGTCTCTTTTCCAAGCTGAAAAGTCCCAGTCTTATTAATCTCTCCTCATATAGAAGCTGTTCCATACTCCTAATAATTTTTGTTGCTCTTTTCTGAACCTTTTCTAATTCCAATATATCTTTTTTGAGATGGGGCGACCACATCTGCACGCAGTATTCAAGATGTGGGCTTACCACCAACGGCTTTTCCCAAAGGTTATACACATTGTAAATTTTTACACAATTTAACATCAACATCAAATTTATCCCAATGTTCAGCATTGATATTAACACCAAATCTATCACAAGTGGGCATTTACAAGTATCTTTGTCATACCACACTTTTTGCTTTGACAGTTTGTCTCTGAGGACAGTTTGTTCAATACCCTTTTTGAACTTTTGTATCTAGTTAGTCAGATTCTCCTTCACTTCAGTGTTTTCCTTAGCATAGGCTTTTAGCTCAATTATATCTTTGGGGGAGCTGGTATTTCAGGGTTTGGTGAGGTAATAATGTAAGGGAATTTTGCCTTCTTAGGGTTAATTTGTCTTTCTCACCTTCAAGAACAATTCTTACGCCACCTCCCTTTCCTGGAGGGTTGAAGTGTGTCCTTTCCTAGCAGCTCAATTTGCATAGACACAGGCACTACGCTGTTTATTGGTTTTCAAATTCTTAGCCACTACCAATTCAAAGACTGGTCTTAAAGAGAGACAGTCAATTTTCACTAACATGTCAGAACAAAAGTGCTCTTGACTTTCAACTACCAATTTCTGCTTCCACATGAAATCAGATGTGCATGAGCCCACTGAGCAACTACAGGACATACTCAAAGGGTCCTGGGATGGCTGCTTTGCTTCAAAAACACGGTAATCTAGCCTCCCCTCTGAACCTGAAATATAGGCTGCATGTCTGGATGGACAGATGCTGAGGCATTGGTTTTCACTGCAGAGCTCATGAGGGGGATTCCCACAACTGAACCATTGTTTTTAGGTAACAAATCTGAGGAACTGTCCCAGGTTGAAATATCAATAGAGGAGGTTTTGGAACAAATCAATAAATTAAACCAGGACTAGATGGTATTCACCCAAGAGTTCTGAAGAAACTCATATGTGAAATTACACAGCTACTAGCTGTGGTATGTAACCTATCACTTAAGTCAGATTCTGTACCAGATGAGTGGGGATAGCTAATGCAATGCCAATTTTTAAAAGGGCTCCAGAGGCGATCCTGGCAATTACAGGGCAGTAAACGTAACTTCAGTAACAGGCAAATTGGTTGAAACTGTAGTAAGGAACAGAATTATCAGACACATAGATGGACACGATTTGTTGGGACGAGTCAACATGGCTTTTGTAAAGGGAAATCATGCCTCACCAATCTCTTAGACTTCTTTGAGGAGGTCAGCAAGCATGTGGACAAGGGTGATCCAGTGTGTAAGGCGGTTGGACTCACCCCTGCGGCGCCTCCTGCTGGTCGTCTCAGGGAATTAGCTCTGCCAGCCTTGGAGTGCCCTCTGCAGCCGGTGATCCGCCTTGCCGCTTGCCCCGTGTCCCTCCCAGGACCCCGGTGCCCCTTTCTCTGGGTGCTGCCCCCTGGCAGTACCCCCTTGCTCTCAGGGTCTCCCCTCCCCCAGAAACCCCCACCCACTATCCCCACCTCGCCTCAGTATAAGGCTACTGCCAGTCCTCGTCTAGCCCCCATGCCCTCGGGCAGATTGCAGTATCAGCCTACTCATCACTGGCAAGGTTGGGTTTGGACTTGCTGCCTTTGCCTACCCCTGGGCTGCCCTCTGCAACCCCCAGTACCTGTTGGCCTTATACTAGGCCGCAGCCTGGGGCTTTCCAAGCTGGAGCTCCCCAGCTCCTCTGCCTTTCCCCAGTCCTGCTCCACTCAGGTACCCTGTCTCTAGCTCCCTGCAGCCAGGCCCTTCTCCCTCTACAGGCAGAGGGAGATTGTTTGGCCTCTGGCTCACAGCCTTTTTATACAGGCCAGCAGTGGCCTGATTGGGGCATGGCCTAGCTGCGGCTGCTTCCCCAATCAGCCCAGCTTTTAGAGCTTTTCCCCTGCTCCAGCCCTCTCTCAGGGCTGTCTTTAAACCCCTCTGGGCAGGAGCGGGTAACCACCCCGCTACACAGTGGATATACTGTACTTGGACTTTCAGAAAGCCTTTGACAAGGTCCCTCACCAAAGATTCTTAAGCAAAGTAAGAAGTCATGGGATAAGAGGAAGGTGTGACGTTCCCCTCTGGTGTTATCTGGACCGGTGATCTGCTAGGTCACTCCAATCCTCGACTCTGGGAGCCAGCCTTACCCTGCTCTGCTGTGAGAACCCCCACTCCTGGGTTGTTCCCGCACAGCCTCTGGCATGTAAGCTGCTCCTTGGATTGTGCAACCGAATGACACTAGCCAATATCTCCGGTCCCAGACACAACCCTGGGAACATCTGTCTTGCAGTGTCCAGTTATGCCCACTGGACGCTGCAAGCTTATATGAGTTCATCAATTTAACAAAGAAATTGATATGTGCCAGGCTTGTTATCCCAAGGGGAGTCTCTGACATGCTTCAAACCAAACTCACTGCTTCAAGTAGAATAAACAAACAATTTTATTAACTACACAAGATAGATTTTAAGTGATTATAAGTCAAAACACAAGTCAGATTTGGTCAAATGAAATAAAAAGCGAAATGCATTCTAAGCTGATCTTAACACTTTCAATGCCCTTACAAACTTAGATGCTTCTCACCACAGGCTGGCTGGTTTCCCTTCAGCCAGCCTCTCCCCTTCGATCAGCGCTTCAGTTGCTTGGTGGTGATGTCTGTAGATAGAGGTGGAAGAGAGAGGAAGAGCATGGCAAACGTCTCTCCCTTTTATCATGTACTTTCTTCCCTCTTGGCTTTGCCCCCTCCCTTCAGGGTCAGGTGAGCATTACCTCATCGTAGTCCCAAACTGGCCAAGGGAAAGGGTGTGACTCACTCGAGAGTCCAACAGATCCTTTTTTGCTGCCTAGGCCAGTCTCCTTTGTTCCTGTGAGGCTGGGCTGGGTTTGTCCCATACATGTCCTGATGAGGTGTGAACTGCCCCTCTGTTCCTGGAGAATTTTGCCTGGGCTTCTTTGAAGCCATGAGGACACATTTTCAGCCTCATAACTATATACATGAAATTACAACCTATAACATTACTATAACAACAATGCTCAGTGCATCATGAGCCTTCCGAAGACACCCGACATGACAAACTTTGCATTGGATACCACACAATCATATTATAAGGATGAACATGGGGGTTCAGGGGGTTCCCCTAAGATACAGAGTGTCACAGAAGGTCGTCTCATGGATCAGTAACTGGTTGAAAGATAGAAAACAAAGAGTAGGAATAAATGGCCAGTTTTCAGAATGGAGAGAAGTAGTGGGGTCCCCTAAGGATCTGTACTGGGGGACGTGTGCTGTTCATCATATTCATAAATGATCTGGAAAAGGGGGTAAACAGTGAGGTGGCAAAGTTTTTAGACAATACTAAAGTACTCAAGATACTTAAGTCCAAAGCAGATTGTGAAGAGCTACAAAAGGATCTCACAGAACTGGGTGACTGGGCAACAAAATGGCAGATGAAATTCAATGTTGAAAAGGCAGAATAATGCACATTTGAAAACGTAATCCTAACTATACATACAAAAGGAAGGGATTTAAATTAGCTGTTACCAATCAAGAAAGAGATCTTGGAGTTATTGTGGACAGTTTTCTGAAAACATCCGATCAATATTCAGCAGCAGTCAAAAAAACCACGAGAATGTTAGGAACCATTAGGAAAGAGGTAGATAATAAGACAGTAAATATCATAAAGTCACTATATAAATCCATGGTACACCTGCACCTTGAATACTGTGTGAAGTTCTGGTCACCCCATATCAAAAAGATATATTAGAATTAGAAAAGGTATAGAGAAGGGGGAGGGGAATCATTAGGGGTATGGAAAAGCTTCCGTGTGAGAAGAGATTAAAAAGACTGGGACTGTTCAGCTTAGAAAAGGGATGACTAAGGGGGGATATAATTGCAGTCTATAAAATCATGAATAGTGTGGAGAAAGTGAATAAATGTTATTTACCCCTTTCCATAACACGAGAACCAAGGGTCATCCAATGAAACTAACAGGCAGTAGGTTTAAAACAAAGAAAAGGCAGTACTTCTTCACAAAATGCACAGTCAACCTGTAGAACTTGTTGCCAGGGGATGTTGTGAAGGCCAAAAGTATAACTGGGTTCCAAAAAAATTAGAGAAATTCATGGAGGACAGGTCCATCAATGGCCATTAGCCAAGATAATCAGGGATGCAGCCCCATGCTCTGGATGTCCCTTAGCCCAGTGATGAGCTCCCAAAACCCTAAGAACCGGTTCCCTACCGAGTCCTCGGCAGCACTTCGGCAGCAGGGGGGTCTTCACTCGCTCCAGGTTTTCGGCGGGAGGTCCTTCACCCGGAGTGAGTGAAGGACCCGCTGCCGAAGTGCTGCCGAAGACCCGGTAGGGAACCGCGCAGTGAGTACAAGCCCCACGTGCCTGTCTCCCCCCCGCCACCCACCCATCCAACCCCAACCCACGTCCTGCCCCCGACTTCCCCCCTCAGAACCCGCAACCCATCAACCCCCCCCCTTGTCCCCTGACCAGCCCCTCCCAAGACCCCCCACCCTAACTGCCCCCCAGGACCCTACCCCCTACCCAACTCACCCCACTCCCTGTCCCCTGACTGCCCCAACCCCATCCACCACCACCCCAACAGACCCTCGGGACTCCCACTCCTACCCAACCCCCCATTCCCCGTCCCCTGACCGCCCACCCAGAACCTCCGCCCCCTCCAACCGCTCCCTACCCTTTATCCAACCCCTCCTCCCTACCCCTTATCCAACCCCTCCTCCCAGCCCCGGCTGGCCCCCTTACCATGCTGCTGTGTAAGGATGCCTTACCCAGAGGTGAAAGTAAGCCGGTATGCCCCTGTACAGCGTACCGGCAAGAGCTGGTGCGTCATACCGGGGTGGCCCGGCTTCCCCAGGGGGCAATTTAAAGGGCCTGGGGCTCCCAGCAGGGGCTGGAGACCCAGGCCCTTTAAATTGCCACCAGAGCCCCACTGCTGGAGCCCTGGGGTAGCTGCAGCGGGGCTCTGGGGGCTATTTAAAAAGTCCGGGGCTTCCGCTGCTTCTACCGCCCCGGCCCTTTAAATAGCCCCCAGAGCCCAGGGGTAGTGGGGGGCTCCAGGGGCTATTTAAAGGGCCCGGGGCTCCAGCTGCCTCTACTGCCCCGGTCCTTTAAATAGCTGCCGGAGCCCTGCCGCTTCACCAGGGCTCCCACAGCTATTTTAAGGACCGGGGCGTAGAAGCAGGGGAGCCCTGGGCCCTTTAAATAGCCACGGGAGCCCTGGGGTAGTGGGGGGCTCCAGCTGCTTCTGCTGCCCCGGTCCTTTAAATAGCCACTGGAGCTCCGCCGCTTCCCCAGGGCTCCCACGGCTATTTAAAAGACCGGGGCAGTAGAAGCAGGGCAGCCCTGACCCTTTAAATAGCCCCCAGAGCCCTGGGGTAGCGGGGCGCTCCAGGGGCTATTTAAACTGACCCCAGAACTGACCCCTGCGGGACCCTGCTAGATATGCCCTCCCAGTTTGACAGCGAACCATTGATAACTACTTTTTGGGTAGTCTTTCAATTAGTTGAGCACCCACCTTATAGTAATTTCATCTAGACCACATTTCCCTAGTTTTCTTAGGAGAATGTCATGTGGGACTGTTCCAAAAGCCTTACTAAAATAAAGATATCACATCTACTGCTTCTCCCCATTCCCCACCCCATCCAATAGGCCAGTGGTCCCCAACCTTCCAGGCAGGCGCCAGATGACTAGCCGCCGAGGAGCGTGGCCGCCGGACAAGCAGCCACCGAAATGCCGCCGAAAATCAGCAGCATTTCGGCGGCAACACTTCTTGATGTTGCCACTTCTTGGCAGCATTTCGGCGGCCGCTTGTCCAGCGGCCAGTAGGCAGGCGCACATAGATGCCCCGGCGGGCGCCATGGCACCCGCGGGCACCGCGTTGGGGACCACTGCACTAGGCCATTAACCTGTCAAACAAGGAAATTAGGTTGGTCTGGCATGATTTGTTCTTGAAAAAAACATGCTGGCTTTTACTTATCACCCTATTATCCTCTAGGTGCGTACAGATTGATTGTTGAATCATTTGTTCCAAGATCTTTCCAGGTATTGAAGTTAGGTTGACTGGTCTATAATTCTCCAGGTCCTCTTTCTTCCTCTTTTTAAAGATCGGTCCTATGTTTGCCCTTCTCCAGTCCTCTGGGACTTCACCAGTCCTCCATGAGTTCTCAAAGATGATTGCTTCAGATACTTCCTTAAGTACCCTAGGGTGAATTTCATCAGGCCCAGCCAACTTGAATACCTTCAGCTTATATAAATATTCTTTAACCTGTTCTTTTCCTGTTTTGGCTTGCGTTCCTTCCCCCTTGTTGTTAATATTAGGTTTGTTGGTATCTGGTCCCCATTAACCTTTTTAGTGAAAACTGAAGCAAAATGGGCATTAAACACCTCAGCCTTCTTGATATCTGTTCTTAGCTCTCCTTCCTGCTAAGTAGAGGACCTACATTTTCCTTTGTCTTTCTCTTGCTCCTATTATATTTAAAGAACCTCTTCTTATTGCCTTTATGTCCCTGGCTAGATGTAAATCACTGTGTATCTTAGCACTGGAACGGGTTACCTAGGGAGGTGGAATCTCCATCCTTAGAGGTTTTGAAGGTCAGGCTTGACAAAGCCCTGGCTGAGATGATTTAGTTGGGGATTGGTCCTGCTTTGAGCAAGGGGTTGGACTAGATGACCTCCTGTGGTCCCTTCCAACCCTGATATTCTATGATTCTATGATTAGCCTTTCTGCTTTGTACCTACACACTTGTGCTATTCTTTTGCACTCCTTCTTAGCAATTCATCCATGTTTCCATTTTTTGTAGGATTCCTTTCTGATAATCTGGCCATTAAAGACCTCCTGAAGGAGCCATATTGGCCTCTTCTCTCCTGCTCATCGGGATAGTTTGTAGTTGTGTCTTTAATATTGTCTCCTTGAACAACTGCCAGCTCTCCTGAACTCCTGTTTTCCTTAGATGTTCTGCCCAGGGAACCTTATCTATCATTACTTTGAGTTTGCTAAAGTCTTGGGGTGCTCAGGCTGGGGGTTCTGCTGTGAAAATAGTGGATTTTTTTTTAGAAAATTCACAGCAGTATCCTGGGTAAAGTATCAAATTTCATGGAATATGCACAGAATGCAGTTGGGGAAAGGTCACTGCTACAATCCTTTGCATAAAACTAGTCTCTGAGTCCCCCCAAACTAATCCTCTAACATGATGCTGCCACATGCGACAAGCTGCACTGAGCATGAGACCTACACACATGGATGCCTGCTTCCACCTCCCCACTAAGGCCACAGCTGCTCATGCTCTGAGTGGCGGCATCAGAGCTTGCTACTGTGCCTCTTTCTTCCCCACAGACACAACCTAAAATGGCAGACAGAAGGAACGCAACAAGATCACATGACTCTGGTCTCTTCATTTCATTTTGATTTTGTAAAAGTATTGGAAAAATTGTGATATTGGGCTAATTTCACAATTTCCATGCAGTTCATGAAATTGTGATTTTCACAAGGCCTTGTCTATGGGCTCATCTCTAGTCAGGAGATGAGTATGCCGTTATATTATGTCCGTGGAAATACACGTATCCCTGTTAAAATCTCTAACTTGGTGCTTAATTTGTGCCAGGGCTTGCCAGGGCTGAGCCCCCACACCCCTAGGCTTGGCAGTTCATAGCCCAGCACCTCTGGACTTGCTGCATCAGTGATGAATGTAAAAAAATTGCTTGAGCTCTGGCACTTTGAGCCCTGGCCTCTTTCATTACAAATTAAGCACTGCTCTATCTACTGAATTTCTCCTAATGGAGAAAAATGTTGAAGAATCAGTATTCTGGCCTCAGTGCAATGAAATAGAAAGGAAAGCAATCCACACTGTTTCCTTTTTCTTTTATTACATTTCTTTGAAAAACTGCATGATAAATAACCAAAAGAGAGAGGGTGTCAAATATATTACTATAGCCAGTGTAGGCAGTGTGACTGCAGTAGTAAGAGAATACACACTCTACCATGCAGTGCCACACAGACGCAATATACTATAACATAGGATCTACTACAAGGAGTCTGGAGGAGCCTCTCTCAGCATATTGTAACTATCAACAGGGAGTTGGCACATCTGCTTTCATTGTCACATAGAAGCCAAGGTCTGCAGTGTTCAGTGGCAGGTTCCCATTCTGCCAGAGCTTTCGTTCCAAGAAGCGATACTAGCGATTGACATTTTATCTAAGTAGTCACTTCTTAAATGTACGGAGCTAGCTTCTCCTAACTGCATTATCTAGAGCCCCCCAGCAAACAGAGCCACATGGCACCCAGGGCAAAACATCATGGAAAAAGAAATCATGCAGCCAAAGCCCCATGAGGGTGAGTGTGGCGAGGGTTCTATTCACCTCTAAGGGAGGGGTTAGCAGCAGCACAGTGCCACATGGAGTTTCAGGGTTTCTGAGGTGCTTCCACCTTCAATCTAAGGCCAAACCCCAGATCCCAAGTATGACCAGCTGTGTGAGTTGAGCTTGCAATCCCCTGGGATAGTCCTGGGGCCATTCCAGTGCCATGAAATCTTGAGGTGATTCAGGCAAAAGGTCATCTCTGTGAACACTGAAATAGCCAAGAGCCATCAGCCTACACAGCTCCAATGCCACTGCAACCAGAAATTCCAGCCACCCAAGAATGGCCTGTGCTGGGCAGCAGGGCAGGCGATGCACTAGGACCAGCCCCAGCTCCATCCCAGCCAGATGGACACACTGTGTTAGATTTGGGGTTGGAGACCTGCATTTTAGGTTGGTTCAGATAGCACAGCTACAGCTTGGCTGTCCCCTTTGGCCCATGATGTGCTGAGCACTTGGCTGGCATCAACTGGGCCAAGACTGGCTCAGCAGCAGCTTCCAGCCAGGTTTCAGTAACACGTAACAGATGTTTTAATGCTTCTGACCTTGTGTTAGACAACATGAACTGAAGGAAAGGCTCCATCTCCTATGTGTGCAGCAGGTGAGACCAAAGTCCTCCACCCTGCTGACTCCCACCCCTGCTCACTCACATGGGGTCAAGGACTCAGACCTCCACAGTTCTCAGTCGCCACATGCCCTACATATAGCAATCCTGTGCTGCTTCATGGCCACCATATGGTGCCCATCATGAGGACACTGACACAGATGCCAAAATAATGACTTCCAGGGCAGGCCAGAGGGCTGTCTGCACCCTCCATGCCAACAGCCGCCCCAAGCACAAAGCCTAGCCCACTCATAATCCTCCTCTCCATCTGCCCCTGCCCCCAGTAGCAATATGGGGCTCTCACATATCCCACCTGCATCACAGCAGACACAAAGAACCCATGTTATTTAGGTCCCATGTTTCCGGGGGAGGTCCAGTGTGGCTGAAAGCTCTCACAGTGCTCCAGGAATTGCCGTGCACTTTGGTTTCATTCTGGGTTTTTTGGTTGCCCTGGAGCAGCACGTCCCAAACTACTGAACGCTGAGCCACCTTCGGAAAATGAAACCAATCACACCCTTTGCAAGGCCTCCATGTGTGCTTAAAAGTCTCCCCTTCTTAATGGATGCTGCCTTTGTGTCCCCCTGGCCAGTCCTTGACACGCCTCCAGAATGCCCTGCGCTATGGGAAGCCCTAGGACAGACCCTTCCTTTCCTTTCAGACATGCTGTGATGGGCAGTGAAATAGCCAGCAATGGTGACATTACAAAGTATAATGAGCCGACCCCATTTTACTGAATGGGGCAGCTCAGAGCTCTGTTTCAGGTTCTCTGCAGCCTTGAGCATCTTTTACATTTGTTGCCCATTTGGAAGGTTTTCTTTCAAGCTGTGGTGCTCTTTTTAAATGAAATTTGAGACTCTGGAGAACAGTTAAGAGGCTCTGTCTGTGTCCTCTGTCACCTGCTGATCCTTCTGCCCCCCCAGTCCAGGAACGCTGCCCTACAGATATTGAATAAAACAGGATCACAGCGATGCCTCGGCACCTGCTTTGCAGGAGCTCCCTTACTATTTTTCAGAAACACCCCTCCCCTTAAGGGACTTCCTCTCTCCTCCTTGTGTTCAGGGCAAGCCTGTCTTTCATCCTCAGTGACAGAAAGGCGTTGGGCATGTTGCTGAAAGCTCTCTGGGGCTGTTCGCAGAAAGTTACTTGCTTCAGGAAAAAGTTTGCATCTCTTCCTGACACTCTTTCTCTAACAGTTTTACAGTTACGGCTTCAGCAGAGAAGAACCCGTGAGCAGCTGGCAGACCAGGGCATCATGCCACGTGAGTACCTCACCTGCCACTCTCTGTGCCACATGCCTCACAGAGCTAGAGCACAGCCACCAGTAGTTCCTGCAGATGCTGCATTAGCCTCCTGATGCTTATAGGTAGCTGCTCTCTGGCACCCTCCACCTGACTGGGTTTCACTCTCACCACTGGTTGGCAAGCTGGGCTCTGGGGAGGACCCTGCTACCTCCACGCTGTGCTAGCTGGCATTTGAGCACTATGTTTGGATATCTATCACATGGGTTATAATGCAGAGGCCTCCTATGGATGTCAGTGGAGCTGCCCCGATTTACACTGGCTGAGGATCTGGCCTGCTAGCCATCATCCTTAGTAGAGTTTTAGTCCCCTCTCTTGTGCATTGCAGGTCACCCTCCTGTTCTGTTCAAAATCTCGATTGCACAGGCCTGTCTAGGCCAAACAGTTCGCTGCATGATCAGAGCAGGAGTCTGATAACACATTTGAACCTGAAAAGTGCCAGGTCTCCTGAGGTGCTCATCACCTGGCAGGTTCGGGCCCAGAGGCAGGGAACAGGCTGGCAAACCAACAGCAAGCTGCCGGGAGCTGTCCGGGATTTTCTGCTGGAATGAATTTCCCTGGAAAGAGGAGAGGGGGTGATAGCAATCATGATTTTTCTCCAATCTCAAGCGGTCTGTGGCCTGGTGGTGGCCAGAGTCTCCCTGTCACAGGGCAGTGACATGCAGTCAAAGCTGAACAGCTTGCTGTTTTATTTAAAAAAGGCAAGAGTCAATAAAAACAATGACCTAGTTTCCCCAACCCCTGGCACAGCCCATGAGTCAGCAGGGACTGTGCTACCTGATGGGATTCATACCCAGCCCTTTTCCCAGGCACAGCCAGAACTCCCCAGCAGATGTATAGCCAGAGGCCAGCTGACAGCCATGCTGAGTCAGTGCACCTGCTCTGCATCCCCTGGCCCCTGGCTGAGAGGAGCACACGTGAGCTGTGCCCTGCTCAGATCTCCCTACCTCCTAAGCAGATTTCCCTCACCAAGGCTCTGCAGCCGCTAGTTCAGTTGGTGGGATCCAGCCCAGCCCAGCACTCGCTATAGCCCAATGTTTCAGAAAGCCAAAGCCAAACCCAACAGCACTGTGCTAGCATATGAGAGCCAGGAAGGGCAAGAATGAAACTGGCCTGCCTGCTGCACCTGCACTGCCCAGCTGCATGAAGCCAGCAAGTGGCAACAATGGAGCCAGTCAGCTAGATCTCAGACCTCCCTTCTGCCTTGTTAACTGACACATTTCATCCTAGTCTAGAACAGCCCTCCATGTACAGAAGCTATAATGTTAGCAGTAACCCAGGTCAAGCATTTGTCCCTATACAATTTGTCTACTCACTGCCCCTTTAGAATAATTGCAAAGGACTGCAAATTTGCAAGGCCTAATACACTTCTTACTAGCTCCTTTCTTTCTCTGTTATTGGCTACTGTGCTTTATAATATGGACCTCATTGAGGACTGTGCTATTCAGACAGCTCTTAAACCCAAACAGAAGATAGCACTATGGTCTCTGCTCCCCAGTAACAGTATGTCTGTAGCATTCCATTCAACACCTGGATTATCTCTCCCACCATCTTTCTAATTCTCTTGCTTTCATGAGTCTGTAATCGGTGTTAGCAGTAAAAGGCTAATCAGTGTAGTACTACCACCCTCAAGCATGCAAAAATCATGAGTCAGGCCCCAAATCATGAGATTGTCATATAAATCATGAGATTTTAAAACATAATAAATGTTGAGTTCTTTTGATTTGCATTCTGGGTTTTGAGCCTGTTGGGTTCATACTTTCAAGCTTTTCTCTGCAACCAGGAAGTCTAGACATTTTTATTTTTTATTTTTAATGTAAATTGAGATTCTTATGTAAATCCAAGAGCCTGGGGCTTTAAAAAAAACACCAAATATTGTCAGACTTGTGATAGAATTGCAAGAGCTGGTCACAGTGTCAGATTTCTGTGCCACTTCTAACATCTCCTGACAGGCCCGCATTTTAAAAGGGGCACACTCAAGATGAGCATGCAGAGTGTCTCATTGCATGTGCATAAACTGGAGTTCTTGAACATAAAGGTCTGTGCAGTTGGAAATCCCCCAATGGTGTGAGTACATGGGGCACATGCACTTTTAGAAATGGGGACCTAATGCTTTCTAAAGAATTCCTGCATTGCACACGGCACAGAAACGCACAGCAGAGGCACTGGCACTAGTGCAGAAACCTCAAAGGCCTTTTCCTGTTGCTTACAGCTTTGCCACACTCTCACCTTTTGGGCTGGCATTTTGTAGGCCTCTGTCCAAGGGGGCCATGTGGGGGGAGACTAAGCACAAATGGTTCATTCATTTTTGAGAATGAAGACAATAAAATACTCTTTTGCCATTATACAAATGTGCACATTTCTTAACAGCACTATCATGTCACAAGGAAGGATAGAAACTAGACATTTGACAGAGAGATTGTTGCTGCATCTCAAAGATGCCTTTCAATAGTCCAGCTCGCAGAGGGTTTGTACATGCACAGTCAATGTGTCCTAACAACAAGGGTCTGTTCCTAATGGTGTCCCCATGTTCTGCTGGCACTGAGCATAGATATGTAAGCTGAGTTCTTGAAGGTGCACATCAACTGGAACCTCATTCCATACACTGAGGTGAGTATGGAATGAGGTGGGGTTGCTGTAATGCACAAAGTGTGCGGTCTACAATATATCAAAAAGAGCTGTTCTGTAAACCTGGGTGTCATGATTTTAAAGTTTGAGATCCCAAAAGTCACCAGGGCTGGATATGATTGTTTTATACAGTATATTAGAAAACTACTCTGTGAGATACAGCAGCCTTAAGGAGTCAGAAGATATCAGACCTTAATCATGAAACTGGTCCAAGAGTGGACACTGTCAGTCCTGGATTTTGGACAAGGGTAATTTTAAAATCCCTCCGCCAGATTTTCTGCTGGTGTAATTCTATTGCAAAGAATTTAGCCTCCTCTTTATAACTGATCCATTTCTAGATTTCCACCCACAGAGGACAGAGAGACAGATTAATATTCACAATAATAGAAAATCAGTGGGTAAAAGTGTTGAGCAATCCCTTCTGGATACCAATGACTTATGAATGTTCTCAATAGCACTTGGAGGTGCTGAACACTACAATGTTCTGGAACCATTTACTGAAAGATCGTTAAAGTGAAAGCCTCAAACAAATAATACAAAATGCTACAAGCTGAAGCATCTTAGCTAGTTTGCAGCAGGAGTGTCCCATGTGGCCTCAACGGTGGGAACAACCTGATGCTGTGAAAGGTCAGTCTGTGATCAGTTCCAAATGGAATAGCTAAAGCAGTCAGGGAGGCAAAGGCAAGGACCAACCTTGCACAGCCTATGGGGTAGACTGTGACTGAAGAGAGAGGAAGGCTTTGCAGACATGCCCCTCTCCTCCCCCCTGGAGAGATGGGTGACTGCCTTGGGTGAGAATGGCACAAACTCCAATCTCAGCCTCGCTCAGCTAATGGAGGGGTAGAACTTGTGAAAGTAAGCAGAGAATCAGGCTCAGTGAAGTCAATGGAGGAACTCTGGATTCATACTAAAGTAACTGAGCCAAACCTGCCCCGTTAGTGAATGGGAGGGCCAAAACAACAGGATATGTTATTGAACATCTCATCCGGATGCAATTTTATTGGCTTGATGAAAATGTTTCATGCCTGGTTTACTGGGCAAATTCACTCTGTGAAACTGCTGGGAAGCATTTGCCATAAAGTCAGGAGTATCGCTAACTGTCTACATTTCATGATCCACAAAGGGGCAGATTGTGTGGGTATGTGCCCAACCAGGGAAGAGTGTGCAAGGAATCTTTCCCTAGCAACCCTGCGCAGGGGTCAGCCACAATCTGCAAGTCAGACTCTGCTAGCTGACCCAAACTGGGAGGGCTGGGCTGGAACTAGCCATTCACTGCACTGGGTGGTGGACCAGCTGCTGCTACAGAGATTGATTCTCAAGATCCCCAGTAGAATTCTGGCCTAATTCATGCTGGGCTCAGGCTACACAGAGGCTCCTCCTCATCCTCCCAAACACAGGGCTGTGCCTTAAAGGCAAAAACTAGTCCTAAAATTGGCATGTCAAGTGCAGCAGCTTTGTCCATTTTCTGCAAAGCCACCTGCACTTCCAAACTGATGAATCCCATCACAGATCTATCCTGATATGTTGTTTGAAGAACCGATGCTAGCAATACCTTTATTTGTTTTGCAGACTAATACAAGCTGCAGCATCCACATAATTCCTCCAAAATCTTGGTAAATGACTAAATTCTGCAACACTTTCATTATGAATAGCATGAAATGAAGTTTGACCTGGTCAATTCCTGCCCACAGAAACCTCATAACACTAGGACTTCGTAGTGAACTGGGCTATCAAAAGTAACGTCCCTTACTTACTTCAATTTTTTGTGTGCACTCATTTTATTTTGCTTTTGACTAAAACAGCTGTCACCATCCTCATGGCTGCTCACCAAAGCACGGCACAATCATACAAGCATGTCTGTCTGTCTGCTCTTGAAATGTTGGAAGCAAGAAAAGGTTCCCTGGCCCTTTGTACTTTGGTGTGATCCATCCTACTTTTTCACTAGATCCATCCCCTTCCACCAGCCAATCCACCCAAAATTCCTCTTGGCCTCTTTTCCCTTCGCCTACATGTTTATTTGTTCTGCCTGAGCTCCCCATTTACTCCCACATTTCTGGAGTGTAGACTGGCCACTAGTTTCTGAGCCCTGTGCAAAATGAATTTCTAACCCCTTTTTTTATTCCTGTCAAGGATCAAGCTGTAAGTTAGCTAAATAAATGGTGCCAAACAAAACAGACCCCCGAACTCCTCACTTTAGAATGCCCCTTCCATTCAATGCGGGAACCCAAGGAGATGTTTGAGTCTTTTTTCTTTTCTTGCCAGAGAAGAAATTCCCTGGACACCCAAAAAAGACTGAGTCTTTCCTATAGATTTCAAATGCAGAACCAAACTCTGCTCTCATTTCCACCCTGCAAATGGGGAATAACGTGACGCGGAGCAAACTATGGCCTTGCTTTTGGTCACAGCCTTTATTTCTGCACTTTGGAAACCACGGTTTTCAGCCAGAACTATAAATAAGTTATAGCTGAGCTTTAACATAAAGTTCCAGATATTGTCCTCAGAGGCTTTGAACAGCACTGGAAACAGACTCTTTACACTCAGCTCTCGGAAGTTGATACTGAGATGATACTAAAGGACTTATTGTCGATTGGTATTTTGAAGTACCCAGGAATAACAAAGAGTGGAACTCAGAAATTACCCAGATTCAACCCACAAGCTGTATGTAATCCCTAGAGAGCTGTGGGCCTTAGCATGTGCCACAGGGGCCCTCACCAATCAGGCTGACCTCCCCTGCATGATATAATATTCTGAAGAGGGTGAACAGAATTGTACAGACGCCCTTCTCTTCGAAACCCTCTAAGGGCTAAACCAAACGCTTTCAGGAAGAGTGTTTGAAAGTGGTGGCTAGGGCAGCCTGCTGACTTTGGCTCCCAGGCTGGGTCATGTGCTAACTTAGCACTCCCCAAACCCACAGTTCAGTTGCCCAGCACCTTTCACAGGGGGATGGAGAAGAGTGTCAGAGAGCCAGGAAGGCTGCTTGAAGGCGGGAGCTGCAAAGGAGGGGATTGTGTAAATGAACAGAGAAGAGGTTGGTGTGCAGTGAGTGGAGAAACTGGGGAGGAGAGCAGAGAACAAAAGCTTCTGAGCCCTGTGATTAATATACACTTGCAACCCAAGTGAAGAATGACGAGATCCCTTTGTTTTTTCATGTTCCCCTGAACTTGGCCTCACAGTTTGAGCCACTTGCAGGCCCACCTGCTGACAGAGTCCTTTAACGAGGTCTCCTCTCTTCTGGGCACTGACCCTTTGCTTTCTCCTCCCCACTATGTTCTGAGGTGCTGTAACCCACTGAGAGCTCTCCAGGGAAGAGCCTCCCCTAGAAGAGGAAGTGTCCCATTGAGCACTGAGTTGCACAGCCTGCACCATCTCTCTGCCTTGGGCTTCTGCTCGCCCCTTGCTCTCCATCCCCTCTGCTCTCCTGCCACAGCCTGGTTGAGAGACTGGGATTTCCCATAGCTTTCCTAAGTTTTTAGTTAGCTCAATAAAGAGATTGGCTCATTTGTGTTGCTATTTTTATAGCACTTGTTAAAATTCTATTGCTGAGTATTCTGGTGGCTGCTTGCTCCTTCCCTTGTGCTGATTGTGCCTCTGTGTTTCTTATTGCAGCACTGAAAAGCCCATCTGCATTCCATGAACAAAGGAAAAACCTGGAGAGAGCCAAGGTAACTTCTTGCACACATGTGAATGAATGAATTTGTGTATTATCCTCCAAGTCTGGGCAGGCTGCTGGAGACTCAGACAGGGAGTTTGCATAAAAGGAACATTATAATCGTTGGGCCTAATATCCTGCTTCCACTGACATTAACACAGCTTCATTTACAGCAAGTGTCTTCTTTCCTGTCTGCAATGTGGACCTCAGCTGCATATTGTCTATGTAAAATGAGTTCAGACTATATTGAATGCAGGAGAGATCCAGGGGGTGGAGAGAAACAAGATGTGGATGATAGAGATCTTCCAGGGTGGAAGAGAGAGATCCCTAAGGAAGATCACAGGCGTCCCCAGGGTGGAACTTCAGACAAAACACCCAACAGTCTACCTTTCATTTGCATAAATTGAATCAGGCCTTGCCTGAACCGTTGCTTCCATCAATGTATTTACACCAGTGCAGGGGTGGGCAAACTTTGTGGCCCAAGGGCTACACACCAAATCTCGGCCCCAACCCAGAGCCCACACCCCCAGCCAGAGCCCTCACCCCCTCCCGCACCCCATCCCCCTGCCCCTGCCCCTGCCCCAGCCCCAGCCCAGTGAAAGTGAGGGAGAGCGAGCAAGGGTGTGAGGGGGGATGGAGTGAGCGGGGGCAGGGCCTTGGGGAAGGGGCGGGACAAGGGTGTTTGGTTTTTGCAATTAGAAAGTTGGCAGCCCTAGTAGTGGACCCCCCTCAGAGCTGGCTGTAGCATGAATTTTGGCCCTGCAATGATCCCACACAAACTAGGAG
>NW_020664543.1:25589454-25640680 GCF_002925995.2 Terrapene triunguis
CTGGGTGGGTAGCCCCTCCCACCACACATGCTGCCATGACTACACTATTTTTAGCATGCTAGCTCAATCAGAGCTAGTGTGAGTGTGTCTCCTCCACCTGGCAATCACACCCCCAGCTCGAAGTGTAAACATACCCTAAGAGGGTCTCCAGGGTTCACATAGCTCTCCTGTTTGCCTGGGGCCCAGTTCAGAAAACACACAATCCAAGACAACAGGTTAGAAAAATACATACAGCAAGGAATAAGATACCCTGCAATGCTGACAATAGACAACAAACCTCTGATATGCTGATATATCAAGTACATTGCATTGATTCCATTGCATCAATCCAAGATAAACTAATCCAAAACTATCCCAATTTTCTCATTTGGTCTTTGAGGATGTTTTTCTTCATCCTCATTTCTTTTCCCATATCATATTCATTAATAGTTAGTTCATGCTGCATACAGAGCAATAATAATAGCATGGCTACATTAAGAGGAAAATACCTTGTTTTACATGGTTGGCTCTGGCTGATGTGTAACAGAATATAGTAATTCATTCAGTTACTCTATGAGAGATTTGTTTTCAGTTAGTTGTACAGGCACTTTAGGTGAAGGAGTTAACTTGAAACATTTGGGAGTGTTCTTGTGATCTAACGTATTCTAGGTACTTGCCCTTTGTCTCCTACAATCATAAATGACTAATGTAAGAAACAAAACACCCCTATGAAAAATGTGCATGGTTAGGAAATTTCAAGCAATTTAAAGTATCCTTGAAGTGTCGTATATTTTATTGTTCAAGTATACATTAATGTCTCTCTGTCTCGCCCTTCAAAGGCTTCCATTGGCTGCTTGCCTGGGGGAAGAGGGAAGGATTATGAGTGGGATGCCCAAAAATGTCTTTGTTCTCAGAACATGCTAAAGAGCACAATGCAGGACAAAAATATACTCCTGTTTATAGGGGTGCCCTTTGTTTAGGGCAGTAACCAGTGAATTTCAGAAGGATTGTTGGGTGCTTTCAGATAAGCAGCCAATGACATTTTGATTGCTTAGCTGAATCTTCTCCAATTTCCATTCTCTACAAACTTGGTCTAGAAATCTAATAATAACGGGTTCTTTTGTGTGTCCCAATATTTTCTGCTTCCACTGTTTCTAGAAACATCACGATAACAGCATCTCCTGCCTTTGTGCCCCGGGTCACTTCTACTACTTAGAACCAGGAAGGCCTGAGGGGAGCCAGAACTACAATAAATGTTAAAGTTAATGCACAGTGGACTAGATGGTCCAAGGGGTTGTTGACAAACCTGTAGGTTAGTGATTCAAGTCTCGCTTGAGTCAGGAATCTATCTGATGGCTGTTTGGTAGCCTATAATGTGAAATTAATTAAATTAAATTAATCCACCACCTCCAGATACGTTATTCCAAAGGTCTTTTCAGAGCATAGTGACACAGTGACACCACTTAAACAAATCAAGGCACCAGAGAAACATGGATTCATAGGAATGCTGTACAGGATCGCATCTGCCACCCATCTAGCCTGATATGTTTTCTTTCACAGTGGCCAGTATTAGATGCTTCAGAGGAAGGACAATTCTGGAATAAATTACACAGGGGAAGTTTCTTCCTAACGTCAGACAGTTTGTGCTCTGAAGCATGAAGGCATAACAGGAGGTTAACACAAATCACAGAGTGGGAAATGGGGGAGACAGAATAGCAAAACTAATAGGATGTTCCAAATTCTTAGCCAGTCAGGAGCAGTAAATTCAATTCGGCACCTATCTAGCTGTGATCAGCTTGCAGTTTACTGCATGCATTATGGAAGAGGTAAGTTTTGAGGAGGGACTTGGTGATTGCTTTATAAAATTTGACTAAGGGATTCCTCCATGCATCACAGGTAGCATGGAGAAATCATGGGGAGGTAATATGATTAGTCAGATCTTTGAAGTATTATGTTATTATGTGGGTACCACAGTTACACTTCTCCAATGTAATGTAACTGGATGTTCTCATTACTCATATAATGCCTCATCCGTTTTGGAACCCTCTTTTGGAAGTTCTTGCAGTCAGCAATATCTGCACCTGTATTGCCCCTCTGTGGCCCACCACAGGCACCTACTTTTAGGCTCCCAGCTCCACAGCTGTCACTTCTCCCGGGCAGAGACCCACATCTCTCTCCCTCCTAACTGGAGGTTTTCCAACTGCACAGTTCCCTGCCTTCATCATGAGTTCCCCAGCAAGTCAGGTGGCCTAGGCAGGCCAGCTTTGCTTTCCTTTCTCAGAGGCTATAAATAGCATAATTGCCCTGGTTAAAAGTCACCATACAGCCCTTTCTAAACTCACATTTCTTTCTAAGGTGAAAGCAGTATAGAGAAAACAGATTACAAACAATAAAAAAACCTACACACATGCTAGGAAGCTTATCAGAGGTCACTCCCACTCCAACAAGGACTCTGGTAGGAGTCAGTAGTTCAAACACCAACAAGAGTTTTCTGTGGTTATTAGTTCAAAACAGCTGTTAGCCCAGAACAAGCACACCTATGAATCTGTGCATCTCTCCATTACACAGCTTTGGCCTTTGAGCCTTAAATTCCAGGAACAGGTAATCAGCAGATAATGATTCTTTCCACAGGGCATAGCTTCAAAAGGATGGATTTTTGCATAACTGGGGGGTGTGGTATATTTGCATTCATCTCCCCCTAGAGATTTCCTGGGAAACAAAGTTAACTTTGCTTGTCCTGAAAGTTCATTCTTGTCTGGCACATTGTTTCAGATAGTCCTTTGAAGCTCATAACACTTCCCAGGGTTTACATTGGCCATGTCTCCCCTCTAGAGGCGTTACATACAATTCCACAATAATACATAAACTTTGAATTTTTAATACAATGGACTCCAAGATACTTAAACTTAATTCAATAAGATTTTTCAAGGCTATTGCAAGAAATTGCCATATCTGTCATAATATCTTGTTGCAGAGAGTTCCACAGGTTAGCGATGCATTATGTAGAAAAACATTTCCTTTTATTAGTTTTGAATTTACTGGCCTCCCCTTGTTCTTGAGTTATGAGACACCATTCACTCTCTATACCACTCACTAGCTCATATGACCTCTTTTTATCTCCCCTCTAAACTAAACTGTCCTGTTCTTTTCACTCTCACCTGATAAGAAAGTCTTTCCATACCTCTCATCATTCTCATTGCCTGTCTCTGAACATCTCTCTTTCTGCTAGATATGTTGTTAGATGGAGTGACCAGAATTTAATACGTGATTCCAGGAGAGGACCTACCATGTATTTATAGAACTGCATAATTCTGTTCAGTGTTTTCTCCATCCCATTTCTTATGCTTTTTAATATTATGATTGGGTTTTTTGACCGTCTCTGCACACTGAGAAGATATCATTAAGCTGCCCACAGTGACACCGAGATGTTTTCTCTGAGTGGTTACAATTAATTTAGAACAGGGGTAGGCAACCTATGGTACGCGTGCCAAAGGCGGCACGCGAGCTGATTTTCAGTGGCACTCACACTGCCCGGGTCCTGGCCACTGGTCCGGGGGGCTCTGCATTTTGATTTAATTTTAAATTAAGCTTATTAAACATTTTAAAAACCTTCTTTAATTTACATACAACAATAGTTTAGTTACATATTATAGACTTATAGAAAGAGACCTTCTAAAAACGTTAAAATATATTACTGGCACGCGAAACCTTAAATTAGAGTGAATAAATAAAGACTCGGCACACCACTTCTGAAAGGTTGCCGACCCCTGATTTAGAACCTAGTAGGGTGTAGGATCGGTGTAAATTCTTCTTTCCAATGTGCATTACACTGACTTTGTCAACACTGAATTTCATCTGCATTCTTGCTACCCAGTCACCCAGCATGGTTAAGTCCCTCTGAAGTTCCTCACAGCCTGCTCTAATCTTAACTGACCTAAATAACATTGTGCCATCTGAAGCTTTTTCCACCTCACTGCTCCCCCCTGCCCTTTTTCAGAGAACTAATCAGTACCTCAAATAACACCATCCTAGCATAGAACTTTGTGGCATCTCACTGTTTACCTTTTGCTATATTGCAAATTGACTCTTTCTTCCTCTGGACTGATTTCTGCCTTTTAGCCTGTTTCTAATCTTCCCTCAATGGTGGTGAATTTAATTATATTATAGTCACTATCACTCGGCAACTCAACTATAGCTGCTTCTGGAACTTACCTCTATGTTACTTAGGACTCAGTTTAGCATAGTCTCTCCTCTTGTGTTCTCCCACTAAGGTGACAAGAAGTTGCTTCTCTACCTATGGACCTGAAAGGCCAGATTTTCAAAGATATTTAGATGTCTAAAGATGCCGATAAGCTCCTAGTAGGAATTTCAAAAGAGAGTAGGTGTCTAACTGTCCTTGACTTCAAAGGGAGCTAGGCATCTAACTTTTAGCTGCTTTTGACAATCCCACCTGGCACCTATCTGCATCTTTAGGCACCTAAATACCTTTGAAAATCTGGCCTGAAGTGGCATTTGATCAGTTTTTATGCAGGTACTAAGAGATATCCATTATGACTCCTTTTGTAGGTGTAGTTTTTACTTTCGTCTTCCTCAGCACTGTTCATTCAATAGCATTTTCTTTAACTGGAGACTGGGAGTATCATTTCACTCATATATTTGTATTCCTATCATTTGGGACTTGGATCTCTACAGATTCAACTGTGTGGTCCTCTCTACTCAGAACTGGTATCTCACTAGGTTCCATGGAATCTTTCAGATAGTGGGACTCCCCCATCTCTCTGACCTAATCATTCCTTCCTGTATAGTTTATAACCAGGTATTACAGTATCCCATTGATTATTGTCTTTCCACCCTGTTAAACAGAAATGCCACTTACATCACAATCCTCTTGCAATGCTGGACATTTTAGCTCGCCTGCTTTTGCTTCTAAGTTTCTTTCATTGATATCCAGATATTTGTAGTTGGTAAACTCTGTTGAGTAGTGGAATGGCCATTAACTGATTGTCAGATAGAACTCTATTGGCTACATCTGAAGGTCAATTGAATGACAATGACAAGCTGATGGGGTAACTTGAGTATAATTTATATTTCCTACTGTAATAATACAATTAAGCATATGTGTGAGTAGATGTGTATTTGCTAATATGCCTGTGCATTTGCTGTAACCTTTCCATTTGCCTTTATATTGATAGCTCATTTGGCAGACATTTCTTCTCTAGTTAGAAAGGATCTGGAATTTTCTGGGCATTCCAATAATAATACTAATTTGTCACTTGAGCCAAGATATTTGTATACTAAGTGCTGTCCTCAGGGAAGGTCTCACTGTATATCAGTATCTATCTATATATCTATTTCTAAGTGTTGTTGTAGCCATGTTGATCCCAAGATATGAGAGAGAGACAAGGTAGGTGAAATAGGAGTTGCTCCAATAAAAGATGGTGCCTCACTTACCTTGTCTATCTATTTCTAAGGCATTTATCACCTTTGTATCTAAGATGAGAGCATGACTTTGCCAGCCAGGGCCATTCACAAAGTGGAATTCAGCAGTTACGTGCAGAGCAACAGGACCTAGCAGCTTACATCAGGAAGTGCAGAGTGCCCTGGAAACTGTGGAGGATTTAGAAAGGCAGAGTGTCATTATCAGCACTGGAATAGCCAATAGACCTCTCTCTTACAAACAGTGTCAGAGAATCGGTACAGAGGGTCAGGCTCCTATTTTTACATCTCATCCAAAAGCTGGCATTTCCAGCAGCATAGCATCCTCTCCCACCATGCTGGGGTGTTGATTCAGTACCAACCCCAAAGGAAACATGCTGTGCTGTCTTGTGGGGGCAGTTCCAGGCACACACCGGTGAATAGTCCTCACACTCGGTGAACAGGGCTCCAGCAGACTTCACAGCTTGGGCACCAGCAGTGCTGGGGGTCTTGAAGTACAGCTCTCTGGAGGCTTAAAAGGACACACCTTACAAGGGCCATCTGCTGAATTGTCAACATTGATTCCAAGAGCATCACTTTGTCTCATTGGGCATCTCTTCTCCGAGTGTTGGCTAGTACTTGGGTGAATAAGGTACCACTTAACAGCTCACTCAGTGGAGAAAAGCAGTTATTCCCTCTTCCTACGAAAACACGAACAATTCCAATAGCTGAGCAGAAAGAGCCAGCACTGTGTAATTTACTAGCTGGAGCTGGTGATCTAACATTCTCTGTATTTCTGTTCTGCAGACTGAGGATTACCTAAAGCACAAGATCAGAAGCAGGCCTGAGCAATCAGACCTGGTCAATATGCACATTTTACAAGGTAAGGCTGGATGAGCTGTTCCTCACATATTTGTAGATTTTTCCAACCCTTCATCTCTCTTGTGGCCACAAATCCTCAGTTGCTTTCCTGTTTCTCTGCAAGATGCACTTTTAGGGTTACTTTGCCCCAGATCTTGATGGCAATCAGACTATGTAAGGGGCTTGTAGCACAAGGTATTTCATGTTGTGCCCAATGCAGCCCTGATCATCCATAAATAGGCATTGACAGCCTGAATCAGACCTGAGGTCCATCTAGCTCAGCATCCTGTGTCTGACAGTGGCTGGCACCAGGTCCATCAGAAGGATTCAACCACTAGAAACATAGATAGCTGGTTTTGTGATGACCGGGAGAATCGCAAGGTGACTTGCCTACTGGGTGTGAAGGCAGGGCTGCCCAGAGGATTCAGGAGGCCTAGGGCAAAGCAATTTCGGGGGCTCCTTCCATAAAAAAAAAGTTGCAATACCACAGAATACTATATTCTCGTGGGGGGCCCTGTGGGGCCTGGGGCAAATTGCCCCACTTGCTCCCCCCGGGCGGTCCTGTGTGAAGGTTGCAGATCTCTCAAGACATCTAGATAGACTTATGTGTAGTGCTGGGGAGGAGCCGGTGGTTGTGGTATATGTAGGCACCAATGACATAGGGAAGGATAGGAGAGAGGGAGAGAGGTCCTGGAGGCCAAATTTAGGCTGCTAGATAAGAGATTGAAGTCCAGGACCTCCGTGGTAGCATTCTCTGAAATGCTTCCAGTTCTACGTGCAGGGCCACTTAGACAGGTAGGACTGCAGGGTCTCAATGCGTGGATGAGAGATGATGGTGTAGGGAGGAGAGATTTAGATTTATTAGGAACTGGGGAACCTTTTGGGAAAGGAGGAGCCTATACAGGAAAGATGGGCTCCACCTAAACCAAAATGGAACCAGATTGCTGGCACTTAAAATTAAAAAGGTCATAGAGCAGTTTTTAAACTAAGGGCTGGGGGGAAGCCGACAGGTGCAGAGGAGCACATTTTTCAGACAGAGACATCCCTTAGGGAGGATCTATTAATGGAAATACTGATCTGATGAGAAACAGTCAAATGATCTGATGAGAAACAGTCAAATGAAAAAGAGTCCCAGTCAATTACATCACGTAATGGCAGACAGTTAAAAAGTGACAATTTTTTAAATGCTTATATACAAATGCTAAAAGTCTAAATAATAAGATGAGTGAACTAGAGTGCCTCATATTAAATGAGGATATTGATATAATAGGCATCACAGAAACTTGGTGGAATGGGGATAATCAATGGGACACCATAATACCAGAGTACAAAATATATCAGAAGGACAGAATAGTGCTGGTGGGGGAGTGGCCTATATGTGAAAGAAAGCGTAGAGTCAAATGAAGTAAAAACCTTAAATGAACCAAACTGTACAATAGAATCTCTATGGATAGTAATTACATGCTTGAATAATAAGAATATAGTAGTAGGGATATACTATCGACCTCCTGACCAGGATGGTGATAATGACTGTAAAATGCTCAGGGAGATTAGAGAGGCTATAAAAATTAAAAACTCAATAATAATGGGGGATTTCAACTATCCCCATATTGACTGGGTACATGTCACTTCAGGACGGGATGCAGAGATAAAGTTTCTTGACACCTCCCCACCCCCAGCACCAGCGGGGGTCCCTGGCTGCACGCCATCCCACCCCCACCCCCCCACCAAAGCAGCTGGGCCGCCCTCCCCCAGCACCCACAGGGCCCCTGGGCAGCCCCACCCCCACCCCCCAAGTTTTATTCACTGGTATTTTTACTAAAAGTCATGGACAGGTCACGGGCTGTGAATTTTTGTTTACTGCCCGTGATCTGTCCGTGACTTTCACTAACAATACCCGTGACTAAAACGTAGCCTTATTCATAAATGATCTGGAAAAAGGGGTAAACAGTGAGGTGGCAAAATTTGCAAATTATACATAACTACTCAAGATAGTTAAGTCCAAAGCAGACTGCGAAGAGTTGCAAAGGAATCTCACAGAACTGCGTGACTGGGCAACAAAGTGGCAGATGAAATTCAATGTTGATAAATGCAAAGTAATGCACATTGGAAAACATAATCCTAACTATACATACAAAAGGAAGGGGTCTAAATGAGCTGCTACCACTCAAGAAAAAGATATTGGAATCATTGTTAATAGTTCTCTGAAAACACCCACTCAGTGTGCAGCTGCAGTCAAAAAAGCTAACAGAATGTTGGGAATCATTAAGAAAGGGATAGATAATAAGACAGAAAATATCATATTGCCTCTGTATAAATCCATGGCACACCCACATCTTGAATACTGCATGCAGATGTGGTCGCCCCATCTCAAAAAAGATATATTAGAATTGGAAAAGGTTCAGAAAAGGGCAACAAAAATTATTAGGGCTATAAAACAGCTTTCGTATGAGGAGAGATTAATAAGACTGGGACTTTTCAGCTTGGAAAAGAGACAACTAAGGGGAATATGATAGAGATCTATAAAACCATGACAGGTGTGGAGAAAGTAAATAAGGAAGTGTTATTAACTCCTTCTCATAACACAAGACTTAAGAGTCACCAATTGAAATTAATAGGCAGAGGGTTTAAAACAAACAAATGGAAGTATTTTTTCAAACAACACACAGTCAGTCTGTGGAACTCTTTGCCAGAGGATGTTGTGAAGGCCAAGACTATAACAGGGTTAAAAAAAGAACTAGATAAATTCATGGAGGATAGGTCATTCAGTGGCTATTAGCCAGGGTGGGCAGGGATGGTGTCCCTAGCCTCTGTTTGCCAGAAGCTGGGAATGGGGGACAGGGAATGGATCACTTGATGACCTGTTCTGTTCGTTCCCTCTGGGGCACCTGGCATTGGCCACTCTCGGAAGACAAGATACTGGGATAGATGGACCTTTGGTCTGACCCAGTATGGCCGTTCTTATGTTCTTAAAGTGTAAGAACCCAGAAGTTGATGTGGAATAATCTGCTTCCCATGAAGTTCAAATCCTAACCCACAATTGTCTGAGACTGACTTAAGCTCTGACAAAGGACATTTAATATTCCTACCTAAACCTTTTAACTTTAATTCTAGTAACTCTGGATAGTCCAGTTATCCACATAAATGTCCAATTTCCTAATTTATTGGCCTTGATGATATCTGTGGCAGCGAGTTCCACAGTCTAATTATATTTTGTATGGAAAAAGTATTTCCTTTGATCACTTTTGCAATCAGTCTGTGGCATCCTCCAAGCACATTCCCCTAGTCTTGGGCTCGGGACAATTTCTGACACTGCTTCCTGTTTCACCACAGCTAGTGTCCCAATAGGGCAGGCAGACTGCTCTGCAGACAATAAATCCTGACTCAAGCCTTCAGTCAGACTCCAATGGAGCCCTGAAAGGTTGGAGGGGAGCAATCACTGCTCTGGCTGGAAACAGAACTCCTGACTCTCTTGGCAGAGCAGGGAGTGCTGGAGCCATAATACACAGCAACAACATGTCACAAAGACACGGAGCAGTCAGGGCAGCTAGGCTCTTGGGCCAACGCTGGGCCAGTTCAGCCAGTGCTTCTTGAGCACTTCACAGGTGCCTCGTAATTATCAGGAAGCCTCTTTTCCCAGCCCCTTACAGCCTCCCAAATACTGTCCCATTCTGGACACATCTATTCCCTACCTGCCCCCTCCCCATAGCACAGGGCTCAGAGAGAGAAGGGTGAATGCTGAACTGTTGCCCCGGCAGCCAAGGGGACAGATTAAACAGCTCTGCCAGGGGTCAAGGTTGGCACATGCCGGCCCTGTCCTCCCCAAGGGGCTTTTGCCCTAGTCAGGTGCAGGACACCTGGTGTGTTTGAACTCTCTGAGTCTCTAGCTGTTCACTCCTGTGGGAGGGCTTTGTCCTCCTCATCCCTGCAGAAAGGCCCACGGCTCTCTGGAGCTCTGCTAGAGCCCACAGCCATCCCCAGAGAGGCCTTGTGCCACCTCCTCCTTACCTTTCACAACTGCCTCCATGCCAGCAAGGATCTTGCTGGAGCCCAAGAGGCTGTTCCTGAAGCATCAGGAAACTAGTCTCACTCCAGAGACACCCCAGCCCTGCCCCCTCTCCTCCCACAGAGACCAGGCCCTACAGAGCCCTCATAGAAGGGCTCCCATGGGCCCAGGAGGAAGGAGGGAGCAGGTGCTCTCCTAGGCTCCCCTCTACCTAGAGGCATCTGTTATGGCCAGAATTGTTAGGCTCTTGCTCCCTGCATGGGAAGAAGTGGATGCTAATCCCTTCCCCATGTGCTGGAGTAACAGAGGCCCCCAGTTCCCAGTCACGGGTTCTAGGCTTTAGTGACTGGCCCTCACGTTCCATTGCAGCCTCCTATCTGGGGTGTTAACCTGAGCTCGCCACGTGCGTGAGTCACATCCCATAATTCTGGCACTCTGATTTGGGGCAGCTGTTGAGTAGGAGGCAGGTGATGGCTGGTTAATTGGTGCAGTCGCCTGAAAACTGGTGCAAGCTTCAGTTAACCAGTGTCTGGTATATAGGAGGTACCATTTGCTCTCCGTGTGAGCTGGGATTATAAGGTGAGGATAAACAGCGACAGGAAGTTCCATGTGCTCTCCTGACTAGGCAGCTGCCGTTCTGTGAGGGAGGCAGGATGGTGCTAGGGATACGGCCTGCCTCGGGGGCCAGTACACCTGGGTTCTAGTTCCGGCTCTGCCACAGAGCTGTTGTATAGCACTGGCCTCCCTCTGCCACAGCTGTCCAGCCATATACCTCCAAGATGGCTCACGTTATGCCCATTTTACAAATGGGGAAACAAAGGGTTTGGCTACACATCGAATTAGTCTGGAACAGCTCCTGGGAGTCAATTCACCCCCTATCTTTATCTGAATTAATCTGGGAGAGTAGAAGCTTTGCAGAGTAGAACAGCTGCTAAGAGACTTTCATAAGGACAAATGAGGATGATTGGGGGTGAATGACCACTCACAGGATAGCATGAATTCAAATGTCCCATCAGGTCCGTAACAGGCTTTACAGCACGCTGCTGAGACTCTGAGGCTTGTGTTTTCCACAGCCTGAATTTCTTCAAAGAGTAGTTGTATTCGGAATCATAAGGCTGTGCGGTGGTACCTTCCGGTCCAGAAAGGTCCCCTGACTTTGCTGACTACTGCAGCTTGGTCACACTTTATGTTAAGGGTCCATTTATAAATGGTTTGTAAAGGCTTAGTAAGTGTTCAATAGATATAAGCATGTTGCAGACAGTAGTAGTATGTGTTTAGGGATGGTCCTAAACACATTGGTAGAAGGTGTTAACGTCATGGTGATAAGCAATCTATTGACCTGTTGGACTTGGTGACAATCTATAATAACAATTGATTAACCACTTATTAGAATCTCTAGTAATCATTTACCAACTCTTTATAAACCATTTATCAGTGGAGCCTTAGGATAAAGTATAACCAGTAAATTCTGCCTTTTTTTTCCTGTTAACCTTCCAGAGCCCATCCAGCTCTGGGAGAGGTCTCGGAGAGTCGTTATTTCATAGAGTTTAAGGCCAGAAGGGACCATTATATCATCTACTCTGACCTTCTGCATAACACAGGCCATTACATTTTACCCTGTTACCCCTGTATTAAACCAACAACTTGTGTTAGACTAAAGCAAAATTTGTGCCTTCCAGAAAGGCATTCAGTCTGGATTTGAAGACAGCAAGCGATGGAGAATCCACCACTTCCATTGGGATTTTGTTCCTATGGTTAATCACCCTCCCTGTTAACAATTTGTGCCTTATTTCCAGTTTGAATTTGTCTGGCTAAAGCTTCAGCCGTTTGTGGCTGTTTCACTTTTCTCTGCTAGAATAAGAGCCCTTCAGTGTCCAGCATTTTCATAGTACCCACGAAGGTACTTCTCCACTGTAATCAAGTTACTTTCAATCTTCTTTCTGATAAACTGAACAGACTGAGCTCTGTACATCTCTCCCTGTACAGCATGATTCTCTCCAGCCTTTGAATCATTTTTATGGTTCTTTCTACACACTCTCTAATATTTCAGCATCCAAGGAGCTAGAGTCTGTTCCCATTAGCTGGCAGAGCCAGTCCAGCTCGGGGAGAGGAGCTGGAGTCTATTGTGCTCCTGCATCACCCACACAATTTTTAACTAAGTTTCATTGCAGACTGTTTATAGATCAGACAGAACCCAGCATAACTCTAGGATCCCAGGCTGAGTTTGCACAGCTGGAATCTAGGGGAGGGGAAATCTTTTACTTGATAACTGAGAATTCTGACCTGGGAACCATTGAGAACCATGTGGAGACCCACAATCCATCCCACACACAGTCCTATGTCTAGGGATTAGTCTAATAGCCAGCGTTCCAGGCTCAGAATACTGGAACTGATCTCTCTCCATTTACTGCTCTAACCTGAAATGTGCTTTGTTTTGACTGTGATCCCGGAAGGGGAATCTCGTTAGCACTGAGCATTCTATATGTAGAGCACAGCCTCAGCAGGACCTGGAACTGATGCTTTCAATTTTGGCCTTTTAGACTCAGCTGCAGAGGGGTCCATTCAAGCTACTCAGATGAAGCTGAAAAGAGCCCGACTTGCAGATGATCTCAATGAAAAAATTGCTCTCAGACCAGGTCCTTTGGAGCTGGTGGAGAAGAATATTATTCCTGTTGACTCAGCTGTGAAAGAGGCAATAAAAGGTAGGTCACAAGAGAAGCACGGCTTGTATCGCACGTGTGTGTACAGCACAGATTGATAAGGACATTGATACATATAGTGCAGTACTTAGATATGAGTCCGGCAGGAAATTACCAATATAAAGTTAAGAGCCATAACAGAACCTAATTTAGCCCATATTGTTTTCACTGAAAGCAGCCTCAACCAGCAGCGCATATATTCTCCTCACCAGGTCTAAGAGGAGAAAGGAAGCTGTCAACTCCTCCCAGAAATGTCTCCCATTAAGTTGCCTTGGTAAGAGGCTAACATTTTCAGTCATGCCCCTGTGCAGTCAGCCTCCCCTCCACATATGTTAGGCATCACAACCCAAATCCTACCCTCTGGCTAAGGACCAAGAAGAAGGCACAGCTTCCATCAGCCTGAGCTGGAAAGCCTCAGCATGCCCAGTCTCTTTCTACCATCCCTTCACCTCACTTGCCCGAAGCAGAGTCCAGTTCCCTTCTCTGCGCAGCCAGGGGACAGCTGGGGTGAGGAATCAGTCAGGGCTTGGGAGGCACCCCCACTGCATTAGTGCACTTGGTTGGCATTTGCTTGGTTGGCTGGTTGGTTTTATGCCTCTGCCTGAAGTGCCAGGCAGTGGCCAGGAGGGCTGGGAGAATGAGTATGCCTGGTGATGGGGATGAGGGGTCGTGCCGTGTGTACCATGTGGGCCTGATACCCCCTGCCTCTCCCTGGTGTGTCATTCCACTTAGCCCAGGTCTACACTAGCAGGGGGGCTCGACCTAAGATATGCAACTTCAGCTACGCAAATAGCGTAGCTGAAGTCGGTGTATCTTAGGTCGACTTACCTGGCCGTGAGGATGGTGGCGAGTCGACCGCGGCCACTCCCCCGTCGACTCTACTTCTGCCTTTCGTGAGCTGGAGTTCCGGAGTCGACGGGGAGCGCGATCGGGGATCGATTTTATTGCATTTACACTAGACGCGATAAATCGACCCCCGATAGATCGATCACTAGCCGCCAATCTGGCAGGTAGTGAAGACCTGCCCTTAGACTTGTGCAAAGTGGGTGTAAAACAGTCCCCAATCAGAAAGGTGGTGCTTTGCACTCACTCTGCACTGGTGTAAATGGCCTCAAGGCCCCAGGAAGGGACGAGTCAGGCCCTATGTGTCTGCACTGCATTTCAGCAGTGCCCCAGGAGACAGCAGCCAGGCTGGGACTGTTCTCTGATGCAGAGGCCACAGGACTCACGTTAGTGAACACAAGGGGCTTCCTCTCTTCAGGATGCTGGAGACACTCCCCCCTGCAGCTCCTGGCTCACCGGAGACACACAGCTTGTCACCCTGGGGTCTTGGTAAGGGCTGGCCCAGGCTGTGCAGTTAGGGCCTGGACTGCTCGCTCCAGCACGCTAAGCTGCCATGCTGACTCGCCAAGGGGATAAAGCCCACTCCGAGGCCCAGCCCTTTCTGAGTGAAATGTACAGGGTCACTTTCCACAGCCCCGGGGAGCCTGGCACTGGCCAGTGGCAATGGCGGGAGAGCTGTGGGCTAGGAAATGCAAGTTGCAGTGCTCAAGCAACTGCAGGGTCAGGACTGCTACTACCCTGTCAGCCTACAGATAGCACCTGCAGGAGGCATGGAGCCCAGCCCAGCCATGGTCTCTGTTAGTATTTCTGCATGGGGCTGGTACTGTTCCAGACACCCAAATGAAAAGGCACTTTCAATCCTGCCAGAATCACTCCCAATGCAGGAAGTATCTGAAAGAGAGAAACGAGCGACCCAGCAGTGACAGGCCAAGAAGGCTCATCTGTATGCAAGCCAGGCCCATTCGTGGAGGGTCTGATCCATCTCTACTAGTCAATAGCAGTCTTGCCATTGACTTGAAAGTGGCCCTGAGAGCTGGTACCATGCAGCCCAAATTCCTTGTTCAATAACACTCAGTCCCTAATTGTCACGGATTATTTCCACTGGCATGCCAGTTACGTGTACAGCCCAGTGAGGGCGTTCAGTGCCCCGGTTAGTGCTCAGGGTGAGCTGGAGCCAATGGCAGGGGCTCGGCTCACCAGGAACTTAGACCCTTTGGCAATATTGACTTTAGAATGACACAGGAAGTGGTGTGAGAAGCAGGAAGCCCTTTGACTCTTGGTTTGGCTAAGAACCCAGCATGTAGAACCTGAGCTATTGCAGCCCATGGTGAGCCAACTCGGCAGAGCACTGTCGAGCAGAGTGAAGCCTGCAGATTTCCCAGGCTGTCATGTGCAGTGGTTTCCTTTCTTGGCCCCTATTATTATCACTGTTCTGGTCTTGGCATATTTGGCACCTTTAAGGCCCAGTGTTGCACGGGTCACATCACTATAGTTCAGGGTCCAGTGTCACGCCCTGATTTCTCATGCTTGTAACTTTTCAATACACTAGCCTGAAATGTTCCAGGCCGGGTGCCTGCCTGAAGGGTTTTTCTTTATTTTAAGGGGAGTTTAAGCAAAATCTCGTCAGCCATTTTTAAATGATGGAAGAGTGGAAAAAATACATTTCCTACTTTATAAAAACTCCAGAACCGTGTCTTTGAATGCCGTTGTGTCAGAAAGAGCTGAGGTTTGGAGGCTGGAAGGTTGTTGGGGGAAGAGTGCTCGAGGAGGGTTAGGGCCTTTGCCCAACTGGAAAATAACCTATGGTAGGCACACTTGCAAAAGGCATCCTGGTCATGGCCTGTGCACTGGGATGTGCACACTAACCCACCTGGGGAGCACGGACTCCAGGGAACCCCCCGGCAGCACGAGGGAGGGCGGTTTGGAAACCTGGGTCAGAGGCTGTGTTCAGACTTTGCTCAGTTCCTGGCTCCTCCCTCGCCCACCAAGCAACACGAGAGCGTACAATGATCTCAGGCCTTAAAGGTGACTGACAATGGACAAGAACGTGGCTTTGTGCCCTGTGCCCTTCTGTGATGCACCAAGAGGGCCTGCAAGGTTTTTCTTCCCCAGCATTTTCTGCTTGTGGAATATCTGGGATTTCAAGGGTTTTTCTACCACAGATGAGCCAACGAGGGCCTGACTCTCTTCTCACTGACCCCAGCGTACATCAGGAGTAAGTGGAGTTAGCTGAGCGTAAAGCTGATGTGAGGTCAGAATCAGACACCTGGCGTGGGACCTTTCTGAGCTCACAATAAACTGGGCAGGTGTGTCTGAATCTTGAACAACGAGAGCCTTTCTCCTAAGTGCTTGTTAGGGGCTTGAATTAAACAGGGCTTAACAACCAAAAGTTTGAAACGGTCTGACTAAAAATGTCTTCCCCTGTTCAAAAGCTTAGCAGTCAGGCCCTGCAATGATATCATCAGGGTAAAAATATGAAAAAGTACAATGGGGTGTCCTGAAAATCAGTTTCATCTAGTCTGGGCCCACCAGCACCAAAACATTTGAATCGTAATCCTATGATTATTGCATGACATCACTACGGGGCAGAGCTGGGTTGTTTGGGTGCCTTATCTGTGCTTTGCCACATCTCAGCATCTTTGAATTTCTATTAAGAATTACCCGGATAATGTATTTCCTGGGTTTATAACACTTTGTTTTAGAATAATTACAACGTACTGGTAATGGAGTTTTGCCCTAAGTTAGTAATATGTGCTCTGAGTCTTAGCTCCAACTGATCACAGCTTGTGTCTGGAAATTAATACCTTATTATTTGAGAAATCATCCATGGCCACATAATTCAAGAGTGTTGGCTCTAGCCAGCCTCAGCTCCTGCCAGCAGAAATGCAGGCTGAGGGCCTGCCTGATGCAGCAAGTCTTCCTGCAGCAGGCCCAGAGGGGTGGAAGGTACCCACAATCCCTACTTTAAGAAGGCTTGGAGCTAGCTGGTGCAGCTCGGACAGTGGGATGGCAGTGCCCTGGGAGAGGTGTGGCCAAGGTGCCCAGGAATGCACTGATTTAACCTCTCTCCTAGGCAGCTTCCCCCTGATGGGCAGAGAAGCCCCCACCACGAGTTTAAGGTGTCCTCCCCAGCAGAACACTCAGGAGACGGTTTGCCTGCCCTGGGTGTGAATCCCACCTAGGCACAGCAACCAGTGGGTAAATCTACCCTTTGTTGGCTGTTCAGCCGCAAGGGGGCAGAGTCAAGGGCACATCTTTAAACAAACTTTCTGGGGTTCTTGAATGCTGAGCGCTGAACTGTGCAGCATGACACGATGTCAGTGCTTGCCTTTAGATTTATATAGCAAAATGCCTAAGTCAAAGGAGCAGCACAGTGTGTTTGCCAGGTCCATGATTCCCCTGGGGCCTGCAGCCCAGGCTCGGACACGGAGCAGAGAGGAGCACTGCTATTCTGAAACTTTGAGTCTTTTGTTTTTGCAATACCAGAAAAATGACGGGGTTTAAAATTGTCTTACTGTAACCGTGGAATTTTAAATGTTTATACAGTGGAAAGTATAGTTGACATATTCATCTAATCACCTCCAATAGGGCGAAAGAAAAGTGCTGAAGCCAGTCTAGATCCCTAATGTCCCAGCAACAGGAGGCTGCCTGTGCTCCACATAGCTGAGGGGTGATCTAATAGCCTTTTTTACCAGGTCCTTGTCATCACTTTGTCCAGTGCACTCAGGAGGACAATACCCAGTGCACTAAAAACAGCCCCAAGCAAACACCATCCTGCCTGAGATTACAGCAGAGGCATGGGATCATGAAACAACATGGATAGCCGCAGATTGCTGTGAGAGCAAGAGAGATAAGCCGAGCATTCCCCTCTCCCCGCTCCATGCAGACCCTTGGTATCAAGAAGTGAAGTAAGAGGCAGCACATTCCAGTCATGCTCTGGAGTGCCATGTTGTCCCTGACTGAGGTCCCCTCGGCTCACTTGTTTGGTGTGTATCTCCTCTTGGAGGGGATTTAAATGCCTCCTAACTGCCAGCCCAGCTGTACTATTAGGAAAAACTATTTCACTAGGAGGGTGGTGCAGCACTGGAATGGGTTACCTAGGGAGGTGGTAGAATCTCCATCCTTAGAGGTTTTTAAGGCCACGACAAAGCCCTGGCTGGGGTGATTTAGTTGGGGTTGGTCCTGCTTTGAGCAGGGGGGTGGACTAGATGACCTCCTGGGGTCTCTTCCAACCCTAACCTTCTATGATTCTTTGATACTCTGTGCTAAGGATGTAATGTGTTGGAATTTGATAGGGTTCCTTCAAAACTCCAGACGGCAGGGGAAAAAAAAATTAATGGAGTTATCCTGTCTCCTAGAACTGGAAGGGACCTTGAAAGGTCATTGAGTCCAGCCCACTGCCTTCACTAGCAGACCAAGTACTGATTTTGCCCCAGATCCCTAAGTGGCCCCCTTAAGGATTGAGCTCATAACCCTGGGTTTAGAAGGCCAATGCTCAAACCACTGAGCTATCCCTCCCCTGGGAAGATTGAAGGTGGATAATTTGCCATCTGCCATGCTATGTCACCCAGTTCTCAGGACAGCACCGAGACAGCAATTGTCACCGCCTGAACACCTTGCCCGTTGAGTCAGCTCTCAGCATCACAGAAAGCCCACAGTCTTTGTAGCTCCTGAGGCAATGTTTTGGCATATTTTGGTGCAACACTGCTCCATACCATTGCCTGCGCACCCTTCCTAGACGTCCCATGGTACCTTAAGAATAAAAGGTGCCATTGGCTTCCACAGGTTCCCACCAGAAAAACTCCCTTTCCTGGCCTTCCCAGAACCAGCAGCTGGTTTCATCAGGCCTAGAACAACCATTCTGTGCTACATGACACCTGATTTTGGTTTCTGGGTGTTACTGGCTCCTGCAGCTTCCCAGGCACATCAGTTCTTAAGGCTTCTGGTGATAGAGAAATCCTTGCCCTGACAAGGAGGGTGCAGAAAGGCTGCCAGCCAGGCGCAATGGAGTATGTTAGATCCTGGCAGAGGCTAGGCAGGCAGCACTTGCATTTCTGGAGGGAGCGCAGACTGTCTGCAGCCTAGAAATCACAGCCTGACAGCCTTGGGAGGGGAACACAGCCCATTGCTGGATGGGGACAGCAGCTGCTGCAGCAGGCAGATCCAGGGCAGTGCCCTGCAGGCAAGAGGATGGCTTGGAGGGAGGAGCTCACTGAGGCCTGGTCTACACTAACCCCCCAAGTCGAACTAAGGTACGCAACTTCAGCTACGTGAATAACGTAGCTGAAGTCGACATACCTTAGTTCGAACTTACCGCGGTTCAGACGCGGTCCACACGCGGCAGGCAGGCTCCCCGTCGACTCCGCGGTACTCCTCTCGCCGAGCTGGAGTACCGCAGTCGACGGCGAGCACTTCCTGGTTCGACTTATCGCGTCCAGACCAGACGCGATAAGTCGAACCCAGAACTTCGATCCCCAGCCGCCGAACTAGCGGCTGGGTGTAGACCAGCCCTGAGACAAGGTTACCTCATTATCTCTCTCCTCAGCTGCCCTGGGGCTGAGGTTGAGGGGTTTGTTCCAATAGTTGGAGCCCTTGTGCTGAGGGTATTTGCACCCTGGAGTCCCTGGCAGCCCTACCAAACCACTTGTGTGTTACTCCCGCTACATGAGTGTTAGTGGGACTGGAGCCCTTCAAGCCCAGAGCTAGGAGCACTGCGGCTCATGTCTAGGAGAGCAGCCCCCAGGCCACTAGAATGCATAGCCCAGCACTTAGCCAAGCTCTGCATTGGGGGACCTGTAACTATGGTAACTAGCAATGCTCCTGTGGTATCTCCTCCTACCAAGTGCCTTGGGCAGATGACCACAGACTCCAGGAGCTCCCCTAGTGCCTAGCTGGCGACAGCAGGGCCAGTGACTTAGCAAGCTATCCCACACACGATGGGGTCTCTCATCTGCTTTCTCCCTCCGGAGAACACACCCTGTGCAAAGCGAAGGGGCGAGAATGCCTATCTGGTCAGACAGAAGGGAGAGGTCAGAACACGACAGAGCGTGTCGGTAAGAAGCTGCACACTGCTGGGCTTGGAGCATGGACAGGTGGACTACTCTTCCCCAGCCCTTCCTCTTTCCCCGAGCTATCTGAGTGCAAAGCTGCATGATAAGACTGGGCAGTGTATGACTGCAGCAGCAGTAATCCTTCTGTTACCCACCCTCCTGCCTAAGCCTTCCCGGGGGTCTTGCAAAATAGCCTTGCTTCTTCAGCACTTTGCTTATCAGCACAACCCTGGGGTCAAGAGCTCTTGTCCATCTGAGTGTGGGACACTGCCCTGGGAATCCTCCGGAGGAGTGTCTGGACCAGGCTTTGCTGGGATTCCGGAAGCGCAGTTAATCATTTGGAGCATTTCTTCCAACTCTTTGTACTTTGTGCAGAGAAGCCAGGGGAGGGTTGGGGCCTGGAGATTTAAGACCTTTGTTTGATTCAGTCCTTGGCTTCTCTGTGGAGGCTCCAGACAGGCTCAGTGCATCCATCGGATTTGTGATTTAGACATTCGACCAGTGGGAGGAGCCCCCTCCCCAACTCATTTCATACAGGCTGCTAGGCGCTAGCCCCTCTGGTGGGAACAGTTTCACATACCGCTGGATTCAAACCAACCCCCTAGGTGGGAAATACTCCTCCCTCCCCGAGCTACTGCCCGAGTCGACCAATCCCGGTGTTCTTTGGAGATGAACAACACACTCATATTCTGCAGTTAAGCACCTCAATCTGTATTCAGGCTCATAACCCCACAGCCTGATTTGCAGAGGTGCTGAATACCTGCAGCTCCCATGGATTACACTGGGTGCAGTAGGGGCCTATTACACTATTTCCCAGGCTCCAATTGCCTAGCCAAGCTCCTAGGATACCCCACTTTCCTTAAAGACCCTCAGTCAACATCATCCCATTCACCAGAGGGGAGCAGAATCACTGTGCTGCATTTGCCCACGAGAGTGTCGCTCACTAGTGTGCTGCCTCCACAACATGCCCAGTCAGGCCAATGAGAGAGCAGGAGCCTAGATCACCATATTTTTGCACATCCATGTTGGGAGGAAAAATATTAGGGCTTAATGATTGAAATGCCCCAAGTTTCCAGGGCCTGATCCCCACAGCCTGCTTTGGAGCAGATGGATACAAATGGGAAACAGACAGACACATCTGAAATAAAATCAGTTCAAAGGATGATAACCAGAATAAGCCAAAATCCCTCTGCAGCGTAGAGATTTCAATGGGGCAGGTTTTTCAAAATCTCTCCCTACTGCCCTCTGTGATGCTCTTCCCTGTCCCTCTACATGAGCCTGCAGGGCACTGTCCTCTGGAGCTCCTGCAGTCTGAGCAGCTTGCCTGACCTCTCCCCTCATGGACTCTCCATCTCAGCTCAGATCTCAGCTGCACTTCTGTGAGCCCCTTACTAGAAAGCCCAGATCTGTAGGTGGATGTGTACAGAGTATTAGGCATAAAACGGGCACAGAGACACCAAAACCTGATATGATTTTCCGGGAGTTGTTTCTTGGGCACCCCAATGGGATGCCCATGTTTGAAAACCATGTTCTCCCATCTGAATGGCTGAGCTCTTTCTGAAAAGCCAATCAGGAGAACACTTGTATGAAAGATGCTGCACAAAATACAGCTCCATATCACAGCCAGCATTATCTGAAATGCCCATACTGGAATCAGGGCACTGTTCCCAGGGGCTATTGCTCATTCCATCAAAATCCCCCTCCCCTCCTCAGCTCTGCTCAACGTGCTCCCACGCCAGGTACTGGGGTTTGGGCTTGTGTATTGTAGGGGGGGTTGGTAGAGCCGCTGAGATGGTTCATTGCTAAGGCTGTCTGTTTACGCACCACTGACCCATTGCCTTTGTTTCACTTGTTAAGGTGCCCAGGGGAGCTTCTCTAAATCAGCTGATGCTTTTGCCTTTGAAGAAGACAGTAGCAATGATGGCCTGTCCCCAGAGCAGGCCAGGAGGGAGGATTCGCAGGGCTCCACAGAATCACCAGCAGGCACCAAAAACTCAGAGGCAATTTCCTCTGCCACATCAGGGACAACTCAGGTAAAAAAAAAGCAAGTGTTCTGTGGGCAAGCCAGGGCTTGGCCCCGGGAGCCAGCTTGGGGAAGCCTGTCCCCTCTGCCCAGCGAGGGCATTCGGACATCCACCCAACACTCTGAATGCAGAAATACTCTGCACCCCGTGGGGGGGGTGCTCATCCCCTTGGGCAGGCAACGCCCAGGGCTCAGGAACTTACTGCTGGGTTACTGTGGGGCTGCAGTGCAGAGCCCTCCTGAAAGCTGCTTGCAGTGCTGACTCTTCTTTCTCCCCCTTGCATGCACGCCCTAGAGCAACCTTTACGTGAAGGCTTTAAACAACCGCCTTCCACCCATCCACATGGTCATGGGGAAGCGTGTGCTTGCTAGGGAGGGGGCTGATTCTGCCTCCGCTTCAGCCCACGCTCAGGAGACCATCCCTACTCCAAGAGTCCCACAGACAGCAATGGGCTCAGAGAGGTTGTGCTCAGTGTGAGCAAAGGAGGCAGAATCTGGCCTTGGGAAGCTAGCATAGTAGCCTCCTATATAGAGTGGAGACACGGGGAGCAATGCCTAGGCTGACCATCCCTGGGAGCTCTCAGACTGGCACAGGCTGCTTAAAAGAAAGCAGAGATGTGACCTGCCTGGCTCAGCCTTCTTGTACAGCCAGCTGCCCTGGAGTCTCCATGGAGCCTAACTGCTTCATTGCTTCCTTTGGTCTATTTCTTTGCTGTATATCTGGGCTGGATGGGACAGAGAGAGAGCATCTAGCTCGATGCCACATGCTGTGAAAAAGCTCACTCACTCCCAGCCCAGCCCGCCCTGGCAAGGGACATTCAGGTCACATGGGCAATGTGGTCATGTGGGCACGGAGGAAAGAACAGAGGCCAAATGCTTGTGTAGCTTGCAGGGTCTGTGGAGCAGCAAAGGCCCAGTGCATTTCCAAAGTTTCGGCTGGTACCAGATACTTTCTGGAAGATGCTGCAGCAGAATCCCACACACTGATCCTGCAACTCACATGAACAGCCTTTGCTGTGACAGTGCCTTATGTCCAGTTCCAGTCCCTGCCATCACTCAATAGGGGCAAGGCTGTACCCAAACATTTCTGACCTTTCAGGGGGTCTGACTGAGTCTGTCTGTAGAAGAGGGAGCAGTGCTTATCTTTCTTCCTGTCCCTAGTGCTCTAGGATGCAAATGCCTTTGCTGTGGCTTCCCCTCTGCCCTTTCTATTGGTCACTAGGCATTCCATGTTAGTAGTTATTATTTGTATCACTGTAGCACCTAGATTTCCTTGTAGTTTTGGTAGCTTTAAGCATGTCAGCAGCTTTTCCCCTTGGAGACCACAGACAGGAGAGGAATTGAGGCTGAAAGGCCATGAGGCTGAAAGGGTGAGGCTTTCCAGACCCAAGGGTTAGCGGGAGGCATGGGGAGTGGGTACAAGCAGATAGTAGAACTGGCTAGCAGCGGGGCTGTAGGGCTCTTCTCCAGACAGCTCAGCTGGAGAGCTGGGCTTTGTTAAGTGGCATCAGTGTGAGGCCAGTGCTTTAACTAGCAGGTTATCAATCAGCAGCTCCCCCAGAGTGATGTCCCCGGGTCTTGATGCGTCTCTGTAACTGCAGTCTGAGGTAGTGGCTGTGCACATGGCTCTGGGGGAGGCCTTTTCTTCCCCAGCATCTCCCCAGTATTTAACAGTAATTAATACCTTTGAAGGTGATCAATGCTGTGAAAATGGGGGCCAGGCCACCCCGGGAGCCACACAGAGCGCTGCTGCCTGGGAAGGAGGATCAGAAGCTGCTCTGGGGATGAAGCTGCAGGCCATGCTATGTGTATGCATCCCATGTCAACCTCCATGGGGAAAGGGCAGCCCGCAGCTGACAATTCCATGAGCCTTGCCCAGGGTCCCCAGGGAATTTGCTCTGACAGGGACTTAATGAGACAAATGGGGACCCGGACTCAGGATCCCGAAAAAACAAACGTGTTTTCTCTTTAAATCCACTTGTTAAGCATGGGCTAGTGCAAGATCCCTGGGCAGGACCCACTCTGAGTGCACAGGCTGCAGGCAGGGGAAAGCAGGGGGATATCAGCCTCTGGTAGTCCCAGGGAGCACTGGGGTGTTCTGCAAAAGATCCTGAGCAATTGTTAACCTGCCAGTGACGGATTCTTGGCTAGGCAACTCTTCTCCATTCCAATGTCTTTGTTACACAGCGTACTTGGTATCGGGTACCTCAATTTTCCAAGCACTTATGGCAGGTAGCCAAATGATTGTACATTTGGTTTGTCTAATTGTATCAGCCTGATGAAACCAAGGCAGGGCATCAGGAAGGTTTGCTCTGACTTGCACTGAGAAATCACTGTATTCCAAACAAGCTTCTAGGAGAAGATGGATACAATTGCACATGTGAGCTGCCTTGTGGGATATCCCATGAGAGCGATGACTGCAGGGCTCCAGTTAGGAGCAAGATTTCATCCTGTGTCTTAGTTTGTTTCCTCTGTTTGACAGAGGCATCTTTGCAAACTGTGTTTTGGTGGCTTGGGTGATGTAAATAGTCCCGAGGAACAGAATCCATCGGTTCTCGTGGCGCTGGAGTGTTTAATTGCTGGTGGCGTGACACCAACAGCTGCCCATGTACAGACTAGCCCTCGTGCGTGTGGGTAGTGAATGGGGTTTGACACCGAGCAGGGGAGGTCTCAAGCCTTGTCCATGCTCCCCCTTACTCCCAAGTCTGGAGCATGGGCAGAGAATTGGAGTGCCCGAGGAGACACCACCCTCAGAGGTGAGATCCAGGCTTAGAGCTCACTCCTGGTACGAGGAGTACTGGAGGTAACTGGTGGCTGTGCAGCAGCACTCTCATTAGTGCAGGACCAAGGGCCTCTGCCTACCAATCAGGTTCAGCGCTTCAGGTCTGGCTACACCGCAAGCTGGAGGTGTGATACCCATACTAGCTTGGAGGCAGCTACAGAGCTAACAATAGCAGCGTAGCGGCAGCGGCCTGGGTAGAGGAAGAAGCTAGCCACCCCGAGTATGACCCGTCTGAGATACTAGGTACATACTCAGGGTGGCTAGCCCCTCCCGCCACTTCCACTGCCGCGGCTACACTTTGGTTTCTGGCGAGCTAGTGTGAGTATGTCTACCTGAGCTGGAAATGATATCCCTGACTCGAAGAATATCCCCACCTTAGATGTGATAACTCCAGAGGCTGCAGAGCCATTGCTGCAGCCCACACATGCTCTGCCCTGAGGAAGGCAGCCAGTGCATATTTAGAAGGATCCCCATCAACACTGTGCCAATCAGCCACAGACCGCTGGGAGGCTCACGCCCACTTAGGGTGCTGGCTCCATGACTAGAGAGGAAAAGTTTTCCCACACATGATAAGGTTTCTTAATGCTGCTTCCTATACTCCTGGACATTAGGTGCCACACGCTAATGGTGACTGATTCTTGATTCCAGGATCATTCCCACAGCTCTGAAAACAACGTGACTGACCTGACATCAGTGCAAAACAGCCAGTGTGAAAGCCCAAAGCAGGTGAACGGCCAGCAGAGCCCACCCCTCCCGGTGCCTGCGGTGGTGAAGGTAACGTATCTACCCCGTCGCCTTGCAAAGAAAGACAACACGGCTAGCAATTTAATTTGCTGATTAAAGTTTAGCTACATTTTCTTAATGCACTTTAGCAGCCAGTTTCAACCCGCAGTAACGAAACCCTGCCCCAATGCTGCATAGGCACATATGTGCCTCTTCAGAAAGTGCTGCCGTCCACAGGAAGAGGGGATTTTGATACTAATGCACATTTCACACAATCGTAGAATATTACAGTCATGATAGATAGATAGATAGATAGATAGCCTCTCCTGCAAGGTGTGCCTTACACCTCCTCCCTTCTCTCTGGTGCTTGCTATCACTAATATTAGGAGTAGCTTCTCCCCTCTACTCACGTGAGCTGGATCCTGGGTTCTTTTCTGGCACCTGGTGTCTCCACCCAAGGTGACTCCTCACTGGGTCATGCAAAGGAATGACACTCCCAAAATAACAGAATAACAAACTCCCAACTCCTCCCCCGCTCTGGCTCTCTCCCTGGCACCATCTCAGGGAGATAGTATGCCAAGGCTGAGTCCCGAGGCGGAGCACCTGCAGCATTGTGGCACTGGCTGGCTTAAATAAAAGTCCTCTGATTTTATTTTTCACTCCTGGGAGGGGCAGGACCCTCTCCCAATCCTACCAGGCTCACTGCTCCCTGGCCTGGGATCCTCCTGGGGTCTCAGCTGGCTCTCGGTAGCCAGGCCAGACCTCTTTGCAGGATGCTGTCACTGCAGGGCTGGAGCTGTCAGATCCATGCAGCTAGATCTCACAGCAGAGCCAGAATGCCCTGTGGGAGGAATGGCAGCTCAGCAGGGACACCCAGCTTCCAAACCAAAACCAAACTTCAGCTGTTTCTCTGAGTCAGGCTGTCCCCTGCTAGGGGTTATGTCCCTTGTCCACTTGTTATTGGTTCATGGACTGCTTGGTCCAGATCACCCCATGCAGAAGTCTCCCTCTTGGCCCACCAGGGTTCCTTCTGTCCCCACCCCAGCTCAATGCATGCTGGGAAACGGGGTCAGAAAGCTCTGGTAGCCATTATAGTTGTAGTCCTTCTGGTAGGGCCCCCTTGGGTGTGTCTACTCTGCACACAAAACCTAGTCTGTGGGATCCGGGCTTATGGGCTTGGTGTTTCCAAGCCCATGCTTGAGCGTCCATGCTGCATTTTAAATCTGGGTTTACAATTGCTGGACCCTGTCTCTCAGCAGGACTCAGGCTCTGACTCATCTCCAACAGGGTCCTAGAAGCCAGGTACTTGCTGACCAAGTCAGACTGATTTGTAGGGGGGTGGAAAGGGGCTTGTGCACTGCAGACATACCCATAGAGACTCAGTCTGCCACTTCAGGAGCTGGCAAACCCCAGAAAACGCTCTGTCCCCACCCAGCCTCCAGATATGCAACTCTTGGCTCCGTAAATGAGAGTGCATTGTCTGTTTGTGGCTTCTGAGCCAGTGCAGAGGGAGGAAGCAGCTAGGACCCAGGCCATGGGACAGACTGCCTTGGCCCCTGTCCTGAAAAGCTTGACAAGGAAACAAATGCAAGGCAGGACACGGGCCAGCAGCTCCTAGCGTGACGATGTGAAGACTCTTGATGAGCAGAAGAGACGGGAGGCTGATTGAAGAGGAGGGTGTAGGGGGAGATTTGAAAGGGAGGTTCTGGGCAGGTGGGCCTTAAAGATCAATGCCAATGCCCTGAATGGCACCCAGAAGTGAGCAGGAAATCCATGTGGGCTCTGAACAGCAGGCAGAATGTGCTTATTATGCCCAGCAATACCAAGAAAGCAGGCAGCGACATTCTGCACCAGGACGAGGTTCTGAGTGATCTTTGTGGGGACCCCCATGCTGAAGGGACTGCAGTGATCTAGTCTACAGAGATAGCAGCCACCATCACCACACCAACCATAAACATGCCCTTCTGGTCACCTCCACCAGCTGGGAGTGTAGGAGAAATCCCTGCTCCAGAAGTGCTCTACATGGTGAACCTCACATAAGGATAAAAGATGTACAGTGCTCCTCCATCCAGATCATCAATCCTGAGATTCTCTCCAGATGCTACCAACTAGAACCACCTCTGTCTTGTCTGGACTGAGTCTTTGCTTAGCTTGTTCCCAGGCAGGGATCACCTGGAAAAGTTTGCATAAACACTCTCCCTGTTCCCACTGCCCAGGACATGTCTCACAGCACACATTGCTGTCCTGAAAGACCACTCACCCCTTCACGCTGGGATCTCACGCTGGTCATTGTTTTATTAGAGTTATCAGCATGCCAAGCCTCAGGGTCACACAAAGGAGTTCAATACAATGCATTAGAGGGCTGGGCTCCTCGCACTCAGAGGAGCACAGTGTGTAGTGTGTGACTTCTTAGTCCCCTGGCAGTACACTGAATTAAGCTAATCAATGTAAATGAGTAGATGAGTAAGAGGACTGACCTCAGATAAGGATTTTAGTTGCTTTAGAGAGAGCAGCTTTGGGTGCCTCACTGAGCAGGATTTATGCAATGTTGCTGTAGCCATGTCAGTCCCAAGATATTAGAGTAGACATGAAAAAGAGCTCTGTGTAGCTCAAAAGCTTGTCTCTTTCACCAACAGAAGTTGGTCCAATAAAAGATATTGCCTCACCCACCCTGTATCTCTGAGCAGGATTTAGGCCTTTTGAACAAACAGCTGAGAGAAGAGAGGATGTTATTAAGTCATAATACCTCCTCTGACACTCTCAATTCTATTCTGCTGTCATGCATGGGCAGATCTCCCAATGCAACATGATTAGTGGACACCGACTGGGAGGTCCAGGAATGGAAAGGAAGCAGAATATCAGAGTCACCATCTGCCATGCTGACCTGAGAGCAGAACTTTAACCAGAGGAATGCAACTTAGTAAAAGTTAACCAGGTCCTTGGTGCACGTGTTATCTATAGCAGTGGTCTCCAAACTTTTTTGATCGTGCACCCCATCGGTAAAAAAATTTTGAGCACGCACCCCCTGCTTCCGGCCGAACTGTCGAAGCAAAAAAAAAAAAAAAGCCGCTCGGACTCCCGGCCGAACTGCCAAGGGGGGGAAAAAAAGCGGCGCTGCTCCGGCGGCGCTCCTCCTGCTGCACACCCCGAAGGATCCTCTTGCGCACCCCACTTTGGAGACCACTGATCTATAGTACAATGAAATGCACTAATTCAGTCTGTAAGTCAGCCTGTAATCCTCAATGCCCAAGTGACTGCAAGGCCTGGTATAAAGCTTGTTTGCTCATTCAGGAAAGACAATGGGGCCTATCTCTGCTTAGTTTGCTGCAAGTCCCCTCATTTTCCCAGGGCCGCCCGGGGGGGGGGAGGCAAGTGGGGCAATTTGCCCCAGGCTCTGGGCCCCACAGGGGCCCCCACGAGAATATAGTATTCTATAGTATTGCAACTTTTTTTTATGGAAGGGGCCCCCGAAATTGCTTTGCCCCAGGCCCCCTGAATCCTCTGGGTGGCCCTGCATTTTCCATTGACTTTAATGATCTAGGTAATTGCACACTGGGATTTTTTAATGGAAGTATTAAAATCAAAAGAGTGAAAACCCCAATTATTGTCCTGCTCTGCTCAGGAGACCACAGGTCTGGTGTGCTGCTCTCCCTGCACAAATGGAACTCCCCAGTGGATCCCATTTAAGAGCTACCATGAGGGTCAAGGAGTAGAATTGTGCCCTGCGAGAGGCCCTGGATATTGAATTCTGCCATAGTCTCAATGTGGGCAATTCTCTAGGTTCCGAGTATTAGATAGCCCCACCAGCTACACAGAGAGGGAAAAGAATACAAACTAGGAATGTAAAATTCAACATAAAAGGGAAGCTCCTTGTATGCTATTGGTACATCTGGTGTGACTGGGAGCAGGTGCATTACTTCAGTGATTGTCACTTAGAGACAGGAGTGGTCTCCAGATTTGGGGCTTTGGCATGTAGGCAGAGCCCTGGAGGGGAAGGACCTCTTGGGGCTCACCATTAGGATCAGGTGACAGTGATGACCTCAGGACATTACTCGTGGAGGAATTCTGCACCACTGCACATGCACAGAATTCATATCCCCCACAGATTTCTTTGCTTTCCTGCAGAAAAAATGACTTTCTGACAGGGAAGCTGCAAGAGCAGTCACGCACCACTCCCTAGCACAGTAGGTACATCATTTCACGCACCCGGAGCAGCTGGCAGAGAGGTAAATCACTGCGGGGCTGGAGACACCCCAGCCAGTGGCTTCTACCCTGAGCCGGGATCAGCTGCTAGTCCTGGCTGCGCTGGAGGCAGGAGAGGACAGGACTTCCTCTTCCCCTGCAAGGAGTGTCTGGGGCTGTTTCAGACCCACACCCAGAAACCTCCCCCAGTTGCAGGAAGCTCAGCATCCTCCCCTGCATCCTGCCCCCATCACTCCTCAACTGTGGGGGGAGGGGTCACTGGGACAGCTGCTCCCCCATCCACCCAACCCCCGTGCATCTGGATCTCCCATACCCAGATCCCCCTGCCAAGCCTTACCATGTACATCCAGAACTCCCCTAGCCCTCCATACCCAAGCCCCACCTCAACCCCTGCATCTGGAGCACCTCTTCACGCAGACCCCCTGCCTCTGGACCCCCACCCCTGCACGCAGACCACCACCCACTGAGCTCCCTCCACTCAAACCCCCACCATGATGCCCCAGTCTCTGCACTACCCTGAGCCCCCACATCCAGACCCCCAACTAGCTGCACCCAGACCTCCACCCCACCAAGCCCCACTCCCCCACACCCAGACCCCTCCACTGAGCACCAACCACCTTCACCTGGAACATCCTGCAGAGTTCCATTGCCCCTGCACCTGGAGTCCCCCCCAACGAGCCTCTGTGCATCCAGATCCCAGCACACCTAGACCCCCCCACTGAGCCCCTACATGCTTGGATCCTGCCTGGTTGAGCCTACCTGCCCTCCACACCTGGTGCACCTGGCGCAGAGGGGCAGGGACCCAGGGTGTTTCTGGGGCAGGCCCAGGCCTTGTGTTGCATCAGGGTCTGGTGCAGCCTCACCACTGAGTCCGTGTCCCGGGGGTGGGGGGGCTGCAGAGTGATCTCCCACCTTCGTGCAGTCAGTGGCCTGTGCTCCCCACTGCCATGCTGGAGCCTCTGCATTTTTTTATTGACAAATAAAACTTGCAGAATTTTAAAATAATGTGCACATAATTTTTAATTTTTTTGGTGCAGAATTTTTAAATTTTTGGCGCAGAATGCCCTCAGGAATACGGACATGCCCATCCTCTGGTTCTAGGTCTCTAAATTCATAAATGTGAATGTCATCGCTTAGCCAACTCCAGCTCAGGACCTGATTTCTCAGATAACCCCTGTTCTTTTCTCTGTATGACACGCAGTCAAAATCATCCAGTGATAGCAAGAACCGCCACAAAAAGCCCAAGGACACCAAGCCAAAGGTGAAGAAGCTGAAGTATCACCAGTACATTCCGCCTGACCAGAAAGCAGAGAAGTCTCCTCCGCCCATGGACTCAGCCTATGCTAGACTCCTCCAACAGCAGCAGCTCTTCCTGCAGCTACAAATCCTCAGCCAGCAGCAGCAGCAGCACTTCAGCTACCCTGGAATCCACCAAGCACAGCACAAGTGAGTCAGTAGCCTGTAAAGAACAATGTCTGCACAGCAGCCTGAGGCTTAGATGTTTTGGGGGGTTTTCTAAGCTCTCCTGCAGGTCCCTCTTCTATGCTTGTGTGCCTGTTGGTGCAGCATAGCAGGGATCTGGGAGCACAGTTTGAAAATGTAGCCCTGGTCACATCCAAAGCCATATTCTGACTGGCCAGATAGAGGGATGACAGCCACATAAGGCCTCCTTTGATCCCCCCTGAAAATGGACAAGGAAAGATAAGCATCCCCAGTCCTCTCTCTGCAGCCCCATCCCATGAACTCTGAAGGCTCTTGCTGATCTCCTTTCTGGGGCTCCCCATGCCCTGCTATAGTGTCTCCAATGTTGTTTACAATCACCTCTAGATGGAGCATTATATACTGGGACCTTAGGTCACCCCTCTAAAGTGAAGAAGAAAGCAGCTATGAGGAAGAAGTTAAATCATATTTTAGATGGGCAAGGGCTGTTCTTTGGCCACCCTTCCATAAGTAAGTCCCATTTTCTATTAGTAAATGTGGCAAAAACTGGACACTATTACCAAAAACTTCTCCTTTGTCATTGCAGGCAACCAAGTGAGCAAATGGTCAAAAGTTCAAACTCTTCATCAACTCCAGTCACCAACATACCCCTTTCTCCAGTGAAAACCACTTTTTCCGGACAGACCTGTGTTTCTTCTATCAAACCAGGCCCTCTCCCTTCCAACCTGGATGATCTGAAAGTGAGTGCAAACTTCCCATTAATCGTTTGTTAACAGTAATAGTATCTAGCGACACCGTACCTTACAGTGAAAATGCTTTGAAGGCTATCAGGCATCCCAAGGTAATAGTGATGAGCTGGCAGGAACCTAAACTTGCATGTTATAGAGCAAGCGAATGCAGCAAAATATATAAGGCATGGAGAAGAGCTAAGTGCCTTTATGTTTCACAAAGTGCTCTGACGTGTCATGAGACAAATGATGCAATGGTACTAGAGAACATGCTATTGCTGCTGTGCAGGAATCCCCTAATTGCCATCAGATTGAGGCAGGTGGTCAGAGCTGTGCAAAATATTTGCAGGAGAACCCAAAGTGATACCTCCTTGAGGAGCTGTCGGTGGAGAACAAATCCAGGAACTTCTGATTTGAAAAGCATGAGCTCTTACTGCCTGAACTTAAGGACTAGTCCTGTAGCTAGAAGCTGTTGCTGAGTCACTAACTCTTATATAGACCAGCCCGTGAGGGAAAGGGTGGGGAATAAAGACTCACACTAGATTGATAAAACAATGAGGAGTCCGGTGGCACCTTAAAGACTAACAGATTTATTTGGGCATAAGCTTTCATGGGTAAAAAACCCACTTCTTCAGATGCATGGAGTGAAAATTACAGATACAGGCATAAATATATTGATTGATGTGGGTCATTTACACACACAATTCTTTCAGGTTTTGTTACTTAAACTCAAACATGATTAAAGTCCCAGACCAGTCTCTTGCGGAAGCAGGGATGTGTAAAATAATCCTTATTATTCAGAGACATGAATAAGGATTAAAGCAAGTGGAGCATGTGTGTAATGAAGTCCTGGCTGAGTCATCTGGGAGGCCTGAACCTGAGCCATATGGATCTAAAAGCATGAACTTCTGTTAGCTAACTAGCCTGTTAGCAAGCTCATGGCCAGTAGCAGACTCATAAACCTCTATAGGAGGGCCAGCTGCTAGCAGGGACACCAAGCCCCATGAGAATTACTACACTGCTATCCATATTACCCATTCACAGCTCCGGCTCTCCACTTATAGCAGCTCTGGCTGCTGGAAGGAGGAATGTATTTCCTCTGCTGGGACACAATGAGGCTGTTAGGCTGTGCATGGTGCTTCTAGTGACTGTGAGTAGCAGTGAGGGGTGGGGCACAGTCCCATCAGGCAGGAGAACGCTCCCTGGGGGAAATATTCACAGCAGGGTATTTCCCCACAAGTGTATAAGGAGTTTGACAGTGAGGGGAGGTGCTGGAAGTGACTATCATTAAATGGCTGGCTCTGCTTCTAGGTGTCAGAACTGAGGCAGCAGCTCCGAATAAGAGGCCTCCCCGTATCCGGTACGAAAACAGCACTGATGGAACGTCTGCGGCCTTTCCAGGACTGCAGTGGCAGTGTGGTGCCAAACTTCAATGAAATAACAACGGTCACCTTTCCAGTCACCCCAACAAACACGCTGTCCAGCTACCAGTCACAGCCCTCGGCCAGCATGCTATCCAGCAGCTTCTATCAGTTTGGCAGCACCAGCTCCTCCCCACCCATCTCCCCAGCATCCTCTGACCTTTCCGTCAGTGGCTCTTTACCAGACACATTCAACGATGGACCAATGACTTCCCCACAGTTTGGTCTCCAACCATCCCCTGTGCACGGCAGTGCTGAAGAAAGCCTAATGGGCAGCATGAATGGAGGGAGCATCCAGTTGGAACTGGAAGGGATCGACACAGAGAAAGACAAGATGCTGGTGGAAAAGCAGAAGGTTATCAATGAACTGACGTGGAAGCTGCAACAAGAGCAGAGACAGGTGGAAGAGCTGCGGATGCAACTCCAGAAGCGAAAAAGGAACAATGGCTTGGAGGAGAAGCAGCCACCCACCCAGCATTTCTTCGGTGTTCCCATCAAGCAAGAAAACACAGTATCCAGCTGTCCATTCTCATCAAAACAAACTGCCTTGAAAGCCCAAGCCAACAGCTTGGATAAACTAAGTAACTGTGGGACGCCGCAGCTGCCTCACATTGTAAACAGCCTTTGCATGGAGTCAGCGGGCCAGAGCACCATCACCTCCTCCACGTTTCTAAGCCCACAGTGCTCTCCACAGCATTCTCCACTTGGGACTGCAAAGAGCCCACAGCATATCAGTCTGCCACCATCCCCTAACAGCCATTACCTTCTCTCTGTGTCCCCTGGCTCTCAGGGAGAAGGGCGCAGTGTTTCCCCACAGGCCAGCAATCGACTTCGCCCAGCACCGGTAAGTGGGGAATGCACAAGGCTAATGCCATTCTGTCCTATCTCGATGGAGATTGCACTGGTATTAAAGGTTGCTTTGGGGGTTGCTTGTCCAAATCTCTCTGACCTGGGAATGAGGTTGGGCACAGGCCATTCCATGAGCTCTCCAATGTGCTCTGACAACCCTGGAACACCAGAGGAACCGCCTGTCCTGCAGCACTTCCACATCCTTGCTCCCCGTCCTGCCTGGAAGCAGGAAGTGCAGCTGCTCCTAAAATGTATCACTCTGGCAGAATCGTAAACTGGCCCATGTGAGCATGACAGGGCCTCACTAAACAGACTGGGCTTTCCCCTGCAGCTCGGGCACTCACAGAACAGTCTTTGGCTTGCGGCATGGGAGCCCAGGCTCAAAGCGCATTTGCAAATGGGAGTTCTCCAGGCAGAGCCAAGGGTTCCATCCCAGGAGCAAACAGGGCTCAAAGTAGGGCAGTGGTGAGTGGAGTAGCATCTGCTCCGTCTTCCCTCACCAAGCTGTAGGCTGCATCTTTGTGACTCTACAAAAAGGAGTGCCACAGGTCAGGAGTCCTGTGTGCCTCTCTCCAACCTGGGCCAGCCGGCATACTGACTTCCTTGGAGAGAGCAGCAGGAGTGCCAGGGAGAGCTCATCACCCAAGAGCCTGGGTGTGCTGCACAGGGTGTGCCCAGAACAGCCACCACTCCATGCAAGCTGCCTCCTCGGTGCCTCCACCACACAGGCTGAGGTCAGAGTAGCTGGAAGGGCCAAATCCTGAGCACATGCAGTGACCAGCTCCAGTGAGTTTGCCAAGACCCTGGTGACACTGGATGTGTTCACAGAGCTGCTCACGATCGAGGGACAGTTAGGAACAAAATCACAGGAACATAGGCAGCAGCAGTACAGCACAGGAAGAGGAGGGCAGCTCTGGGAATCCGGGGGCACAGGCAGTACGGTTGCTTTGGGGGTTGCTTATCCAAATCCTGGGGGCCCTAAGCAGGAATATTTTGGGGGACCACCTACACAACACATACAAAAAAAGCAAATGGGGGGCCCTTGAGCTGCTTGGGGCCCTAAGCAATTGCTTAATCTGCTTATACCCAGCACCGGCTCTGTCAGGGGAGACTGCACACCATTGCCGACCTCCAGGGGTCAGAGATCATGAGTCAGCCCCAACCCCTGAGCCGTTCATAGCGCTGACGCTGGGTATTTGGTTTGTCGTGTGTTGTGCGCTCCCCTGCCATTCCTGGGGGGCGGGGGTGACAATCAGTGTTGCCAGTGCCCCCAGCTGCCTTGGGAGGAGGGATAGCTCAGTGGTTTGAGCATTGGCCTGCTAAACCCAGGGTTGTGAGTTCAATCCTTGAGGGGGCCACTTAGGGATCTGGGGCAAAATCAGTACTTGGTCCTGCTAGTGAAGGCAGGGGGCTGGACTCAATGACCTTTCAGGGTCCCTTCCGGGGATAGGATACGATATCTCCATTTTGGCCCCTGCTGCAGGAGCTCTCACCCTACACTGCCAGTCCCTGCCCAGCAATGAATGCTTCCCCAACAGCCCCAACCCAGACTTCTGCTCCTCCTACAGCTCTTCCCCCTCCCAGGCCTGGGGGCTGCAACAGGGTCCCCTCTCCCTGTTCCAGGCTGGGGACTTCCAGGTGCCCCTCAACCCCCTCTTCCCTGGCCCAGGCGGAAGCTGCAAGGCAGGGGGAGGGGAAGAGGAACCGTCCCTTCTCTATTGCTCACAGGGGGAGAGGCAGAAGAGGGTGGGACCACCTGGAGCAGCTGGGTTCTTTATCTCCCCCTCCCCTCCTGTGAGAACGGCTCTGGCTGCTGGGGGGCGGGGGGGGAGCGCTGCCTGCAGCAGATCTGATTGGTTGCTCACCCCCAGAAGGTGGGCTGGTGGGGCAGGCAGACAATCAGCATGCTAAAATTGCCAGGAAGTTGGAGCTTCTTGTCTCATCACAGATGGCTCCTGTACCAGCCAATCCTATAACAGCAAAAACATTGCAAGAGCTGGGACTGCTGTGCGAGTGACACGGGGCGGGGGGGCACTGTGGGTGTGACAGGTGGGGGAGGAGCACTGTGGGGGTGACATGGGGCGGGGGGGTGCTGTGGAGTGACTCAGGTGGGAGGGCCACTGTGGGAGTAACGCTGGCAGGGGAGGGGGCCTGTGGGGTTGATGGGTGGGGGAGGGGGAAGCTGTGGGTGTGACAAACTCAGGGAAGGGGACCCTGTGGGGGTGGCAGGCATGGGGGAGGGGGAAGCTATGGGGGTGACACAGGCAGGGGGAGGGGGCTCTGCATGAGTGGCGTGTGACCCCTCCCCCCGTTCAGGGAGATTAGGCCCCTGTCCTGCCCCATCTGCCCAAGGCCCCCTCCCTCTCGCCCACCGGGGCCAGAGGAGTCCCAGATGGCTGGCCTGCCCCGCCCAAGTGCCAACCTGCCCACCCAAGCCACACCAAGTCTCTTCCCATCTGCCCAAACTGCCCTGAGTGCTGACCTGCCTGCCCAAGCCACTCCAAGCCTTGACCGGCCAGAGGAGCTCTGAGCCCTGCTGGGTCCTAGCCCCAGGGCCATGGCAGGAAGCATTAGCGCAGGTTTGGGGAGGCTTAGCCTCCCCCAGCCTCCATTACATGCCACCCATGAGGCCCTGTGGGGGTGACAGGCAGGGGAGGGGGAAGTTGTGGCGGTGACACAGCCAGGGGGAGGGGTCCAGTGGCGGTGGCACAAGCAGGGTGAGGGTGCGCTGTGGGGGTGACTTAGCCAGGGAGGGGGCACTCTGGGGGTGACAGGCAGGGGGGAGAGGGCGCTGTGGAGGTGACACAGGCAGGGGGAGGGGGCATTCTGGGGTGACAGGCAGGGAAGCAGGGCACTATGGGGGATGACTCTGGGAGCAGGGCACTGGGAGTGACTGGCAGTGGGAGGGAGAAACTATGCAGGTTGCAAAGGGAACAGGAGACTAGTGGGTGAAACAGGGTGCAGGAGGAGGCATTAATTTTGATGGTAGCACAAGCAGTGGGAGATGGGTACTGGAGGGTGTGACACAGGCAGTGGGAGAGGGGTAATATAGGAGGTGACACAGGCAGCAGGAGCGGGGCAGTATTGTGGGGTGTCACAGGAAGCGGGGTTGTACTGTGGAGAGCAACAGAGTAGGTGTAATTATTGGGGTTCCTCTATACCCGAAACTCCTAGGGTGCCAGTAGCCTGTCAGCTTGAAGGCAAGCACTATAGATGCTTCAGCAGCTAGGCCTTGTAGCCCAGCCTCGGAGGGTCCCATACCCACTCAGGCATGTGGCTAAAGGAAAGGGTTTTACTAGGCTGGCAGGGAAGGGGCGAGGTTATAAATACCCAGGTACAGAGGCTTAAACTGTTACAGTTCAAACTGAGCAATAGCAGTGTGTGCGTGGGGCTTTTCAAGCCTCGTGCCTGGGGTGCCCTCTCCAGTCCAGTCTCTATTTCAGCAAATAAGTATTTGGGGGTTACCAAGCCAGGCTTAGTTAGTGTCTCTCATTGGGCCACTCTGCACTGGCTCCCTGCCCAGCTGCTGTCGCTCCATATACGGTCCACACAGTCTTGCACCCAGCTGTGATGTCCAGCAGTCACAGCCTGTTCCACACACAGCTCTGTTCCCTTACCTGGCCTGGGGGAGGGGATGTGCAGTGGGGAGTGAGCTGATGGGAGTTGTAGTTCTCTTCTTTGTAGCTCCATCACACAGGATTGTACCACAGGGAGCAGGGAGCTGGGTTGTACCATGGGGAGCAGCAGGGTCATGGCACAGGTGGCTGGGTTGTACCATGGGGAGCAGCAGGGGGAATGGCACAGGGAGCTGGGTTGTACCATGGGGAGCAGCAGGATCATGGCACAGGGAGCTGGGTTGTACCATGGGGAGCAGCAGGGGGAATGGCACAGGGGGCTGGGTTGTGCCGCAGGGAGCAGCAGGATCATGGCAAGGGGCTAGGTTGTACCATGGGGAGCAGCAGGGGGAATGGCACAGGGGCCTGGGTTGTGCCACAGGGAGCAGCAGGGTCATGGCACAGGGAGCAGGGGCACAGTGTCACCATTTTAATTTCCAAAGTGGGCTCTAATCATCGCCTGTATTTTAGGGCCTCCTGTATTTGCACTCGGGTCAGCTCTGCATGCCCAGCTGTGTTTGTGAATTAGGAGTCTCTGACTCTCCTGAACTGCATGTGCAGATGTCAGCGTTTGGGGGCGTGGAACATTTGCAAGCCCAAAATTTCCGATTGACAGCATTTGGCATTGTGGGTGGAGAGAGGCTGGGGCTGCATATGGTGTGCCATGGGGGGCACTTCACCCTACCTCTGCAGTTCCAGTCTCTGGTCACATTCTCTTCACGTGGCTAAAAATCAGACACCATAACCCAGGTCCACCTATAAACAATGTAACCAGGGCAGCTCTTCTGTCTTCTGAGCTCCCTGTTCCACAGCAACCCCCTCCTCTGCCCTGATGTGAGCGAGGCCATTGGGAAGGTTCTGAGCCTAACTCTGCTTGGCGTGAGTCCTTCCCAGCTGGGGCTGCCTCTCAGATCTCCAGCTGGGATGTCACACCAGTGCCGGGGGTCCTCACCTGAGGAGGGTGTGTATGACAGAGCAGCACTAATGACCTGTGCTCTCTGTGACATGGATCTGAGCCATTCCTCTGGGTTCCCAGTTGGGGTGTTGATGGGTCACTGAGAATCCTGGTGAAGAAGGAGCTCCAGCTGCTGCTGCTGGGATATGTGTGCATCACTCCCACACTAATCAACACTCCCAGAAATAACACTGCCTGCCACAGTCATGCTGCGCCTTGCCATGATAACACCATGGGAACAGGGGAGACGGGGCCAGCCAGCAGGGGCAGAGCAGTCTTGGAGCGAAGTAGAAGGAAAGGGAAAGGAATTTGTTATCTGCAGGGAGGGGGTTGGTAGCTAATCTTTTCACAGATTCATAGACTTTAAGGCCGGAAGGGACCATTCTGATGTTGTCTGGCCTGCTGCATAACAGGCCGCAGAATGCTACCCAGTCACATTCACTGGCAAGAACCCAGTACAAAATGAGCAGGTGTTCTAGCAAGTTTCCCTCAGAACCTCTGCCAAGAAACTCATCTTTGAGTTGCAATATTCCTGCTAGGCCAGTGTGTGAGCCCCTTCTAAGCAGAAGATACCACTGGTTCTGTAAATGCTCTGTGTCTGTTTTCTGGAGTGGTGAAATGGGTGGGATTAGAAAGACTGCAGGATAAGACCCGTGCAAGTCATTCCCTTGTGGCTTAATCCAGCCTCACAGTATTCTTCTCACCACTTACTTAGGGCAAATAATTGGGACATTTAAAACAGAATCAGTTTTTACATGATCATCAGAAGTGAAGGGCAAGAGATTTCAGGCTGAGGGGTCACGTATGACAGTTTTGCAAGGATGTCCTCACCCATGTAAACCAGATCTTCAGAGAAGGTCCAGAGTATTGACCCACTGTGCCTCTAGAGACCCTTTGACAAGGGGCAGTAGAGATGAGTGGTGGGGTTACTGCATCTCCTAGCTGGAGCATTGTCCAGTGATTCAGACAATTGAGTCATACAACAGAATTTGGGTTGGGTGTCAAAAAACAAGCATCACACTAATTAGCATAAGACCTGGTCAGGATCAGCCAGGGCTGCTGAAGTGTGAGAGGAGCGATAAGGGCAGAGGAGGCGGGTTCACCCATCAGTAACGCGGTATCTTTGGGACCTTGCTGTCTATGTTTGGCCAATATTTTTCACCAGCATATTATTTTGCCTGTTTTTGCTCTTCCTCTTGTTCTGGTGTAGGGACATTCAGAGCTGAGCTGAATGCGGGTGCTGAAAGACAAACAGCTTAAGGTCACCTCATGTTAAAATGCACAGGAACTGTGCATACAGACCTGAATGGTTTCCTCATAGCTAGGGGAACTCATAACTAGTCTCCTGAATCCATCTGTCCTGCCCACAGGCTTGATTTTTCCCTCACTTAGTCTGGTTTGGCACTGGTGTAATACCATTGACTCCAGTGGAGTTACTTCTGGTTTACACTGGGGTGAGAGGCGGCTTGGGCCCCAAATAAAGGTAGAAAGAAAGGCAGAGAGGAGCATAACCTTTTGCCTGTGGATTGATTACATTTCCCTATATTTCCCCCACGCAGATGGCTACGCAGGCAGGTCAAAAGTTTTCTATTCCATCCCCAAGTTTTTGTAAGTCAAGCCCAGCCCTCTTGGAGGTAAAGCAGCCTCCATCCTATGCGGATGCAGTGAAGCAGGTAACTGCATGGTTTTTATTTTCTACAGGAATAGGTTTTACCATTTTGATCTTGTTCTGTTTTGGTTGAGTTTTATGGAACTAGTGACTGTGGCAAGTACAGCATATCGCCTGGTCTGCGAGTGAAGCAGGCACATTTGATGTGTACGAGAAATAGCTTGAATTGACATTTTAGGCCTAAGTGCACAAAAGACGTTAGGTGCCTAGAAGATCACTGTGATCCACAAAGCCTGAGTTGGATGCCCACACTCCCTGTCTATTGAATGGGGGAGTGAGGAGCCTTAGACTCCAATCCACAAAAGCCAGCATACTAGGCATGAGCTAGCCAGTGGGAGAGGCCAATGACGGGGTACGTGGTCAGAGGTAGGTGCAAACACTCTCTTGGCAGTAGGTGCCTGTGCTGTCAGCAAGGATCCCAGAGGGAAGGAGAACAAGAATAACCCCAGAACTGTTAGCCTAGTGGTTAGGGGCCTTGCCAGGGATGTGGAAAGCTCCTCTTTTGTATGAACTCACCTGAGGGCCCGACCAACTCCATAGGCGCCAACTCCATGGGTGCTCCGGGGCTGGAGCACCCACGGGGAAAATTGGTGAGTGCTCTGCAGCCAAGCTCCCCGCCCCAGCTTACCTCCGTCTGTGTGCTGTCCCTGCTTCTCCCAGCGCTTGCCTCCCACAGCTGTTTCGCGGCGTAACAAGCTGTGGGGGGAGGAGCGGGAACGCGGCCCACTCAGGGGAAGAGGCGGGGCCAGGGCAGGGATTTGGGGAAGGAGTCCAATAGGGGAAGGGAGGTGGCGGAGTTGGGGCAGGGATTTGGGGGAAGGGGTTGGAATAGGGGCAGAGTCAGGGTGGGGCGGGGGGGGGGCACGAGCACCCACCAGCACCAGGAGAAGTTGGTGCCTTTGGATAGAGGTGGGTAGCTTCTGAGCGTGCTTGTCAGATTGGGTCCTGCATGTGACTTAGGCGGCCAAACACCTCTCTTCCCCCAGTTTGTGAATTTGCCCCAGGACATAGGTGGGAGATTGGCACCCGGATGCCCACCGGGGAGCAGGTGCACATGCCCAGCGGCAGGAACACAGGCACTAGGGAACTTTTACTGCATACTGTTAGGCGCTGAGTAACCCTAGGCACCTGTGGGAGCAGCTGGAGTTTTGTGCATCGCAGTGGTCCAGAAACTGGGCCTTAGCTGCTTAATGCCTGTTGTGCATCCAGGCGTTAGCTGCTAACTATTGTCTCAATGTGACAGAAAAGCATCAGACTTGATTTTATTTGAATACTGTGCTGGTGAAAGGTGCTAGGCTGACAACCCTGCAGACTGATGCCCTGGTCAAGCAGAGCAGAAGGGGCTAGTGATACGGGGAGCTCCAGTTTTTGGTGCCCAAGTTGAGACACCTCAGATGGATGTGAGCTCCAAGGGGGGAGGAGGGGAAACTTTGGAAACTTGGCCCCTTTGAAGTGTCCCAACTTGGGCAGACCAAATCACTAGTCACTTTGGAAAACCTTGGCTTCTGTAGTTAGACCCAGAGCAAATACAAGCTTGGCCTACTCTGCCCCCTGCCAGAATGCCTCAGCCTTGTGCCTGAGGTGGAGAGGGTAGCTCAGTCTCCATAGTCCATTTCGTCCCTCGCATCGCATGAGACTGCAAACAGGGTGCCACTTAGTGCCAGCTGTGATGGTGGATAGTTGTTCCATTGGTAACTAGACTGAGACCACCAAACTCATCCCACGTGGGCCATTGGATAGCACTAAATATTGGCACATAATGGCTGGGGGACGAGGAGTCGTTTTGTATTTAAATCAAAGGAAACAACAGGGAAAGTGCATTTCGTCAGCAAGGCTCGGCTGGCCAGCAGAGGGATGAGGGATAGAGGAGCAGGCATCTTGCTGGGGCAAGCACTGGGTGTGCTGGGCACAAGAGTCCCAAGGAGGCTGTGTGCACCCAACTTGGTCCTCAGGCTCCTGAAGCCCAGGTGCAAAGCAGAGGCTGATTTAAATGGTTGTCAAAGGTGGCTGTGCAGTGACCATGGAGCCTATGAGCTCAGTTCTACCTGCAGGGAGGGGACAGAAACCAGCTTATTGCTCACTAGCCACAGCAAATTAGGAAATCAGGAGCCAAGCACATCCACACTGCATGGAGAATCTCACCTTTCCAGCACTCTAGGACTAGCAAAGCTGCATCTTGTGCTCTGGCCCCTGGCCTGAGAAACCGCTTCTAACCCCCTGCTCTCCTCTTGTGGTGTTTTGCTGCAGCAGATGACTCGAAGTCAGCAAATGGACGAGCTCCTGGATGTGCTGATTGAGAGTGGAGGTAGGCAGAGATTTGATACCTTACACACAGTGCCCTTGCTGGAAAAGCATGCTCAGCGCCATGGTGATGAACATGGGACCGTGAGAGCCCCATTGGAGCAGCCCTCTTTGAGGCTGCCATCTTGCAGTGGCTTTCCCTGAGGAAGGAATGGCTGAGGCTGGTTTTAAAGATTTGTTTTCCATTACACAAGTGGAGCAGTGCTCTGGAGGTGCCCTGCACATGTCCACCACTGCTGGGGAGCTTTGCTTTTAACAAATCCCCATGTGTGTTACTGTAACCACTTTCCTGTGGAGAGCCTGTCCTGTGGTTATCAGCCATTCCCTAGAGAGAGAGCACCACCTGTGTTCCCTGGAGAGAGAGAAACACTTGGGCCTGTTCCCTGGAGAGAGAGAAACTCCTGTGCCTGTGCTCTGGAGAGAGCACCGCCCGCGCCCCTTCCCTAGAGAGAGAGCACCGCCCGCGCCCGTTCCCTAGAGAGAGCACCGCCCGCGCCCGTTCCCTAGAGAGAGAGCAATGCCCACACCCGTTCCCTAGAGAGAGAGCACCGCCTGCGCCCATTCCCTAGAGACAGAGCAATGCCCACACCCGTTCCCTAGAGAGAGAGCACTGCCTGCGCCTGTTCCCTAGAGAAAGGGCACCGCCCGTGCCCGTTCCCTAGAGAGCTCTGTCTGTGCCGATTTCCCATGAAGAACAATGATACTGTGATGCCTTCTCAGGGGGCCCAGAGCTGTTAGTCACTGTGTGACCCCTCTGCTCCAGCTAGAGAGAGATTTGCTGGTGCTAAGTGGCTAGCCATCCCAGACAAACTTCTCAGGGCTCTGTCAGCCCTTACTTTGCCTTACAGGTAACACTTGTTGCTCCGCAGTTCCTGAGCCCCCTCAGAAAGCATTCCCCTGGAACACCCAGCCCCTGTCATTGGCCACTCACAGAAATTATACCAAGTTTGCTATCTCCAACTAAGAATTCACGCTTTGCTTAATATTACAGCCCAGAGTTCCTCATACGATCTAACAAAGAGAAGTTTATTAAGAAAGATAGAGATTGCAATGATATAAAGAAGGATAATGAAAACAGAAATGGTTACAAATAAAACAGAGTGTAACACACTTCTAAGAGACAAACATAACTTTAGCAGGCAAAAATCTTGGTCTCAGATAAGCAGCTTACCTAAAGCACCTCTCAGTATCACCAGCCACCAGGACCAGGATCCAGCTTTCATGGATACAAAAAGTGCTGTTCTTTTTGCTCAACAAAGGGAGACACCCTTCTTACAGTCCAGTAACCCTTGGCACTGTATCCTTTGGAAGTGTGCCCCCAGATAAAGGTCTTCTCCTCTGCTGTTTCCTCTCTGGGGAGCTGAAGCCATGCAGCTTTCTTAGCCTGTTAATATGTTCGTCCCGTTTGCCTCAGATGCAAATATAATTCCCATTGACTTAGGCTTGCTTTACATCTGAGACCTATGCAGCCAGGTAAAGCAACATTCCTTTGTCTGGGAGAACCTCAGTTATCAGCTCTGCCTGGTTACCTAGTGTAAACCTATTTTTAGCACATAAATACAACTTCTTGAAGAACACCTGTACAGACATCTCATGATGCTTATGCTGACCAGTAGAATATAAGCTTTCATTTGATACCTCATATAACAGTCTTTAGAGATAAATACTATGCCATCCATGTGCTGGTTGCAAGGACTCTGTCAGGCATTGCTGACACAGAGTAGTGACCAGTAATGGCTTTTGTGTCACACAGTGCCCATTCCCCACACTCATTTACCATGGCCATGTCTAGGCAAAGCATTGCCTAGGCCCATGCCTTTGGGGAACACTGATTATGCCCCTTGCCCACACATACGAGCTACGAAGAGGCATTATCTGCTCTGATAATGGCGTATAAGGCCATTGTCTGTACCCTGTCCATATGCCAGTGCCTATCGGGAAAGCATCATTGATGCTTAGCTGTCAGTTGGCTTTCATACTAGGTAATCAAGCTTTAAAAGCATCTCCTGTCACTCGCTCCTTAGAGGGGCTGTCTCTGTGTTCTCAGGCATTGCTGATTATAGCGTTCCATGAGTAGGCCTCGTGGTGACTTTGAAAGCTGAGCAGTTGAGGGCTGGTACTAGCAGGGCCCTGTATGACATGGACAAAGCAGGCCATGTTGGGTTTTGGGGTGATTTGCCAAGAAAGCCAAGGACCCAGGTGTCCTGTTTACAAAGGGTCAGAGCAGCATTCTGATCTTGAGTCACCCCAAGCCTGAGAGTCAGTTGGGCCATCCAGTCTGTGCCGCACTTTCCCCCACATACCCTGGGCTGGCTCTCCTTTCCCCAGTGAGACCATGCTGATCAGTGTCAGCAGCAGCAGTCCCAGCGCACTCTTTGTCCGAGGTCTCTCAGCAGAGGGTTGTTGCAGTGTGATGGGTTTTCAGATGTCTCTGGGGAGCTCCTCCCATGCACAGGGGCAGCGTGGGGGACAGCACAAAGGCGTGTATTGGAAAATCAAACTCATGGGCAATGTAGGCTGGCATCCTTGGCGGCAGCATGACTGCAGATAAGAGGATAAGTAGTACAGGGGCTAAGCCAGGAAGGGCCTTGCAACTGAAGACAGGCAGTTTGTGTTTGATAAGCTGGAGAAAAGGGAGCCGGTGGATGGATGTGAAGTGTGTGTCTGTGGGGGTAAATGGTGCAGGGAGGAAGGAAGTCTTGCTGGAAGATGTCCATTTTTGCACTGATAAGGTTGGGGGAACCCTGAGTGGAGCAGAACGGTGGGGTAGGCTCTGAGGGAAAGCAGGCAGTCAAAGCATGTGGTCAGTGCAGATGGCTCAGGCTGTTACATGGCATGGGTCTAAGCTCTCCATTTCTTTTGCAAACAGAAATGCCAGCCATTGCCAAAGAAGATCGTTCCTGCCTCCAAAAAGTACCTCAGATAACCGTGTCTTCGGGGAACGCCAGCGCTTCACTTCCAAAGGCCTCTGCTCCATTTGAACATGTTTCCTCAGCCCAACTCTCATTTGACCACTGCACTGGCAGCAATGACACTCACCTCGAAGTCTTATTAAATTCCCAGAGTCCCCTGGGAAAGGTCAGCGAGATCCCCCTCCTGAAAATGGGCGGTGAGGAGTCTCACTTTGAAGGGCTGATCGATGGGTTTTCCAGCAAAGTTGCAGATGAACTTCTGACATCCCAGGAGATTCCTCTCTCGCCCATGGAGACCCAACTGTCACCCTCCTCCGCTGAAGGCTCCGGTTTACAAATGAGTTTCACTGAATCGCCCTGGGAAACGATGGAATGGCTGGATCTCACCCCACCTAGCTCAGCCACTGGCTTCGGCTCTTTCACCACCACCGGGCCCAGCCTCTTCAATATAGATTTCCTAGACGTCACTGATCTCAGCTTAAACACCACTATGGACCTTCACTTACAGCAGTGGTGAAAGGTGGTGGCAATACAGATGGGGATGTACAGCAAAAGCAGCCAACCACAAGTCCTTTCATTAAACAACAGAACCAACAGGAACTGAGTCCTGGCCCAAAGGGCTAATGTGCCAACCAGTCAGGGGAAACTGGAGTATTTTTCCCAGTACATAATTCCTATCCTTTTTCAGTGACTAAGAATTGTCAGCACAATGACGCTGACCCTTTATTTTTCACACCTATGTGGCTATTGATGCCTTTTAAAAATGAGACTTCTCTAAAACATTTTTTTAATGCTTTTTCAGTTTTAGCAGCCATTCACATGAGAACTGGAGTAGCTCGTGACATATTGTGTGGAAAAGAGACCTCACCTGGAAGGAAGCATGAAAGCATCCAGAACAGGGTCCAAGGCATTGCTACCGAAAGCCGCCTCATCTCCTTTAAGAAATACTGCACGGCACATCTTAGCCATGGAGAAAGGCCCAGTTTGGTCAGAAGTCTTGTGGGCAGCTAGTGCCATGCTCTCTGCCCACCACAGTGACAAAACACACTGCACTGTACAGCCAGGCCCACCTCGCTCTGCTTCCTGTCTCCATTCCAATTAGTCATTGATTGAAAATGGTTTTGAAGCCAAGTCCCCATAGCACAGACAGCTGCTGTCCAGTCAAGGGCAGTGAGTTGTGCCATGTCAGAGATGTGCCAGAATTCATGTGAGCACATCTCATATGGTCACTTTTAGTGAGTGAAAGCCAAGGCGTGTTCCATGCTGCACAGTTACATTTTATAATTTAACCTCAAAGAAGCCCAAACCACAGATGTCCTGATACCTGATTCCAGCTGCTCAGGTTGCTCATAGTGCTACTGAAAGAACCTGATGCACTGACGGAGCTGTCGATTTCCTACTGGTGTGGTATAAATAACTGGTGTGGTATAAATATGTCTCCAGCAGGGGACAAGGAGCATGTTGAATCAGGAAGTAAACAAACCGAAGCTCTGGAGGGGATCCCTTGGGCTTTTCTCTGCAGTATGAGAAACTTGAGTATGAACCTCTCCTGAACTTGCAGGGAACCCTGAGGGTGGGGGAGAGCCACAGAAATTCAATTGCAATAAATAGCCCCTCCTGTGTGTTCCCCAAGAAATGGAATGGGTCAAAACAGGTCCTTAATTATGGCTGGAGTTTGTGTGACCATCTGTTTGTGCAGTCTATGCTCCCTATGCCAGCCCTCCTCCCTGCCACCCCTCTCCTCTTTGCTCCTCTCTCCTTCCTTTTGCTGAGTTTACTGCTGCCCCACCAGTTGCTCGGCTCAGAGCAAGGTCATCCGGAGAAGAGCTGTGAATCCACAAGGCTAGAGGAGCTCGTTCTTCCCAGTTCATCAGAGATGGATGCTTTGCTGCAGCCCTGGCTGCAGTAGGAAGCCACCTGCCTTTCTCCTCTGAATCACGGTGCAATATTGTTCACCGGGCTCTCCGGTGAGAAAGTCACCATTTGGCTTCCACCAAAGAATCTGATATCTACTGTTTTAGGGATGCATCTACTTTTTTAGGAATTACCTGTCAGCTGTTTTGCAAAAGTAAATATTGTTGCTGACAAAGATTGTTAAAATATTTCCAGCCTGCGTGTATTTAATATTTGTGTTACTGGAAGGGCAGCACACTGGCCATGCAGTCATTTGGGGAAGAGCCCAGTGCAAAGGGACTGTGGGGCAGGGGCACTCCCACGTGGGTGACTTGCTGAAGGTTTGTTGGAGCCTGAGGAGGAGACTCTGCAGCCCTCTTTGGCCCCAGTGATGAGGTATTATGTTGTTGCATGTTGTATAAAGAACATGTTAATAGCTTTTTTAAGTCACTATTTAAAGCACCACTTTTCTATTGTACAAATGTTCACCGGACACTGGTAGCTAGAACAATCACAAGTTGCAATTTGTTAAAAGAATTTCTTTTTTTATAAGTGAGAGATTTTAGAAACCATTCCATGGTGAATTTTAATAGCACTTGAATCCAGAGTAGTTTAGCTGCTGCACTGCCTAAATGTACAGGGCTTTCCAGATAGTTTTCTCCTCTCGACAAATGTATTTCCTTATTTAAAGTGATGCTGTCAACTTAAAACTTGTAAACAGACACGTTTCCTCAGCTATGTTACCAACAACACCTTCATTATTAAATACCCTCTTGCCTTGTCACTCTCACTGCTCTCCGATTGCTGCTTCATTTTGCTCAGCTGGGAGAAGGACAGCCACTGAATTCAGTGTTCAGTTTGTGACAGGTTCCCCCCAGGGTGCCACCTGGAACCGGGGTACCACTGAGCCTTCTGACCCACCAGCCTGGGTTCCCTCTCACACTGTGCTGCTGTGACAAGCTGCAAAGCCCTCCAGCCCGCACTTTCACCAGCATTCACACAGGTAGGGACACACCCAGCTGCAGTCACATGCAGGCTCTCTAGCTACCAGCCTCCCAGCCTAGCACCCCAGTGCTGTACCGTCCTGCCCTGGTCAAATCTGGCCAGTATATGGGTTTAATACCTGGGCTGCCTCTCCCTCAATGTGAAGAGAACAGTGCACACTTGTGGTAACCAAGCAGAGATTTTCCCCAAGCACTCCAGTCAAAGCTCACTGGTTTGGATTAAAACATAAAATAAGTTTATTAACTACTAAAGATAGATTTGAAGTGATTATAAGTGCTAGCAAACAGATCAAAGCAGGTTACCTAGTAAATAAACAAAACACAAACTAAGTCTAAGATATTAGAAAGATAGGATATGAATTAGCAAATTCTCACCTGGGTGATGAGACAGGTAGGCTGCAGATTCTTATGGGACAAGCTGCACTTGCATTACAGCTTGGAATCCCCAGGTCTCATTGCCCTGAATAGGCCCTTCCCAAAAGGCTATCTAGACTGAAAGCATCTTGTCTAGTTGGCATTATTCAGGTGTAACTACAATTGAAGTACAGATACATAGTCAGTATTTATAACTTCAGATACAAAAATGATACATGCATACAAATAGGATAATCATATTCAGCAAATCATAACTTTTCCAATGACACCTGACATGACTTATCTTGTACAAAATGCATGATAATTATGCCATAACCATATAATAATATTATTATTATGACAAATATGGGGTGCAGCGTCACACAGTTCACTGTGGGCTTCTCAGGGGCTCAGCCTTAAGGGCTCTGTATTTATTTAAACTCCACATTTTCACTGGCAGGTTCATAACAAGCTAATTGGAGCATTTCTCTTGGTCTGAGGGCAGGAGCTTTGGAGCTTTTAGAAAATCTGATCTCTGGATCAGATGTGAGTTATACTGTCCCGTTAGAATGAAATGGCTGGTGTGCTAGTGGCTGCCCAAACACCTTATGCTTTCCCAGCGTGCTGTGGAAGCCTCAGAAGCTAAGCTTCTCGCACCCAGCATGACTAGCTTCTGTGTCAAATGTCTGCTGGGTTCTCTCGACAGATCAAGCTGTGTTCCGTTATCCCCTGGCTTGCTGCAATGTACCAGTGCAATGCCCTGCCTGCCAGCTTTGCCTGAGGCTCCTTGCTTCCCTGGACTTCGAGGAACAAGGAGAATGGCACAGCTTTACACATGAAACCAGCAAAGCTGCTGGCGCGTTCCCAGGCCCAGCTAGAGAATGGATTTCAGTTAGCTCTGATGCCAGTTCTCTGATCATGGTGCAGGTTGGAAATTCTGCAGTCTGATTGGATCATCATTTACTCATGCTGTGAGTAAATTAGCCAATCAGAATAAATCCTTTAATTATTGGATTGCTACTACTATTAATTGATAATAAAAAGTAAAGGTTTCTCTTGCAGATGCCGAGGCAATCTCTGAGACCTCTGCCTGTGTCTGGCTCTTCCAAGGAGACCCGAATTACTATAGGGCTGCATTCACAATGACACTTAGGCACCTAAATCTCTGAATCAGGCCTCACTGGAACTCACCAAGCCCCCATCCAGCTACCCTCGAACCCTGTAGGTGCCAAAGTGCCCTTGGTGCCTGTTTGCAGAAGACGCTCCTGCAGTGCCCTTGGCTCTGTGCCTGCTCACTGCAGCCTCATGCTAGGTGCCTGCCGCTGCACGACCCAAGAGAAGCTAGGCATCCCCGCCTAACCCAGCTGCAGGCCCAGAGCTCACAGAAAACAGCTGGGAGAGTGGGGGGAAGAAGGACGAGCCTCATCTCCCTCGTAACTTGTAGCTCAGTGGTTAGAGCACAGACCAGGCATGTGGGAAATGCTGGGCTTTGCTGCCTCCTAGGGGTGTGCACTAACCACCGAGCTATGGGGCACTGTGATGTGGGGAACCCCTCGTTCTTGCTTGTTGAAGCTGCTCCACTGTGGCTAACTAATGAGAGACTCATTGGGCCCAGAGAGGGAGCTACAGCATGAGAATGACGCTGTAGCCTAGTGGTTAGCCGAGGCAGTGCTAGCCCATTGGGGGCCCAAAGCAGGAATAATCCCCCCCCCACACACACACACACAGCATAATAAATAGCGAATAGGGGCCTCCTGAGCTGCTTGGGGCCCTAACCAGTTGCTTAGTCTGCTTATGCCCAGCGCCAGCTCCGGCTAGAGCTCTCGCCTATGACATGGGAGCCCCTGCAGCCAGTCCCCTTCTCCAATGTCTTTGCCTGACTAGCAGAGGCAGCTGCTAACTCTGCATGCTGGTGTTGTGGCTCCCATTTATAGGTGCCTAACTCTCCCCAGGCTTTGTATAGGGAGCCTGAATGCCTCACCCAGGCTGTGGATTGGACGAGGAGCCTAACATTAGGGACTGCAGTGCTCACTCTGAGTCCCCTTTGTGGCACTAGCCCTCTCTAGCTATTCTGAACACCACACCCCTGCCAGAGCCAGGAGCATCCTCCAGCACTCTCAGGGCTCTCTACTGCAGCCACCAACCTCCCAGGAAAAAACGGGGGCCTTGCTGAAACTCACCAGCACCTCTCCTTAACAGCCAGAGGGGGTGCTGGGACTTATGCCAGGTGGTCCTTAGCTCAAGCTGCAAAGCTCCTGCACCAGAAAGCCTGCTGTGCTTGTCCCCTCGCTCCTTTCTCTTCCCCTGCCACAACTAACCATGACTGCTGGCAGGGCCGGCTCTAGGTTTTTTGCCGCCCCAAGCAAAAAAAATTTTTGGCTGCCCCCAACCCCAGCCCTGGGCTCTCCCCCCCACCCTCACCCCCTGCCGCCCCAACCCTGGGCTCTCCCCCCATCCCCACCCGCACCCCCTGCCGCCCCAACTCTGGGCTCTCCCCCCCAC
>NW_020664543.1:25640780-25745416 GCF_002925995.2 Terrapene triunguis
CCCGCCCCCCCAACCCCTGGGCTCTCCCCCCACCCCCCCCCGCCCCCCCTGCCGCCCCAACTCTGGGCTCTCCCCCCCACCCCACCGCACCCACTCCCCCTGCCGCCCCAGCGCTGGGCTTCCCCCCACCAGCGCTGACTCTGCCCGCTCCCCCATCGCCTCCAACCAGTACAGCGCTCGCAGGGTCGGCGTAAGCAGCGGGGCCCCTGGGCCGCGCCTCAGCCCAGGGTCCCTCCAGACGGGGCTCCCGCCTCCAGGACCGGCCGGGACCGGGGAGGACAGAGCCAGGGGACGGCCCCGGCAGGAGGCTGAGGAGCCAGGGCAGGGCAGCCCCAGAAGGAGCGGAGCCCCGGAGAGCGGGACGCGGGCCCCACACAGCAGCGCCCCGCCCTCTATGGCCCCGCTCCTGCTGCTGCTTCTGGCTGCCCTGCCGCAGTCCCTGGGCGGCTCTGGCCGCTTTGCCCAGCCCCGGCTGCGGTGCTGGGGGGCGGCCACCCTGCGGCACCTGCAGGAGGCTCCGTGTGCCCCGAGGGGCGGCCCCCAGCCCGAGTGTCCCGCACTCGTAGCCTGCCCGGCCATAAGGTTCGGGCACTGCTCCCTGACATGAACTGCAGCGGCCCCAGGGCGCCCCCAGTGCAGGACACGCTGCTGCTGCCAGGGCCAGCTCTAGGCTTTTGCTGCCCAAGCACACACACACACACACACAAAAGAGGCTGGCTGGAATGCCGCCCCTGAAAATGTGCCACCCCAAGCACCTGCTTGGTGACAGAGCCGAAGTGTGTACAGAGCACGATGCACCAAGTGTGCTCTGTTGCGAGCTGTCACTGGGTGATCACACTTCATGTTAGCGCCATTGGGCCTTATCTGCCCTAGCAGCCAAAACACGCTGAGTCTCTGCTGGGCCACATCCAGCTCTGGGGGGAAGGGAGGGTGCTCAGCATCTTCGGGTGAGACCTCCTGACAGTGAAAGACAAGTGTCTGCAGGGAGTAGGGTCACCATATTTCCCAAAGGGAAAACGGGACACCACGCAGGGCTGGCCCAAGCACCCCTCGCCCCCCCCCCTACCTGGGGCTAGCTAGAGCCGCTCACCCAAGCCACCCCCCTCCCCAAGGGGCCTGAGTCGCTCACCCAAGCTCTGCCCTTCCTCACCCCCCCATACAGGGCTGGCATCGCTGCTCGCTTGAGCCCTGCCTGCCCCCCGCTGGAGCCCTGCCTCCCCACCTGCACAGGGCTGGCATCGCCACGTGCCCCCCAGCATGTTCCTCTGCACCCCACTTCTTTGACACAAGTGGGCATTTGTCCCGTTTGCTCTTGCCAAGTAGTCAAGTTGGCAAGAGCAAATGGAACAAATGCCCACTTTTGCCAAAAAAGTCAGGATGGGCCTAAAAAAGGGACTTTCCTGGCCAAAATGGGACGTATGGTCACCCTAGCAGGGAGTCATTGCAGAGAGCTGGGAGCACTGTGCTATGACTCTTCCATTCCTAACACTGCAACAGTTTCTGCAGCTGGAAAGTTACCCAGATGGACAGTAGCTCCAGCTGGGATTGCAGCAAGGTGGCTCCTTCTCCTTCCAGTGCAGAACACACAGTGGCGGAGGAAATTACTAGCCAATAAACAACCCCAGCCCATCTCACTTTCCGTAGGCTGAAATGGCTGGTGGAGTTTTACGGAGCAGGGAAAGAGCCCCCCACACACCATTCACAGCAAGCGAGGAGCGTCGTGGTGCTCCCCAACAGCTCATGCCCACTCCCCACCCTCTAAGAGCTTCCACTTTTGATAGGAGGGTGTCTAACCCAACTGCAGCATTCAAACTAAGAGCACAAGAAAATAAGGCACCTGTGCACCTCAGCCATGGCTCACAGCTCTGCGCCGTAAAGAGGGTGGGCAAAGCAAGATATGCCCCACACACACACACACATGCTCAGGTGCCAGGACAGCCTTTCTGAGCAGCCCTTCCTAGGAATGTCGGGCTCAGCGAGCGTTTCTGCCATCTCTCTGCTCTGTATCATGAGGGGTGCACCTGGTGTAGGGCCTGGTCATGCTATGCCCCGCCTGCCTGCTGGACTTGAGATCATTCTGGGATGGTTGGTGAGTCACTGGAGAAAGCTGGGGAAAAACAACCAAGTGACTCAGAACCAAATAGTGTTTTTATTTATTTTCCCAGATTTTAGCGGGGCCAACATTTCCTGAGCAGGGCAGCTGCTGAGCTGGGATGGCCACTGGGGAGCCCACGGTATCTGTACACATGGCTCCAAGAGCAAGGGCAGAATCTCTACAGTGGACAGGCCTGCCAACTCTCCAGGACTGGCCTGGAGCCTCCAGGAAATAAAGATGAATCTTTAATTAAAGATTGTGTCATGTGATGAAACCTCCAGGAATACATCCAACCAAAATTGGCAACCATAACAGTGGGAGGAGCTGTTTCATTAGCAAAGAGAGAAGCTGGATGCAGGTTAGGTTGAACAAGTGGCACTTTATCAAACTCTGTGCCCTGCTCTGTCCATGTGGCCGAGTGGCTTCCAGCCTAACTTCCCAGCATGGCCAGTTTCCCTGGTGTCCCCTCAATAACAGCTCCTCCAAGGAACGGGGGCCCTCTGACGCCAGTTCCCTGGATCATGAAACAGCAGCTCCCCTACCAGGTGACGTGCAGCGGAGAGCTCCTGGACAAGGGCTGTCCCAGCCGTGCCGTGTGTGTAGAGAGCACAGGGCTAAGTGAACACATTGGGCTTGGGGGCATCTCACAGATTTATACATTCAAGACGAAGAAATTTTCCATGTCTTTCTTAACTGAAAAGTGCACAGAGCCCTGAGCATTGCTCCCTGGTACCCTACCCTGGAGCCTGGCTCACCCTAGAGTTCCCACATCCTACCCCAACCCCATGAGTCCCCATGGCTGGGTGTGGAGCTGACAGCGCTGCGGCCTGCCTTACCCATTCATTCCTTAGTGCTCCTTTGTAAATACTCCCTGCAGGCGTCACTGTGTTGGTGTTAGGGGAGGCCGCTCAGAGACTTGTGCTGGGCACTTGGAGTAGGAGGTGGGGAGGTTTGGACTGGTGCTTCATTTGGGGGTGTTCGTTCCACAGCCTGGGAACAGCCCCGCGAAAGCTCTGTCTCCTGCATGGACGCGCTTTGCTCTTATCATAGAGAGTTCCACTGCACCAGAGCAGCCGAGCTATCAACCCTGGTCTCCATCCCAGGCTCAGCAGCTCACGATCGTCACACCCAGAGTAGGCCCCCGATGGCCTGTTCATTTTCCTGGGTGCTGCCAGACACTGAGCAGCGTTTTCCTTTATACGCCTGAGTTGGATGCTTCCAGCTGGCAACTGTGCGGATCTGGGCAGGCCCAGAACTGCTCTCATGCAGAGGGTACTGTTAGCAATGGGCCCCAGCCAAGACCACACTCAGGCTTCAAACCCAGAGCTCGATCCACACTACACACCAACTCCTCCTTCCCCAGGCAAAGTCCAGCAGCTTTCACCACCTGGTTTGAAGCCTAGATCTGAATTCTGTGGCTAGTTAAATAGATGGAAATTAAAGGAGCCTTCCAGGTACTGGACACTGAAATGAGATCGGAAAAATCAGTGGGTGGGTCTGGGGCATGTCCTCATATTTATACTTGCAAGCAGCCACCTAGATACCACAGTGTTGAGCCCATACACATTTGCTGGATGGCTATGGACTCTATGGGACGCCACCATCCTGAGTGCTGTTTTCAGCTCTGCTCAGCCTATTTTCAGCACCACGTCTCAGATCCAATAAAGATGGAGAAATGACCAGGCTGGGGACAGAGAACTGAGAGCAATTCAGTCCTGCCCTGAGGGAGCCCATCCAGCTCCAGGCACCGGACTCTGCCTTTGCTCTTGGCATGATAAGAGTGAGCCCTGCAGGATGAGGTGCAGAAGCCACCCTAATTGCACTGGCCTGTGTCTGGCCCTGCCGTGGCATGTATAAACACAATGTTCCCAACGTGCTTGGCTAGAGATTAGCTGCTAGATGTGTGACAGGCTACTGAGTGTGATGGCTGTGCCCTAGAAATCACTTGGCAGGCACAGAAACCCTTTGTGGGATGGAGCGCTGAAGGCATGACGAGGGCTGCCTTTGCAGCAGGGATGAACCAAATTTGGGAATCAAAGGGAAGCAGGGGAAATCAAGGCTGCTCTGGGCAGGACACGAGGACCAGACACCCCTGTCAGAAAGAGTGAGATTGGTGTAGTCTGGCTTGAGGGGATGGCACAGTCACAGGCTAACGGGTGACAGCTGGTTGAATCTGCCCCACCACTCCCTTCAGGGAAAACTCTGAGACTTGCACCAGTTTGATTTTAAAATCACTCTGCAGGGTTGAACCTCTGACATCTTAAGCTATTTGCCGGTGCTGGTTTTCGGGGCTCTGACACTGGCAGAGTTCAATGATGGCATGCTGTTGATCCAGCCCGGAGGTGACAGAGTCTCAGTGCACACACACCTTTCCCAACTGACAGCCTGCTGGCACATACCCAGTCCTTGTCAACAGAATCCTCTCAGCTTGGTGAACTACAAACAAGTATGGGTGTGTGAATAACATCCCCTACACACACACACACCTCCCATACATACACCCTCTACTCACGCTCTTTGCACATAGACCCATACTCCAAACACACACATGCATCCACCCTGCATCTACCCACCCTTCCATGACCTCTGGGGAGAGGACCAGGACCCCTGCTTGGAGGGCTACTGCCAACTCACCCTGCTGTTCTGGTACTGCTGCTCAGATGGGACAGATATTTTCAGGTTGAACTAGCAAAAGCTTCATAATGCATTGAGTGGAACTGACTTCTTCGCACCAGGTGCTTACCTGGCTGCTTCTCTGCTAGTAGCATGTGTAAATGGAAGGCTAGCCCTGATATGTGCATTTTGCCCAGTAGAGAGAGCAGCTCACCCTATAGCAGTGGTTCCCAAACTGGGGTTCGTGAACCCCTGGGGGTTTGTGAAATGTTACAGGGGGTTCTCTGGAAAAAATTCCCTAATGGGAGACAGAGCTGTCCCTAGGAACCCCAGGCAGCACGGGGCCAGCAGCCCGGAGCCCCTGGACTTCCAAGAGCAAAGCAGATCAAAGCAAGCATATCTATCACACTGAGGAGATTTAAACTTCAAGACTCATAAGAAATGGAAAGGGAGGTGGATATTTTTTGCTGTTTTAAAAATTAAATAGGCAGCTAGTATTGTTTTTAAAATTATGATGAAGAACAAGTTTAAGCTTTCTTGTAATGTGCGTTGTTTGCCTAGACTGCTCAAGACCTGAATGCTTGTGTAGGAGGAACTCTTTGAGTTGGCTTCTTAAATACCTTCATGCTCTTTCACATCTGATACTCCTCGATGAAACATAGGAGCCTTGTCTTATAACAGGCTTACTCAAAGTTATTATTCAAGCTACAAAAGTGAGATCTTGGACGTGTGTTGCCATTTTCATAATATAAAAATACTGTAATGATAAATAATAATGAATAATAGTGTGTAATAAGCATGTCATAAAAACAAATGTTATATTTCCAAGATCACTGCTTTTATAATTTATACACAGGTAAAGGAGAAAATCCCTGGAAATATTCATTTTTAGGAGGGGGTTCACGAGACTTGACATTTTAGTGAAAGGGGTTCACAGGTTGTTAAAGTTTGGGAACCACTGCCCTACAGGATGTGGCTGCACAGCCAGCTCTGGTTTCCTCCTCCTCAAAAGCAGTAATATTGTCTAGCCCTGAAGCTGGGGGTTCAGGAAGGGAACCGCTGGTTTGAGCCTTCCACTGTAAAGTGAGACTTTATACCTAATGAAAAAAGCCAATCCCTGAATCAGAGCCTAGTGGCTGGTAAAGGAGCGGACGGAGTTCCAAGTCGCCCTCCATAGACCTCCGAGAGCAAGAGTCTTTGTCGCCAGGCCACTGAGACAGCTTGAGTGCTGCAGAATGCGCCTCGATCCATCGGAGCAGAGGAACACCCACTGTCTGACAGCATAAGAACATGCAGGTGGAAATCCTTTTTGAGAGCCTGTGGGAAGAAATCGCTTCTCCTTTCATCCACTCAGCAAAGGAAATAAACAGCCTCAGGCATTTTCCAAAGGGCTTTGTCCTGTCTAGATAAAAGACCAGTGCTCTGTGAACATCTAGAGAGTGGCGTTTTCTGTCCTCTCTAGTGTTGTGCAGTTTGGGGTAAAATACAAGGTAGATTGTCTGATGTTGATGAAAATCCAAAGGAACCTTGGGAATAAACTTGGGGTGCGATCTCAGAGATCCCTTGTCTTTGTGGAAGATGGTATAAGGCGGCTCTGCCAGAAGGGGTCTGAGCTCACCCACTCACCTGGCTGAGCTTATCCCTGGCAGAAAGGCCACATTCACTGATTAGTGCAAGAGGGAGCAGGAGGCCAAGGATTCAGATGGGAGGTTCATAGGTGCTGATAGCCCTAGGGTCAGTCCCAGGTAGGCATAGGTGTTGATATTGTCTGAAATGATCCAGTGTTGCCTTTTAAGAGCCTCACTGTTGTGGGATGGGGAAAATCTGAACAGTTCTCTACCAGAGGGTGAAAAGGATTCATAGCAGCTAGATGTACCTTTAATGAGATGATTTTAATGACAGCAGCTAATCCTGGATGTGAGGAATCCCAGGTTCCTCTGGGGAAAATGATGCTGCTGGCACCACACGGAGATCCACTTCCACTTGGCAGCATAACACTTCCATGTAGAAGTTTTCCTACTATTGAGCAATATGAACTGGACCTCCGTTGAGCAAGGCCCTTCAATGTTCATTGCCCTTCCAAAAACCAGGCTGCCAGATGGAAGGATGCCAGGTTGGGATGATTGGTTCAGCCCTGCTGTTCTGCAAATGTAGGCCAAGAAACAGATGTGAGTGACTGGACTGGCAAGAGGCAAGTAGAGTTTACTTGATGTGTCAAGGACTGCCATGAGTGTAGTAGAGTGGTGGTCACCCTCTGTACTTCCGGATACATTCAATCTTTGAGGAGCCAGTCGTCCAGGTAGGGAAATATATTGTAGAGTTGTTTACAGAAGTGTGCTTCTACTATCCCCATGACCTTTGCAAAGACCCTTGTGGCCACTGAAAGTCCAAAGGAAAGTATCTTGCACTGGAAGTACACAGGCCCACCAAGAAGTGTAAGAATCTCTTGTTTCTGGATGGATAGCTAAGTAAAAATATGGTTAACGCCAATGGATGTGCTATGCACCCTTCATTATGGCTAAATGGAAGGAGCCATTAAGCCTCTTTTACATAACAATAGCTGAAAAATAACAATAACAGGAGACACCGCCCAAGGCACTGGGCCACATGTCAAGGCCTGAGCAAGAATTAATGCAAGGAGAAAAAGAGGGGTTTTCCTGGGACTGGTGCAAATGCAGGGGCTAAAGGAATGTTGGGCAAACTGTGTGTGAAAGGGAAAGCCAGGACACATCAAGCAGACACTGAGAAACAAGCAGAGCTTCTGGGCCATGGAACATGCTGGAAAGGCAGCTTGGGGGTGACTGAGCAAGGAAACTGCCTGCTATTGTTTGTTCCTACAGCATTCAGGGAAACAGGACTTTCCATACATTCTTTGTACAGGATTGCACCAAAGAATAGACCTGACTCATATTACCAACCTCTGCTCCAAACAGAAAGAACCTGGCAAGGCCCCAAATATTGGCTAATTGCTTGATCCAAAAGGGCAACAATACTTTAGTGGTGATCTACAGCAAAGGCCTGACCCTCTGCCGTGCTGGGAAAGGCATGCAGTGCCTTAAGACAGCAACATGGTTTGAGGGGCAGCAAATAGGGACAACTGTCTAGTTTGCTCCCCCAAGGCCTTAGAGCAGCAGCTGACAGCACACAGCAACTGCCAGACCAGCTGAGCCCCTGCCGCCGCAGTAGGTGAAGGAAGAGAGAGCAGGGGAGCCCTTGGACACTTGATTTTTATTTGACAACAGATTTAGAAACAAAGGCTGCATCGTATATGGGTTGATGTCCCCGGAATACAGCTGTCTGAAGGGGAGGGTGGTTGTGTATTTCAATAGCATTTACTGGATCTTCCCATTGTGTCTCTGACCTTATAAAATAAAAATAACAAGGTCACAGTCGCATCCTAGTTTTATTACAACTGACCTGCAGGCAAAAGGATAGAACTATTACATAGACACTCTGATTCCATGTATAATATCTTAAATAGAGGAGGAAGTCAAACCAGAATATACGAGAAAATATTCTGGAGCTCTTTGAAGCAATTTACGTCACCAAGCTCCATTGTACAGACAATAAGGCAACATCCCTGCACATCAGCTTCGTGATCATTTTTATACATTTGTCTATGGTACAAGAAAAATAACCAGCGCTCACAATGTACAGTTCTTACACTATTTTCACAGCTTCTGAACACTATACACCTTTTTTTTTAAAAAATAAAGATACATTGTAATAAATGCTGCACCTTAATATTTTATAACAACCTATGATTAATACACTAGATTTGCCTTTCTGTACAGCCATCCATGCCACTGCACATTTCGAACCTGGCTTTGACACTGGGAATTCAAAGCATCTAATCTCCATTTCCCATCGACTGAATGGAAACTTGGCGATACTGCTAACAATGGTGGGATGGGTTTGGGGTAGGGAGCAAGGCGACACGTGCTTGCAGGGGATGGCTATGGATACTGTGATTTGCCAAGTGAGCAGGTGGAAATTTCCCAGTGTGAGGGTCCAGGGGGAAATTTGTTACCATAGTGATGCCAGGACAGGATTAGATGACAGCCTGTTTTGCTCTCTTGGTATTTTGCATGGCTAATACTTTCGAGTTAGTCTTATCTGATTAATTGAAGGTGTAGGGAACCGATTCATTGGTTAAGAGAATTTGGTTTTGTCTTTGCCAGCATAGACAGGCAAAGCTTTCGCCCCCGCATGATGTTATGGCCACACATGACAGACAGAGGCTTCAGGAATACAATACACAATGGGCCGGAGCCTGTGAGGGGCTCAGAACCCTGATTTCATATAGACTTCAGTAGAAGTTGAAGACACTCAGTGCCCTAGAGAAGCAAGCCCAACATGTCTGGCTGTGAACGCTCGGCAGTATCCAAAAGCAATTGCTCAGGACAGCTAACATGGTCAAGCTAGGAACAGAGCCATGCCTCAAGGCCACACACGAAGACATCACTGAAAAATCTGGAGAAGTGCTGTGAGTCAAGGGCAATAGTATAGTGCTCCTGTTTGGTCACAGACTTTGCTCTGTCCTTTCTCAGCTGAGAATACATGGAGGGCATAGGGGTTGGGTGCTGTTTTGCAGCTGTCTTGACATAGCCTCTGTGTTTGGTAGAGCTGGTTGAAAAGTGGGGAAACATTCCACAAGAATTCCGGCAATGCGGCAGCTTTTCCCATTATGTTTCTAACCCTCCAGGTTTTGTTTTCCAAATTTTCCAAGCACTGTTTATGAAAATGGAACATTCTGATTTTGAGAAAACCCCACTAAGTGGCTAGGCCAACCAATTGAAAATTACAAAATGAAAACTGGGAGCTCTTTTCCAGGCCCAGCCACAGGCACTAGTTTGTCATTTACAATCTATTGATTTCTGAAAAATTAAACATTTTGAAAAAATCTAAATGTTTTCATGAAATTTGTCATTTTTAAAAAAGAGACCAAATTTCAAAAATTCTGACCAGCTCTAGAGTTTAACTGTTGGCCAGTACAGCGCATCTTGGATGCTAAAAGACCAGGCTGATTTCCAGGGTACCCAGACCTCCAGCGTGCACTGAACAATTCAAGTGCAATTCAGACCTGAATACAACAATTAGGGCCACTCAGAATCACAAAAGAGGTTGAACTTACACAGGAAAAAATGAATAAAATATCAGACAAACTAAACAGAATATACTATTTGCAGCAGTATGCATAATAGCCACAGCCAGGTTGGAGGAGAAGGGCTCTGAGTCCTAGTCCTGGATACAGGTGGCTGGAAGCAAAGCCAGATAGATTTGGTCTTGTGACAGATACTAGACTGATAAGAAGGAGTGCCTGGTGGTCTGTGAAAAGGTGCTAGATTATGGTTTTGGAACAGGAGAGGAATTATAAATATTTACTGAATAATCACGAGACTGATTAAATTGTGGCTTATCAAAAACAGTTGTAGAGTCTATACACTGCACTTTTTGGAGTAAAAGCAAAGCCAGCTAGTGAGCATCGTGCAGCTATAAATCAGGTCACAAGCGGGTTAAATTCAATCGAGTAGTTTAATAATTTTTCAGGTCAAAGGTCTTATCTTAGCAGTAACAATTTACAGGACACCTAGTTATAATGAAGAGTGGCTGGCTTGGTAAAGGAGAGAAGAATACATTATGTCTCATCTCTGAATATTTTAATGTTAGCCTCTTTCAATGCAACATATTTTTGGTAAAGACATATTCGCTATATTTAACATGATCTCTCTTTAACAGGAAGTTCAGCTGAGCACTGTCCCCAGAAAATACACTATGACTGTAAAGCAACAGAATTTCATAACAGTAAATCTATTGCACTTTGTGAAGAATAAAATCCTCCTTTGCCTTTCCAACTCCAGGAGGCAAAGTATCTTGTTGGTTATGCAAGTTCTTCTTCCTCCAGGCAAAGTCTCATTATGTTCAGACAAACAACGCCTAACTTTTTTATTATTATTATTATTACTTGAAACAATAATTGGAAGAGTTTGAGAGAAAAATCTTTCCAGTAGCCGCTGAGAAGTCTCCAAGTTTTGAGTCTAGAAATGAATTTTAGGTGCTATCCAATCACGGTCAACAAATAAATGTACTTATTTCCACATTTCATGAATATGTCCACAAAAGAGCAAGACGAGGTCTCTCTTTGACCAACACTAACACTGTGTGATCAGGTATTACAGGGATGCACTTTATATGTGACAATAGTATACAGACAGGATGGAAAGAACACCAATATTATTGCACATGGTGTCTGGGCGAGCATTAAAAACACTGCAATATGTGAGGAAAATTCTTTACAGCTTGTTTTCTCTCCGCCCTTTCTCTAGAGTTGGATGAAGCAGCAGTGTCAATCGACATACATTGGAGAGCTGGGAGTTGTTGGCATCTGATCCAGGATTTTGCAGACGTAGCAGGCCACATCCACCGTGCGCTCTTCGTACATCAGAATGAAGGGATGTTTCTGGAAGCCAAAAAGGGAACAAGAAAGTTAGTTTCACTTTTGTGACATAAAAATGAGGCCCCAATAGAAACTGATACAGCACAGGGATTCGCCTGCTCCCAGATACAGTGGGGGCTGGGGGTTACATCATAGGACTCCAGGTATAGCCTGCTCTGATGGCATTTAAAGGAAGGGAACTCCATTTCTTAAACCCACAATATAATTAATTACAATATGTTTCCAGGGTAACTTACAATGGGATGTTGCCAGGGGTCGGGAAATCCTGACTCAGAAGTAGTGAAGTGGGAATAATAATAATAATAATACAGTCGAATCTCAGAGTTCTCAACACCTCAGGAATGGAGGTTCTTCATAACTCTGAACAAAACGTTATGGTTCTTTTAAAAATTAACAACTGAACATTGACTTAATACAGCTTTGGAACTTTACTTGCAGAAGAAAAATGCTGCTTTTAACCATCTTAATTTAAGTGAAACAAGCACAGAAAGTTTCCTTACCTTGTCAAATCTTTTTTTTTCAACTTTCCCTTTATCTTTTTAGAAGTTTACATTGAACACAGTACTGTACTGTTCGCTTTTTTTTTTTTTTTTTTTTTTTTTTTTTTTCCTGTTTGCGTACTTCCAGATCCAAATGAGGTGTGTGGTTGACTGGTCAGTTCATAAATCTGGTGTTTGTAACTCTGAGTTTCTACTGTAATACCTAATCCTGGTATCGCCATATGATCTCAAAATGCTTTACGAAAAAGGTCAGTATTAGTTCCACTTTACAGATGGGGAAACTGAGGCACAGAACAGGGAAGTGACTTGCCCAAGGTCACCCAACAGGCCAGCAGTAGAGTTGGGAATAGAACCCAGATCTCCTGAGTCCCAGTCCAGTGCTCTATCCAGAAGGCCCTGCGACCTATAGCAAACACAGTGTTGCAGGGGGACCAGTGACTAACAACGTGATGAGACTGAGAGTTCTGTGGGAAGGGATAGTCTGTACAGCGCCCAGCACTGATTGGGATCTCCATTAGTCCCTGTGCTCCTCACCCTTGCAGACCCTAGACTGCTCAGCAGCACTGGGCAGACCAAGGAGTGACATGGATGACACAGTCACATGAAACTGGTGAGGGAATTCCAGGAAAATGTAATTAGCCAAATGGGACTGGGCCATGGCACCATCCCCACCTCCTGAGAACCTGCATGGGAACTTTAGTGACTTCCAATGCCAGACTTGACATCTGGAGATGGAGTTTCCAGCAGCCACTGCCCCAAACACTGCTGGGCAGTACTTCAGGAATCGTGGCTCGGGACAGGCTCAGCCACCTCCTGAGTCATCTGCAGCCCTTCCTGCAGCAACCTGAGCTTCCCTTGGGGTAGAGAACTGCCTGCTCTCCAATTACCTCATGGAGAAGAATCCACTTGTAGCAGCTGTGATTTGGTTTGCTGTGCACACATCCCCAAATCATGGTACAGCCATGTTAAGAGAACCCGGGGTTTTAGCAGGTTCCCCAACATGAATTAACGGTGGAGCAGACAAGACTTTAGCTAACAACACTTTCCTCCCACAGTGTGCAGCCTTGTGACTGCACTGTCCTTGGGGCAGAGCCTGAGGGCTGCAGAGCACTGAATGCACTGTGACTATTTGATACCTGACAGTGTCTCCCAGCCATGCACCTGAGCCAGCTGAGCTCAGAGATCTGAGGATCACAGGCCAGGGTGGTATTTGGGAGGCACATTTCTGTTTGAACCGGTGTACAGTTCAGCGTTAATTCAGTCTAACCTGAGTTCAGTTCGCTGATTTGCTATAATATGATAATTTGCAGAGCGTTGACACCACTAACCTGAAAGGGGGTGCTGGTTTGCTTCTAACACTCCTATTATTTGTTCTACCCCTGGAGAAACTATGTGGCAAATGTTGATTATCACCCAGGATTTAAAACTGAGCGGACATTTACACAAGTTTTATTGAACTAAAGTTTCACCATCTCCAGCTTCTTTGTGCATCAGCCTGCAATGAACCCCCTAGGACTGGCAGGTTAGTGAACTGCTGCTGCACAGCCACCAGGGGGAGCACAAGCCATTCTCTAGGGGACTTTTTAACTTGGCACTTAAGCGGATTTATTCAGAATTTAGGCCCTGATTCACCAAGGCATGTAAGCACGAGCCTAGCAGGGGGACTTCTTACTGACTTTAATTACAATTGGCTAAAGTTAGGCACGTGCTTAAATACCTTTCTGAGCCAGGGCCTTGGATCCACGCTTCTTTATGGAAAAGCTGTCACTCTGGCAGTGCCCGGGGTGCAGGGGCTTTTTTGCCACAGGATGCCAAGTCCTGGGTGGACATGCCACCTGGAAGCCATCTTGTGCTTCAAACGTGAGAGGAGGAAATCCCTGTGGCAGCTAGTGGAGCTGTAAGCCTATTTCATACAGCTCCTCGGGCAGCGCAGTGTTCCACGCAGAAGGAAGGATAATGGCATTTAAGGAGATAGCTCCCTGCGAGTGTAGAGCCCACACTGTACTGATCACCCAAGAAAACAGCACTTTCATACATAAACGTCTAGCCTTGATCCCACGGTTTGATATCAGGCAATACAGAACAGTTACAATCATTCCCTCCCTTCAGCCCGCCCACTCAAACACCTCCACACTCACCAGAAGCTCTTTATACTTTGGCCTTTTGGATTCGTCCTTTGTAAGGCTAAAAAGATCAGAAAAAGGATTAGGAAAAGGCGGATTTGTAAACATGTGCCAAAGAGATTAAACATTCGCTGTGTATGGGACACAAAACTGAACCCATTGCGTAGATCCCGGGCCCGTGACCTGGCTAGCTATGCTGATAGCCCCACTCACCACCAGACTATTGTCCAAAGTCTAAGAATTTGCCCCTACGCTTGAACTCGCCTCCTTTCCACGGTGGGGGAAGCATGTAGTCAGGGCTTGTCCACACTTAAAGCACTGCACCAGTGCAGCTGCGCCACTGTCGTGCTTAGTGAAGATGCTACCTACACCGACGGGAGAGCTTCTCCTGTCAGCGTGGTTAATCCACCTCCCCGAGAGGTGGGAGCTGTGTTGATGGGAGAAGTGACATAGAGCTGTCTAAAGCAGGGATTCGGTTGGTATACCTAATCCACACCCAAGCCACGTAGTTATACCAACATACATTTACAGTGTAGACCAGGGCTATGTGAGCAGTTAATCCCAGGGTGAAATCAGGGCAGCTCTGCCACAACCCCCACTGCACTCACTGTAGGGAGACACTCAGGGTCCTATTGCAGAGGCTTATCCCAGACACACAAATATGAGGTCAGTGACCTGCTCCAGTCGCCAACACCAGGCGGTTCCATGGATCCTGCAGGCTGGGAGGATCAGTATGTGCACAGAGCCAGAGCCTCAGCAGCTAGTTAGAGGACAATGAACCCTGCACTTGCTAGGGACACAGCCTTGTTACACTTTATAGCAACCACCCCCCATCCCCCAGACTAGGGCTCGGGGCAGCTCCAGAGGCTGTCGATGGTGTAAAGAGCTTTTAACTGGGCCAGGGGTGCCAATGTGGCCCAACGTTATTGCTCTCCAAGAGCCATTTGGAGACTGACCAGTGAACTCAACACAGTTCCCAGATCACCTGTGTCTACCTCCCAGACTCCAGCACACTGAAGGACTGACTGCTCAGAGCCATCATCTCCCCCATTGGGGCGAGGGTGGGGCACAATGGCAGGAAGCAGCATCTGGTGTCCCTGGGCAGGCTGGGTGTGCTTGTGGACAAGCAGAGGCCAGGGCTGGAAGGTCACTGTGCGAGGATGTAGTCAAAGCACAAGAAGAACATAGGCAGTGACTAACCAGGCCAGATCGGAAAGACAAACCAACTGTGGGTTCTCAGCTTTGCACAGAGCATTTTGCCCCTGGTGCGTGCTACAGCCTAGTCAGCACCACGGGGCTCTGTCCCCGGCTGGGTGCACTGTTCAGAGGCTCTGCCCTGCAGTCACTATTTTATTTTACAATTAAATGTCCTTAGTTTAAAAATAAACAAACACAAAGGTGAAGGGAGGAAGGACGAAGGCCTCCAGGAAAAGAGGCACATGTCCTGGGCTGGGGGAGGGTTGATGCATTTTGGGCCATATCCACTCCTCCAGCCTGTGTACCCAGGCTGGGCACAGGCGCTGGCATGAGGAGCTGCACAGGCTGTGAGGCTGCGGGCTCCTGTAGCTCTGATGTGCTTCCTCCCAAAGGGAGCAGCAGTGTGTTAGTACCGCTGATTATTTGTGCCCAGCCCCGTCAGCTGCACACACATCGGAGGAAACAGCTTAGGGACATAAGGCTTAGGGACATAGGAACAGCCATACTGGGTCAGGCCAAATATCCCTCCAGTAGCCTGTCTTCTGACAGTGGCCAGTGCCAGATGCTTCAGAGGGAACGAACAGAACAGGGCAATTTATAGAGTGATCCATCCCGTGTCATCCAGTCCCAGCTTCTGGCAGTCCAAGTTTTAGGGACACCCAGAGCATGGGGTTGCGTCCCTGACCATCTTAGCTAATAGCCACTGTTGGATCTATCCCCCATGAACTTGCATCTCCTGTCCCCCTCCTCCACCATCCTGGCACCCCAGTCAGACAGACTATGTCTGGCCCACAGCATCCTCCCTCCAACACAGGGCAGGAGGACGTACCCACCATGTTCCTTGAGATCCCCAGCTGCACCCAACCCTGCAGATTGATTCACCCCGTACACCTTCCGCCACAGCCTCCTGCCCCCTCCCCCCCCAAACCTCCTATTCCTGAAAGAGAGAAGCTGCAGCCATTGGAAGCTGCAGGGTTTGTGGGGGGGGACACCCTGCCTCCTATTCAAGGTTCTCCTGATGCTGTCTCCCAGGCTGGCAGGAAGGGAGAGGGAGCCAAGGGGCACAGGAGCAGATCCTCTAATACCACCATGGCTTGCTTCCCCCATCCCCATTTGCCCCTGCCTGCTGGCACCCAGGGAGACACTGCACAGCTGGGCTCCAAGCTGCACAAGAGGTGTCTGCCAGCTCCACTGCCAGGGGAGCTTCCAGGGCCAGGGATGCCGGGGCGGAATTTGCCCACGTGTGTGATGTGAGAACGCAACGCGCAGAGCCCCTGCGCCATGTCCAGAGCCCCAACAGAGCATGCTCAGCTGAAATAAAGGCAGGGCATCCGTTTCTATGTGCAGAGCGCTGCCACAAAGGGCAGCTGGGCACAAGAGCCATTTCTTCAGGAGGCATATTGGGCAGGCCACCTCGGGCACCATTCTTAACCCACACACGCCCAAAGGGCTGGAAAGATGCCACTAAGCCCTGCAAAGAGACACTACAGAGCAACAGCACTAAACACTCACCCTGCCACAGCGAGGGCAAATGGGGCCTGCAGAGATGTGTGTGAAAAAAGAGCTGCCAAATCCACAACCCCTGGCCCAGGAGAACCTGCTCCATGGCTGGCCGGGAGGGGCTGCAACCAACCCCCAGTCTGTACATATACAATGTCCACCAGGGCCATGCTGGGAGCACCAGGGTCACCTTACTGGCAGAGTGGATCTGAGAGAACTGATGTCCCACCCCACACGGACCCTTCAATCGCCAACAACTGAAACTGGCACAGTCACGCAAGGGACCAGCAGGTGGCAGCAAAATCCTCAACAAAGCAAAGCAATTCCCACAACAGAGCATGGGAGCGAGTCTGGGAGGGAAACTCAACAAGACGAAGGGACTGAAGACAGAGCTCTGGGGACGAGGAGTGGGGAGACCCCCACGGGGCACTGTCTACACTATTCTTCTGGGCCTGAGTTAATGGATTGTTTAAAGGCTGCTGTGGACACTCCCCAGCACATTTCTTCTTTGCCCTAAGGTGGTAAATGCAGCAATACAGACAGTGTCTCCTTATGCAGCATAGCCGAGGTCAGAGGGGATTTTCTTTTGGGTTGCCTGAGGTTTGCTATGAACCCAGAGCCCTAGCAGAGCTCCAGCCTGCCATGTTAGCCTACAGAACAGGACTTACAGGGAGAGCCTGGGAGCCTCACCTGGACCCTCTAGAGCAGGTGACCAGCACTGGTCAGAGCAGGACAAATGACTGTGTTAAGGACATAGAGACAGCTAGTGCATGACACACAGGCTGTGGCAATCGCTCCCAGGGCTGTGCTTCTCTAGCCCTTGCCTATCTCTGCTGCGTGTTCCGCTGCAGGTAGCCAGTTGTAACCATGTGGCGGGCCCAACCCAAGGGGATGTCGGGTGCAGTGGGATTTATGAAGCTGGGAGAGCGTCGGGTGCATGTGTTCAACTGCCAGCTCCTTTGGCATGGGGAGGGATAATCAGGCTGGCTCATCTTTCGTTCTTAATTCAATATTACACATTGTTTTTACTGTACAGCTCCTGGAGTCACTCTAATTTTGCAGACCTAAAATACTCCACATAAGTTAAATCAATTTGAAAAAATGCTGGGAGCTTGATTTCAGCCAGCTGCAAACCATTCACATGGCTAGTCTGTTCCAAACCTTTAAAGCAGGAAACACTTACCACAAGTTAACAAAGTTGATGAAACTTGGGGAGAATTCCCTCTCCTCTGAGTTACTCAGCTGTGGTGGGTCTCCTTTTACTACTTGTGTCAGCTGATCAAATACACTGTTCCATTTGGGATAGGGGAATCGCCCTGTGGCCAGCTCATACTGCAGAGACAGCAACAGCGCAGGCTGGGTTAGTATGAGTAACACAAAGAGCTCCTTCAAACAGGGTAGGCAAACGTCATCCCCAGATGCCCAAGGAACACGCAGGGTGGGGGAGAGTGAGACAGCCTCCCTTACATGAGCCCCAGCTTCTTAGTGTCCTAGAGACAGTTGGCTGCATGAACATTTTACCCAACCTGAGGAGGGGAAGAGAGCATGTTAGTAGTAGCTCATTCTACAGATAGGGTCAGCAAATTCTGGTTGCTTCTTACTATTCACTCCCTATGTCACCAGCTCCACCCTCCTGTGGAATGAAATAGTGCTCTCCAAGGTCATTGATGCAGACACTGCAGTAATGTGGTTAACCAGAGAGGGGCCAATGGGTGGGATCAAGAACTGGTTGAAACTTTCTGAGTAATAAAGGTCCACCCAAAGCCAGGGCTGCTATGTGGGTTATTTAGGCAGACCTGATGTCACGACCCTCTAGCATGCCACAAAGGGAAAACATCATTCAAGATCCAAGCCCTTCCTCATGCTCTCTTATCTTTATGCTGCAAGTTGTTATTCCTGTTCCATAGCTAAGTGTGGACTTTAAGGATTCAGGAAAGCCATCATCAGTACAGGGAATTAACCAATTATTTAACTACTGGGAGGTGTCTATTTCCATCTCGGAGTGCAAAGGGGCATGGCCCCCCCAGACCCTGCTCACACAAGGAGCCGCATATTAACTTCTGAAGAGCCGCATGTGGCTCCGGAGCCACAGGTTGGCCACCCCTGCTTTAGAAAGTTGGCCAACACTAATATTGTCTAAAGCGAGCCCATAATGCTGCCCAAAAGAAAAGACTTGTCACACAGAATAGTTGAAAGCACTCACATACCAACGTAATTCCCAAGCTCCAGACATCTGAGCGGACATCATAGCCTTGTCTAGATGCACTGGGGTCTATCCTTTCAGGCTGAAACAGAAGAGGAGCCACAGTCAAGCAGTATGCAGCACAGGAAGGAATGAGTGCACTTCTGCAAACATAAACGATATCTCGGTACCCAGGGACAAAGCCCCGCGTGCCCCCAGCAGAATTCTCTAAGGCAGACATCCAGCCCCACAGGAGGGACAGTTCAGTGAACATCGTCCTGACCACTGTACTGAAGACTAGACCCCAAGGTGACCTGCAAAGGAAATATAATGGGGCTCGGTCTCCCTTTGCTTGCAGAAAGGTGGCGTTTAAGTGGTTTTATTGTTTTACTATTTGAGGTTTTGTAACCTCAGAAATTCTCCCTGCTATCAAGTCTGGCCTTCCTTGTGTTTGCAGGAGGACTCCTTGGAGAGTGAGAGAGCGGAAATGAGCACCTGCTCATCCCTCTGTTGGGGGGCCAAGGCGCATTGCGCACAATTGTTTCCTCCCAGCTGTCTGTCGGGCTGTTAAATGGCTGTTAACAAAAAGCCAAACCAAAAAAAGGGTTTTACATTATCTGATTACAAATCCCTTTGCTATCAGTTGCCCAGAACTCACTTTCAGGTGCTTGGGAGATCATGATGCTATTAGTCCTGCTGACATCCCAAAACAGGGTAGCCAGGACCCGAATGTGTAAAACTCCAGTAGAATTACACACCACAGAGGAGAGAAAGGGGCACAAACCCATCTTCCCCCTTTGCAGGTCACCCTGGTGAGAAAACTCTGACTGCGTTTTCTTTTACTGAGCTAGTAAAATGCCAAAGAAGTAGGCTCTCTCACAGATTTTATTACAAGGGTAAAGCTAGAAACCATTCCCATTTCAACACAGAGATCAAAATTGCAACCAAATGCTTATTTATCAGTTACAGAACCGAAAAATCAGAGAAAGGGGATAAAACCAATCTGTTAGCCAATGAGATGTGTACAGCTCAGTACACAGTGGTGGAATGGGGCCTATAAAGCTCTCCTTGTAGCTAGAGGCATATCTTGGCACCAAGGGCCTGTTCCAAAGCCCATGCAGTCACTGGGAAACTTTCCATTGGCTTCATGGTGCTTAGGGGATTAAGCTCTCATAGGTTTGCAGGTTGAAGACTGTGTGAAATGCCCTGCCTGTCACGCGCCGATCCCCACTGCCAATCAATCAGATTGCTCAGGCAGAGAACCAAGGTGGAAGGTTAGTTTGAAAGTGTTTTCATTGTTATTTTTAAAATTCCCTTTGGAAATCAGAAATCATGCCTGATGCACTAACACATACTGTAGATAGAAAATGCACTTCCACGTAAATGTGAAAAACTACCAAAACTACCTATATCAATCCCAATGCTCATAGATGTTATATTCCAAGCACTGAAAAAATGAGGTGCAAGAGATGACATTTTGAGCTTGTTGCTAAGGCCTACCGAGAAGGTGACTCATTTGGAAACGCGAGCTCAGATCTGTGTTTAGTTTGGGTTCTTTACCCAATTCTGTTCCAGGTGAACAGGAACAGTGAACATATGGAGAACAGAAAAAGGCAGGGAGAGAATATCCTGGGCCATGATCACTCCTGCCTTTGCCAAGAGGAATTAACCCATCCCAGCAGCCAAATTCCTCTTCATCCTCTTAACAGTCAAGGACCAACATTAAGCTCTTCTTATCTTTCTAACAAGTCAGCCCTTCTAGCTCCCTCATTGTTTTTGCTGCTCTCTCTAAATTCCCATCTATTTGTTAGTGTCTTTCTGGTAACGAGTTGCCCTGCACTGAACCCAATATTCCTAGGAGAGTCATACCTCAACTGCACACACTGGGATGTGCATGTTTTCAAAGTGTGGACCACATTTTCATAAAGAGATTATCTCATGGACTATTCAAAATTGCATGACATTCCTGTGACAACTAAAGCAATAATTTATTATTTATTTTTAAAAAAAATTATTTAAAATTAACAGGGAAGAATAATGCTAGACAACCATGGAGTGCTTTTTAACCTGTATTTTAATGTAATTTAGCAGCAAGAAATATAAACCAAGCTATTTTTCAAGGACATTATTATTATGACTTATTATTTGTATTATTGTAGCACCTAGGAGCCTCCATCATGGACCAGGATCCCATTGTGATAAGTGCTCCTACTGGATGCCCCAAAAGTCATGATTACACAGACATTAAAAAAAAAAGTTATGCTGGGCAATGAGCTATCCTGGTTAAAAGGAAGTGTGGAAGCAGCGATAAAATATAACAAAACTAATACATAAAGGACAGAAAGAAGGGGAAGTAAATGGCAATGAATGTAAGTTACAAGTTAAAAATGTAGGCAGCTGATATGGGAAGCCAAAGGAATCAATGAAATAAGAAGGTTAAAGACAATAAAGATTATAGGTCTGGATGAAAAAGGTAACTGTGTTGATACATTATATTTGGATTTCGCCAAGGCATTTGACTTAGTACCACACGACATTTTGATTAAAAACTTGCATTGTATGTATCTAACAGGGCAGAAATAAAATGGATTAACAGCTGTCTCACTGACAGATCTCAGAATGTAGTTAAAGGGGAGATATCAATGAATGGGGGCTGTTTCGAATGTGGCCCCCCAGGGATCAGTTCTTTGTCCAATATTAGTATTTTTATCAGCGATCTGATGATATGAAACCTTTGCAGGTAAAGTTTGCAGATGACACAAAGATTGGTGGGGCAGCAGAATGGGATGTTGTTACAGAGTGATGTAAATCACTTGGTTAAATGGTTACAAAGCAAACAAAACAAAACAAAAAAGTTTTAATACCGCTAAAAACAAGTACAAAGAATTCAGATTATACCTACAAGATGGTTGATTCTGTCTTGGAAAGCAGTGCCTCAGAAATCAGATAATTGCCTCAACATTAGCTCTAAGTGCAATACTGTGTCAAACAGGGCTAATGCAATCCTTGGAATATCAAGTAGAAATAGGGAAGTGATCTTCACTGTGTACACAGCATTGGAAAGTCCACTGCAAGAATATTGTGCTTAGTTCTGTTGTTTGCACTTCAAAAAGGATGTGGAAATACTGCAGAGAATTCAAAGGATGGCCATAAAAAAGACCCAGGAGCTGGAAAACACATAAACCTTACAATGTGAGGCTTAAGAAAAAGCTCTACTTATTCAGCATATCAAAGAGAAGACTGAAAGGTGACTTGATCACTGTGTATAGGTACTGACATATGGAAAAAAAGACCTGAGAACAGGGGGCTTTTCAGTCTTGACAACAAAGGCATAACAATATCAAATTGCTGAAATTTCAACAAATTCAACCTTGAAATTAAAAATGATATGCTTTAATCCAGCTTCTAGAAGAAATACTATGGCCTGTGTGGTCATGGTGGTGCCTTCTGGCCTTGGAATCTGTATATCGATGAGTCCTCCTGCTCATCCCCTTCCTTCATGGACTGTGGAGAGAACAGCATTGCCTACATTGCTCTCACCATGCTCAGAACACTTGGAGCTCTGCATTAAGATGACTATAGTCACATCTCAGGCTTCAGCCAGTTGCCTGCAGGGGTCAGGAAGGAATTTTTTTCCTCATGCACAATTGGCCAGATGTATGCTGGGTTGGAATTATTTTTTGCCTTTCTCAGAAGCATCAGGGATTGGCCACAAACGGAGACAGGATGCCAGACAGGCTGAACCAGTGCTGTGAGGTGGCAAAGAAAAATGGAGGTTATTTACCTGTAATTGGAAGTACTTCAAGATGTGTAGTCCCTGTGTATTCACACGTGGGTACATATGCACACATGTGCCTGAGTCCGGAGATTTATAGTAAGTAGTATCCATTGGTCTGCACATGCAAAGTTGTTCTCCTTGTGCTCCAACCCGAGGGTATATGGGGCAGTGCAGACTGCCACTTCTCCAGTTCCTCCTCTTACTGCGAATGCAATCATGGTCCACAGCAGAAGAGTACAGTAGTAGTAGTAGAAAACAGATAGGGACCAGCACTTGAAGAAGAAATGGAGGTTCCTTACCTATAACTGGAGGTTCTTCAAGATGCGTGGTCCCTATATGTATTCTATATGTGGGCGATTGGTAAGCAATAGTCAAACAGAAGGGGGTGCGAGGATGCAGATAGTACAGATATATGTAATACTGCTGTCCCCACAGTTGCAGCTGCAAAAGAGATCTGGAATACTGTGTAAAGTTTCGTCAAAGTATGAATAGAGCTTCATGTAGCTGCCCTACATATGTCCAGTGAAGGTACATCTCGAAGTCATGCTGCAGAAGTCACTTGTGCTCCAGTGAAGTGGGTTCTCGCCATCATGGGGAGGAATATGCATCAGCTGGTAACAAAGAATGATGAAGCTGGAGATCACTTAGAGAGTCTCTGAGGAGATAATGCTTGTTCTTTGGATTGCTCTGCTAAAGTGTCCTAGTCTAGGCAGCCTTCTAATTGGTTTAGTTCTCTACAGATAGAATATCAAAGTCCATCAGATATTGAGAATGTGAAGTTTTCTGTTGTCATCAAAAGCATGAGGTTTTGGAAAGAATACTGGTAAATGAATAGATTGATCCATGTGAAACTCAGAAATTACCTTAGGGATGAATTTCAGATGGAGATGAAGGGAAACCTCCTTATGAAATGTGGTATAAGATAAATCTTCTATGAGAGCCCCCAGATCGCTTACCCTTCTGGTTGATGTGATGGTGACTAGGAAGGCAACCTTCATGGAAAGGCAGGACATGGAGCAGGTGGCTAGCTGTTCAAAGGGATGTCTGGTAAGTACTGAAAGAACAAGATTAAGATCCCTTGTGGTGCTGGTTTCTCCACCGGTGGGGAAATTCTAATGAGCCCCTCCAGGAATTTGGTTCTTGTTGGAAGAGTAAAAACAGTATAACCCTCAACTGTGTGATGAAAGGCATTGATTAGTTCAAAATGGACCTTGTAGCAAGCTAATGGAAAGGTCCAATGTCTTGAGAGTGAGTAGGTAGTCTAAAATACCAGGAATTCTTGCAGGTTGTGGGGATAACTGATTCTGTTGTATTCAGATGGAGAAATGTTTCCATTTAGTCAGATAGAATTTTCTGGTGGAAATCTTTCTGTTTGATTGAGAATAGATTGACTAGATACCAAATACAAATGCTCTAGGTCTGACACCCCATCCAATTACCAGGCTGTGAAATGAAGAGGGCCTGTGTTGGAGTGTCTGGTCATGCCATTCTCTTGAGTCAATAGATCCAGAGATGGTCAGATGCTGATGGGAAGACATAAGAACATAAGAATGACCATACTTGGTCAGACCAAAGGTCCATCCAGCCCAGTATCCTGTCTGTCAACAGTGGCCAATGCCAGGCGCCCCAGAGGGAGTGAACCTAACAGGTAATGATCAAGTGATCTCTCTCCTGCCATGCAGTTCCACCCTCTGACAAACACAGGCTAGGGACACCATTCCTTACCCATCCTGGCTAATAGCCATTAATGGACTTAACCTCCATGAATTTATCTAGTTCTCTTTTAAACCCTGTTATAGTTCTAGCCTTCACAACCTCCTCAGGCAAGGAGTTCCACAGGTTGACTGTGTGCTGTGTGAAGAACTTCCTTTTATTTGTTTTAAACCTGCTGCCCATTAATTTTATTTGGTGGCCCCTACTTCTTATATTATGGGAACAAGTAAATAACTTTTCCTTATTCACTTTCTCCGCAGAACTCATGATTTTATATACCTCTATCATATCCCCCAATAGTCTCCTCTTTTCCAAGCTGAAAAGTCCTAGCCTCTTTAATCTCTCCTCATATGGGACCCGTTCCAACCCCTAATCATTTTAGTTGCCCTTCTCTGAACCTTTTCAAATGCCAGTATATCTTTTTTGAGATGAGGAGACCACATCTGTATGCAGTATTCAAGATATGAGAATACCATGGATTTATATCAGTGTGTAGCGGGGTGGTCACCCCACTCCTGCCCGAAGGGGATAAAGCAGCCCTGGAGAGGGATGCAGCAGGGAAAGCTAGGCTGATTGGGAAAGCAGCCACAGCTGTGGTCAGCTTAAGCAGGGCCCAGCTGGCCCTTATAAGAGGGCTGTGGGCCAGAAACAGACACTCTCTCTTTCATTGAGAGAGAAGGCCCTGGCTGCCTGGGAAGCTGAGGCGGGTACCTAGGGTGGAGCAGTGCTGGGGAAGGACAGAGGGAGCTGGGGAGCTCCAGCCTAGCAAAGCCCCAGGCTGCAGGCCGAGTTAGGGGCCCACAAATGGGTAGTAGGGCTGTAGAGGGGCAGCCAGGAATAGGCAGAGGCAGCTGGTCCAAGCCCCCTTGCTGATGATGAGTGGTTTACAGACTGCCATCTGCTCCAGTGAGAGGGGGCTAAATGGAGACTGGCAGTAGCCACTGAGGCAAGGTGGGGATAGAGGGTTGGGGGTTCCCCTGGGTGGGGAGACCCAGATTGTGGGTTACTGCTGGGGGCAGAACCCCAGCGTAAAAGGGCACCAGGGTCCGGGAGGCTCCGAGCTGGAAGAGCTAATTCCCAGGACGACCAGCAGGAGGCGCCGCACCAGTGATCCTCGCACTGCCACACAGGGCAATAAGATATTCTTCGTCTTATTCTCTATCCCTTTTTTAATGATTCCTAACATCCTGTTTGCTTTTTTGACTGCTGCTGCACACTGCGTGGACGTCTTCAGAAACTATCCAAGATGACTCCACGATCTCTTTCCTGATTAGCTGTAGCTAAATTAGCCCCCATCATATTGTATGTATAGTTGGGGTTATTTTTTTCCAATTTGCATTACTTTACATTTATTCACATTAAATTTCTTTGGCATTTTGTTAAATAAATAAATTAGTGGAGATATCCTATCTCCGAGAACTGGAAGGGACCTTGAAAGGTCATCGAGTCCAGCCCCCTGTCTTCACTAGCAGGACCAAGTACTGATTTTTGCCCCAGATCCCTAAGTGGCCCCCTCAAGGATTGAACTCACAACCCTGGGTTTAGTAGGCCAATGCTCAAACCACTGAGCTATCCCTCCCCCTAATCACTTAGTTTTGTGAGATCTTTCTGAAGTTCTTCACAGTCTGCTTTGGTCTTAACTATCTTGAGCAGTTTAGTATTGTCTGCAAACTTTGCCACCTCACTGTTTACCCCTTTCTCCAGATCATTTATGGATAAGTTGAATAGGACTGGTCCTAGGACTGACCCTTGGGGAACACCACTAGTTACCCCTCTCCATTCTGAAAATTTTCCCATTTATTCCTACCCTTTGTTCCCTGTCTATTAACCAGTTTTCAATCCATGAAAGGATCTTCCCTCTTATCCCATGACAACTTAATTTACATAAGAGCCTTTGGTGAGGGACCTTGTCAAAGGCTTTCTGGAAACCTAAGTACACTATGTCCACTGGAACCCCCTTGTCCACATGTTTGTTGACCCCTTTAAAGAACTCTAATAGATTAGTAAGATACGATTTCCCTTTACAGAAACCATGTTGACTTTTGCCCAACAATTTATGTTCTTCTATGTGTCTGACAATTTTATTCTTAACTATTGTTTCAACTAATTTGCCCGGTACTGACATTAGACTTACCGGGTCTGTAATTGCCAGGATCACCTCTACAGCCCTTTTCTAAATATTGGCATTACATTAGCTATCTTCCAGTCATTGAGTACAGAAGCTGATTTAAAGGACAGGTTATAAACCATATTTCACTAGGAGGGGGGTGAAGCACTGGAATGGTTTACCTAGGGAGGTAGTGGAATCTCCATCCTTAGAGGTTTTTAAGACCTGGCTTGACAAAGCTCTGGCTGGGATAATTTAGTTGGGGTTGGTCCTGCTTTGAGCAGGGGGTTATACTAGATGACCTCCTGAGGTGTCTTCCAACCCTAATCTTCTATGATTCTATGAGGAGGTTTAAGTATGTCTAAGTTCTTAGTGTGAGGACTCACCCAACATGGACAGAGTCAGAGAGGGATCAGATTTTGGAGCAAATCTGGGAGCAGATTTTGAAGAGGATCTGCCCTTGTGCTTGTGAGTGTGCCCCTTACTCTCATGAGAAGCCCTGAGAAGGGATTCATTAGGCTTAGAATTGTAGACTCAGCTCCTGAGCTCGTGCTCAGAGGGCTTAGTTTGGTGTACATGATGGCCTCCCTGGCCCAGCTCTGAGTGGGGTCTCATGGCCTTCTCCATGAGATGTTCTCTTAGCAGAGCTCTCAGCCCTCATGGGTTCAAGGAGGGAGGAGCAACAGACACTACAATTAGTAAGAAGTGAGCCTCACCAAGGCAGTAAAGGTAGCACTGGTGTTTGTTGCTCACTGAAAAGGAGCGGGGGCAGGGTATGCAGTTCTTAAACTCTGGGATTCTGGGGACAGTACTTGTCTGTGGGGAAAAAACTCCCCAAGGCAGGGAAAAACTAACTCAGCTATACTAACTATGCTACACACTAAAAACTATCAATACTAAGAACTATTTACAATATATTTTTATGGTTTAAGATGAGGGAGCTATGGACTCACAAGGCTGTGCATTGGTAAGAAGGAACTGGAGAGGCGTTGATCCGCACCACCTTTTATACCCTCGGTTCAGAGCATGAAGAGAACTGCGCATTTGCAGACCAATGGATACTATTTGCTAGAAATCTCTGGACTCTGGCATATGGTGCGCATGCGTATTCATGTGTGCAATACGCATAGAGACTAACACTTGAAGAAGAATCTTCATTTTTACATGCCTGGCTGGTGTGTCTTGTTCACATGTTCAGGATCATACTGACCAGCAGACTGGGGTCAGGAAAGAATTTCCCCCCAGTCAGATTGGCTGTGACCTTGGGAGTGTTTTGCCTTCCTCTGCAGCATGGGGCATGGTTCGCCTGCTGGGATCCTATGGGCATATCTCACCATATCAATTTCTATCAAAGAAAGATAGGTTTAAGTACCTACAGAGCAAGGCTCAGTCTTAACTGAGGAGAATGCAGGATGAGTGGTGGGGAGGAAAGCTGCAGAAGTTCGGCATTATGCAGATCCAAACAATGCAAAGATGTTCTTAGACTCTCTCAAAGCAGTCTACGGACCATCTAAATCTGGCACAGCCCCCTTGAAGTTGGCAGATGGCACAACCCTCATCAAAGACAAGGAGGGAATGGTACAGAGATGGGCTGAACACTTCAATAGTCTACTCAATAGACCATCCACAGTTGATTTGCGTGTCATTCACCTGAGAAACCCATCAAAGAGGATCTCGATCTCCCTCCATCAGTTGAGGAAGTTATGAAAGCCATCAAACAACTGAACTCTGGCAAAGACCCTGGAAAGGACGTATTCCAGCAGAACAGTATAAAGTATCAGGCCCCAAGGCCATCCAAGTATTTCATGACATCTTAAGTAGCATTTGGGAGGAAGAAGAAATGCCACAAGACTTCAAAGATGCTATTATTGTATCACTGTTAAAAAACAAAGGCAGGAAAGCTGACTGGGGAATCTACAGAGGCATTGCTCTCCTCTGTACAGCAGGGAAAATACTAGCTCACATTCTATTGCACAGACTCATTACAAACATATCTGAGGAGAATCTGCCAGAAGCCCAGTGTGGTTTCAGACCAGGTCATAGTACTGTGTACATGATCTTTGTTGTAAGGCAGGTCCAGGAAAAATGTTTAGAGCAGAACATGGACCTGTATGCAGTTTTCATCGATTTGACCAAAGCTTTTGATACGGTGAACAAAGTCAGTCTATGGGCTATTCTACATAAACTGGGCTGCGCAAGAAGGTTCATACAAATCATCCATCTGTTTCATGACCACATGACAGTGCAAGTGCTCACCAGTGGTGACTTTTCTGACGTGTTCGAAATCTCGAATGGAGTGAAGCAAGGCTGCATACTTGTTCCAGTGCTGTTCAATTTGTTCCTCAGCCATGCCACAAGGGACTTGGATCAGGGGATATACATCCGCTATCGACTTGATGGCTCCCTCTTTGATCTTCGAAGATTCAATGCTAAGACCAAGAAGCTGGAGAGACTTCTCGCCGAGGCACTTTTTGCAGATGACTGCGCCTTGATGGCTCATAGACACGAAGACCTTCAGGTCATTGTTGATAGATTTTTCTGAAGCATCCTAGCTATTTGGCCTCACCATCAGTCTCAGGAAGACAGAGGTCTTGTTCCAAACAGTACCTCATTCCAATGCCCCAGCACCAGCCATCTTCATCCAAGGCACACAGCTGAAAAATGTGGATCAGTTCAAGTTTTTGGGCAGCATTATCTCAAGTGCTGGATCCCTTGATAAAGAAATTTCCTCCAGAATTAGTAAAGCCAGCCAGGCCCTCAGCCAACTCCGAACAAAAGTCCTTAACCAACACAACATTAGTCTCTCCACCAAATCGAAGATCTATAGTGCAGTGGTTCTAACATCTCTCCTGTGTGGATCTGAGATGTGGACTCTTTATAGATGTCACATTAAGCTCAATAATGAGCATTTGCTGGCAGGACAGAGTGACCAATATTAAGGTCCTTGAAAGAGCAAACACAACCAGTGGTGAGGAAATGTTACTGAGAGCACAACTTAGGTGGACTGGACATGTCATCGGAATGGAAGACCACTGTCTCCCAAAACAGATCTTGTATTGGGAGCTGAGTCAGGGCAAAAGAAAGAAGGGTTGTCCATATAGGCGCTTCAAAGATAATCTGAAGAGCAGTCTTCAGTAACCTGTCATCAATCCTAAAGAACTTGAGCAAATGACTCAGAATAGGACACACTGATGATCTCTGACATGATCAGCATATAACGGGTTTGAGTAGGATTGACAAATTCATCTCCAGGCTGCCCGTGAAAGGTAGCACAGACCTGCATCATCAAACATCATAAATACAGACTTCCCATGCCCTCAGTGTGGCCGACTCTGTGCATCAGGATTCAGACTTCGAGTCATATGCGTAGCCATAGACGAGAACTGCGACAATATCGTCATCATCCTCAGCGATGGACTACCAACCAACCATCTTGGTGAAATGTAAAGGCTTGTGATATACAGGAGGTCGGAATAGATTCTCTAATGGCCCCTTCTGCTTTAATTGCTATGAAATCATGAAAGGGAAGGAGCCAGCACCATGTGACCAGCCAGATCTCCACAGGCCACTGGCAAGTGTCCCATGGACCCCAGTGTGAGTTCCTCTAATACAGGGGGGTGGGGGGAACACCATCATCTTGGCCCATGATATGACACCAGTGTAGCTCGAAAACATTTTTTGCTGCCTTATCCCATTACTAACTCATTTCTTATTTGCAGCCCACTGTCACGTGTGGGTGTGTCTCAGCCATTGCCACTTCCAGATCCCTCCCTCACCTTGACGTGCTGCAGCCTTGTCTACATAGGCTATTTTCCAGAGTCCAGCTGCAGCTGCAACATAGCTACACGGGTTCAAACCTTGAGCACAGAGAGGGGAAATAGCAATTTGCACTGCTGGTGCTTACCCCAATATCTAGCAGCTCTGTGTTTGAGATGTGATAGCTGCATTTCCAATGTTGGTAGCCTCTCTTAGGGCCTTTGTATTATTCTTCTGTCCTAACTAGTGTTCATAGCACTACCTAATTCACTAACTCCCGCCAAAGTTCATTAATGTTTTTTACTTCCATTTCTAGATAATAGCGGCTATATATATTAAATGAGACTGGACCTAACAACAATGCCTTACTGAACATTCTCCCAGACTCAATACTTTGCTATTTATTTGCTTATGATTTGCCAGACAGCTTTCAATGACATGGCACTGTTTCAATCTAAATCAATTTGAATGAATTTTTCAATTAAGTTTCCACGAGGCACCATGTGAAAGGCTTTACTAATATCTAACTCTGGTGTTTCGCACACCAGCCCTTCACCCATTCTTTTGTAATTCAGCCAAGAGGCAATCACGTTTGTCCAGATCAGTTCTTCATAAAATCATGCTGCTTACGGCTCCATTATTATCTGTGTGTTTAATAATTTTTGTCTCTTAATATTTGTTCCATTATTTTACTGGGGAAAGAAATTAAACTGGAAGACAAAAATTGCTAATATCATTCTTCATTCCTTTTCCAAAAAATGGAGAAAAACAAACACAAAACAGCCTCTTCTTTCAGAAACTGTCATGAGAAAAGTAAGTTCTTTTACTGAATCATTTTATACCTCTGAATTCTGAAGCTGAGAGATGGAGAGTGCGTGACAGAGCAAGAGGAAACACGAAGAGGGAGTCTGGAGCTGAGTGGGAGTAAGGTGCATACTGCAACATAATGATTAAGGGAGGAAGGAACTGATTAACAGAGATCATCCAAAAACCTCAATAACTAACGAACAGGCCTCTGCACAGAGATGAGTCCTTAGCAGAGCAGAGCATCTCGACACTCACATGCTCCAATACATGAGAAGACATTCCCATGTGAGAAGCAAACACTCTTTAAAAGAATGGAAATTGGAGCACCCAAGGTAGACTGATATAGAGCATACACAATCCTCCTGCTTATAAATCAAGTGCATGAAGAACATCAACTCAAGTTGCTCCCTGCTCTGGAGGAAAACATGGAGAGGCCTGATCAGAAGTAAAAATCTCTGAAAGATAAAAAGGAATAAAAACTTTATCAAGAAGGTATTAGGAACATTAGCCCAAAAGATTCAGAAAGACACAGAAAACTGAAACTGCAATCAACAACTAGAAGATGAAAGAATGTGGCATTAAAGAAGAGCAGAAGAGAAACAGTGATAAAGTCATAGACACTCTTCTCCCTACAGGACAGAGAAACAAACAGCCATGGAAGAGACTTACACCAAAAAGGAGCCTCCTGGAAAGAAAGAGATCACACGTTACTCTAATGAGTGAGTGACTTGTGGCACAGTTACAGGGAAAACTGGATGGAAGACTGCTGTCAAATGGCCAAAATAAACTGTATCTCAATAAGGATGATAAAAGATTCTGGGAAATTCCCATATGGACTCCCAATGAAATAAGATTCAATGCAGTTACACTCCAGGGACCCAGAAAAAGAGCTGAAGACAACACTGATGACTTCATAGAGATCCTTCCAATGCCAAGTGCGAGTGAAGAAATGAAAAGGCTGAGGCAGAGGTCATCCAATGGACACTGTAAAGAAGCAGGGTTTGGATACATCAAACATGGGAATATCTTCTGAAATGAGACCTTGTTGCCATTTGACAGTCTCCATTTAAGCAGAAGAGGGACTAGCATTCTGTCTTCAAAATTAGCAGAGCTGTTGCTCCCTCTTCAACCCCATTTCCTCCCAGACCAAGTGCCTATATAAACACATGCATCTGTATGTGTAACCCAGCTGTAAAGTTACAGACACCTCTCTACAAAGTGTTGGTTTGTTGCACATAACTATGCAATTAAGATATATTATTGGAAAATGCAGTCCTCAAAACGTGAGTTCTTCTGATTCTTAGTGGTTACACAGTCAAGGAACATTACACTGCACACACTGTAAATTCAACAATCTTTTTATATAGCACAAAAAACTCACCTCTCTTCCTAACCCACCAGCTATTGTAAATTGACAGATAGTAAATGCAAGGGAAGTCACCATAAAGATCTAAAATGTACTCATTTAAAAGCAGGAGCAGATCTGTAAGCGAATGGTGCATTTTAACCCTTCTTTCCTTGTAAAAACAGGAGCAGATGGGTGTGAGATGCAAGCTGTCTGCCTCCCTGGGATACTCCCTCCTCTGCCCTCTCAGAGACATTTAGCACATGGCTGAAGACAGCTCAGACTGAAGGTTGGGGATTTCCAGGATTCTGACAGATGATCAGATCAAAATGAAGCACGCATACCAAGAACTGTAGTCCTGCAGGATACAGCTGTTTGTGGGGCTTGCTGTATGTCTCAATGTACAATTATCTGCACCTTATTTGGCTGTAAGCCATAGTATGGATTCTCCTGGTGTAAACACCAATCTGAATGGTTCCAAGACCTCTGCAGTACTCTAACACAGACGGGATATCAACCTCCCATCTGCCTGTGTGCTAGGTCATTATGCTGTTATTTTAACAGCAGATCCTGTACTAAATGTTTATCTGTTTAGAAACTGTCAAAACAAAAGTATTTAGGGCCCCCTGGGAATTAACCATTAACATGGCTTTATCGCTTGTATCACAGCATCATTTGAGAAATTTCAGGGAAACTACTGAAGATATGCATTTGTCACTGTCCAAATGACTCAGCTCCTGCAAGGATTCCCGACTAAAGCCACAGAAAGAGAGGGGACAGTAGTTCTGAACATGCAGATGGCAGGATTATGCAATGTCTAAGAAAACAGTTTTTAGAACCATAAATAACTAGTTTTGGAAATTACTGTGTTGTTTAGCCAGGGCGTCTAGGAAAAATGCTAGCACCCACTCTTCATGCAAATGCAACATCATTATACTGGACTATTTTAAAGCTGAGCCATGCATTGTTCCTGTAAGAAACTTCTCACATAAAACTTTCTTTAACAAGGAAAACTGGAGACTAAACGGAGTAGGAAGTAGGTGCCCCAAAGCAAAGTTTATTTATTAATGATCTGGAAAAGTGGGGAGCAGTGAGCTGGCAAAATAAGTAGACAGTGCAATATTATTTCAGTCGATTGGGACTAGAACAGACAGCTAGGAACTTCAGAGGAACCTAACGTGTTGGGTGATTGGGCAACATGAGTGTAGGTGAAAATCAGTGTTAACAAAGGCAGCATAATGCATGCTGGAAGGAAGAATTTTCACTGATCATACACCTTACTGGGTTCTTCTTACTAGAAAGACACTTGGGTGTCACTGTGGGCAGATCAATGCCTTTATGTAAATCCACAGTATGCCATCATGTTGATTCTTGTGCTCAGTTTCAAGTTCCCCTGAGCCAATGCCTCATCTAGCTGATAAGGTTAAGGCACACCAGTTTCATAGCCAACAGTACACAAGCTACTCCTGGGGGAATTCTGCGCCACTGTGCAATGCAGAATTTGTGCAGAATTAATGTTCTGTGCAGAATTTCATTTTCCCCCCACACAATTGGTGCTCCAGAGCAGCTGGCCACCACTAGGGGCTGCTGGACCCCGGAGAGCCTGGCTCCCCAGCTTGCAAACAGAGGTCACTTCCAGGGGGAGGAGTTGGAGGGTTCCCAACAGCTAAAGTTCCCTGCAGGCCCTGAAGGAAGGAGACAGTGTGCAGGAAATTCAATACAAGCCTGAGATCCAGCATCAGGCTGTCTCTCTGTCTGGATCCCTGGGCTTGGAGGGGGGGCGTACAAGTGTCTGGCCCCGCAACTGGGCTCTGGGGAGAAGGGTTGTGGGCATCTGGGTCGGGGGTGTCCCACGGCTGGACTCTGGGGGAGGGTGTGCAGGTGTCTGGGCCAGGGGTCCCCCAAATACCTCCTCCTGCGTCACCAAAATATCCCTCCCAGTACACACACACTCCCTCCAGCACCCCCCAACTTTACCCCCTACAGCTCCTCCTGCCCTCGGTAGTGTCCTCTATTTGCGAACCTCTGTATAGTGACCCTATGGGGGCAGAGTAAAAAAATGAGAATCAACTAAAAGACCGAGGGGCAGAGTTTTCCCCCAAGATGTGCCCAGCTGGCACGTGTGACACATCCAGACTGAGGCGCCCAACGAAAGCATAACAGAAAAACTGGGACTGAGTTGTCGTAGGGGTTTCTTTAGCTCTCTGCTCCTTGGGGAATCTTTTTCATTGTCTGTATTGTTACAGACATACTTGCTGACAGGTATTTTGAAATAATTACCAAAATAATTGAAACTGGCGTGATTATATTGTTTTATTTTGACAAATAAAATTTGCAGAATTTTAAAATATTGTGTGTAGAATTTTTAATTTTTTGGTGCAGAATTCTCCCAGGAGTAACAAGCATCACTCAGTTCTATTCACTCCATTTCAAAAAGACTGCAGAAGAAGCAGAGGGAGGGGTCCAATGACAGGAGAAGAAAATGATTTACTGGCCTGGAAAAACTTCTTTAGGAAAAGAGCCTGAAAAGACTGGGACTGCTTTGATCTCAAAATACAAAAGCAAGGGGATATTAAATGAAACTGAAAAGCATCAAATGTCATACTGACAATAAGGAAAACATTTCATGTAAAATACAATTAACTTGTTGAACTCACTGCTACAAGAAGTAAAGGCTGAAATTTCAAAAGCAACTAAGTGACTTAGGAAACTAAGCTCCATTTTCAGAAGTGATCTAGGCACTTAGGAGCCTAGAACTCACTGGAAGCCAGTGGGACTTAGACTCTGGGTATGACTTTACTGCAATTAAACACTCACAACTGGCCCATGTCAGCTGCCTCGGGCTTGCGGGGCTCAGGCTATAGGGCTCTTTAATTGTGGTATAGATGTCCAGGCTCAGGTTAGAGCTGGGCTCTGGGACCCTCCCCCCTCACGGGGTCCCAGAGCCTGAGCTCCAGCCCAAGCCTAAATGTCTGCACTGCAATTTTACAGCCCTGCAGCCTGAGCCATGTGAGCCCGAGTGCAAACATGGGCCAGCTGCAGGCGTTTAATTGCAGTGTAGACATACCCTCCAAGGCTTGGGTGCACAAAAGGAGCTAGATGCCTTTGATTCTGTTTTAGGTGCCGAAGTCCTGCCTTTGGGACCGCTGCAATGCACAAAGCTCCAGCTGAACCTAAACTCACTCGGTGCATAAGACTTTACAGTAAAAGTTCCCTTGGTGCCTATGTTTCTGTCTCTGGGCAGGCACGTCTGCCTCCCTCTGGGCATCCAGGAGCCAATCTCCTGCCAGGGCCCCCCACCCGTCCCAGATTTTCACACTTGCTCTCTGTCACTATATCTCCAGAACATGTAGGTCAGGATGGGGGACTGTACTGTGGAGAGCAAGGACTCTGAAGGGGACTTAAGAGTCATGGTGAATAACTGAACATGAGCTCCCAGTGCAATGCTGTGGCTAAGAGAGCTAACACGGTCCTTGGAGGTATAAACAAGGGAATATTTAGTTGGAGTAGGGAGACAGTATCACCTCTGTATATGGCACTGGTGAGACCACTGCCATATACCGTGTCTAAGGCTGGGTCTACACTACAGCCGGGGTCCGACCTAAGATACGCAACTTCAGCTACGTGAATACCGTAGCTGAAGTTGCGTATTTTAGGTCGGCTTACCTGGCGGTGAGGACGCGGGAAAGTCGACCGCTGCCGCGCTGCCGCCGACTCCGCTGCCGCCTCTTGCCGAGGTGGATTTCCGGAGTTGACGGCAGAGCGATCAGGAATCGATTTTACCGTGTCTTCACTAGACGCGGTAAGTCGATCCCCGATAGACCGATTGCTACCCGCCGGATCGGCGGGTAGTGAAGACGTAGCCTCATTCTAGTGTGCACATTTTAGAAAAGATGTTTAACAATTGGAAAGGGTTCAGGAAAGATCCACATGAATGATTCTAGGTCTGGAAAACCCACCTGAGTAAGAGATGTAAGGAGCTCGATCTTTTTAGCTTATCAAAGAGAAGTTTCAGAAGTAAGCTTAAGTTTAAGAGAGATGTATGCCTTCACGTTACCTGAGCTAGCTATCCTTTACAGAGCCCTGAGTGCCTGGACAGCAGCCCAGCAAGCCAGACTGTGGTGCGGCAGTGACATCATCACAGCCATGGCCACTACTGACACATTAGCCCAGCAGTCAGAGGTGTGATGCGCCAATGACTTTACAGAGCTTAACACAGCCCCAGCTAGCTAGCTAGGTTTAGGTTGGACATTAGGAAAAAGTTCCTCACTGTCAGGGTGGTTAAACACTGGAATAAATTGCCTAGGGAAGTTGTGGAATCTCCATCTCTGGAGATATTTAAGAGTAGGCTAGATAAATGTCTATCAGGGATGGTCTAGCCAGTATTTGGTTCTGCCATGAGGGCAGGGGACTGGACTCAATGATCTCTCGAGGTTCCTTCCAGTCTTAGAATCTATGAATCTATGATTGCAGGGGGCTGGGAGCTGTCATGTAGCCCAGTACCTGAGGTTGTGCTGAGGCAGTGACTTCCTAGAGCCTTGCATCCCTTGACGTCACCCAGCAAGCAGGCTTCCATGGGGTGAGGACGTCACAGAGGCCCATCTCGGGGGCCAGTTGGGTTGATGCAATTCACTTGGTGGAGCTGTACAGCTCCTTGGCGCCAGCCTAGCTTCACCCGTCTTTGTACACACAACAGGTACACACCGACCTTGCACAAGGTAAACTCACCTGTACAGGAGGGGAGCCTCCCTGCAGAGATCCCTGTCAAGTCTCCCTGACACCGACTCTCTGCATCCCTCTATTTTCAATATTTTTTTTTTTTAAGAACAGGCCAATCCAATGATAAAAGCCACTTTGTGAAACCAGTTCAGGTGGCTGAGGGACAGCAATGAAAAACTCAAAGCCACTAACCCAATAACTACAGCATAAAGGCATGTACCTACATCCATCACCCTCTCTCGCACACACACACACTCACACGTGCTCTCTCATTCGGCCAGGAAACCAACCCTAGCCAGCCATAGTAACCAAGGCCATGCCCAGGTACCCTTAATCCTGCCCTCTGTGTAATGCCAATGTTCCTGTGGGGTTAATCCTTATGTCCCACTATTTGTGGTTTTGAATCTGGCATTATTCCCCTTTAGGAACCTTCACCAGTAGTGAATATCCCCACTAACATGTGCTCCATGACCTCAGTATTTAGATGTAACCTCCTACTGCCTACGGATCAGTGAATAACAGCTCATCTGGGCTCAGTCATTGTCCCGCCAGTTTGGGAGCTGGAACTGCACGGACCCATGTGCCTACATCATGTGGATGCTGCTGGGTTGTTTCCCAGCCTTAATTCACATAAAAGGAATGTGAATTATATCAGAACTCTATACTTCCTGTTCACGTAATAATATAGGCTCTGTTTATTGACTTGCAGTGCCTTTGTAGAGGAGCTGTCCTTAGGAGCCAATTTTTAAACACTCTGCACCTGACTCCCAGTGACAGAGAAATGTCTTTTCTCTGCAAAGATCACCCCTTGCCCTAAGTGATAAGGCACTTTGGGCTGAATGGCCTGCTTACACATGTGGCTGGTCACAGATCTTGCTCGTTTTGTATAAATTCTCTCCACAGCCAGGTGTGTAAATGTACAGGATGGAAACAACGTTCCTGCTTTCTTCCCCAGAAAGAGAGATGTGGGGCAACTGAAGTGCAGACATGACCTAACTGTCTGCAGTGGAAGCTGTTCAATGTGGGCTATGCACCAAGTGATGTAATGAGCTAAGTTTAGACAGGAGAGGTCCCACGCTGGGCTAACCTCATCAACATTTTTAGCTTATGAATGAGTAAGCAGAGGTATGTTCTCAGCCTAAACCACTGAAGTATGCGGGTGACATCACCAGCATGCCTTTGACAGAAACGGTTTGCTCAGAGCTCAGGAATCTCTTGAGTTATTCTCTACGCTGCTTGTGTCAGACGCATGGAACCATGCCATGAAACTCGGACTGGGATGTCTCCCTCTGAGGCTATTTGCACGTGTCTTAGTTCCTGCTAAAACACATTTACTTAATCATAAAGCTATTTCTGGCTGCCCAACTTCAGAGAAATAACAATCATTTAATTCCAAAGCATCTGAAGGGATTTAACTGTATGATGTACGATCAAGAAACAGCCTGACTGCTCTGTTAAGTGAACAACTGAGCCCAAAGAGAACCTGGTCATCAAATCAGGAGTGTGAAGCTGCTGCAGATCAAATATAGAGTCTCGCTGCAGCCAATGCTGCTGCTCTGTCTGTACAAATGGATCGCAGAGCTCAGACACCATGAAGTCTCTCCCACGTACATGCACATGGAGATTCACGTGAAGCACAGTACAGAGGCAGCATTGTTACTAGTCTTAGGAATTCCCCCTTTCAGTGCTTGTGCTGAACTCTGTCATACCCAGAGTGTTAGCTATTTGAATGCAGTGACAGAGCTTCCACATGGTCAGGAAGATTTCCCTTGTTGGGGGAGAAATGAGTTGCTCCAGACAGAGGTAATGAATCCTAGTCTCATTTATCTCTCAGGGGTATTTCTGATGCGTCTTGCACTGCAGTGTCTAATAGTGTAGACTAGTTGGCAAAAGCAAAGGGCATGTGATAAGTCACAGATACAACTTCCAACTGCAGAAAATCAGCTTTGTATCCACATCCCCAGCCAGGTCGCTCCCTCTCACATTGCTACACCTGCCCCCTTGTTGCAAAATCTGTTGCTGTGCAGCTATCCCCTTGCACGTCCCCTGACCTTGATAGCTTTGCAAGAAGAAATGAACACCACCTTAATTCAGGTGTCAAAAACCCTCCCTCTCAACAGAAGTGCGATGACTGGATCAGTCTGTCAAGAATTCATACTTGATATAGGATTGCTATAGGATTGTTTCACTGGAATTAAGAAAACCATGTCTTTGTTCCCTTTAAGAATGGGGTTTTGAACTGTGGCCCTCAAGACTCTAAACTACAGTCCTCAAAGGGGACAAATCAACAGGAAAAGCAGCATGGGGCACTGCCTCCCTAGCTGCCTGTCTCTGAAACCCAGGAGCAGTTCCAGAGTGAGCCCAGAGTGCTCTGAGCAGCTGCTATTCTTTCCCTGAGGCCTGCTGCATCACTGGGGTGGAAGGAGAGAAGTCTGGTTGCTCCATCACCTGCCTCCCTGTCAGGCTGGGTATCCCAGCACGAGAAGGACAGGAGCTCGAGCCTAGGGAAGCTACTAGCAAAGAACAGCTTCCCATCACATAGACCCCCAGGCAACTCATGAAAGGGCAGGAAAAAGTGGGGCAACAGAAAGCCAAACTGTTCCAGTTCCAGCCCACGCATAGACTACAGCTGCCTGGGTACTACTCTAATTTGTGCCATCTGGCAGTGATGCCCTAGGGCCCACATACACTGTAGTGCAGCCACTCCCCAACCTGACCTGTGAGTCAGAGCCCATGGGGAAGGTGGTGTATTAGCTGGCTAGACTGGCCCCATCTCTCCACACCAGGGCAATCCCTAGCAGGGAATGGTGCCTGAGGGGCACAAAGGGAGCTAACCCAGACAGATACTCTTCCCCAAGCACTGATTGTGGCCCCTTTACCTTTTTATCCCAGGTTGAATGGCCCAGGCACCCCTGCGCTCTGTTGCGACTGACAAGAGAATAGGGCTCATTTTAATACTCCAAGGGGCAAGACAATGAACACCCCAGGAGGGGAGGCCAAAGAGAGCTCTCCTGGGCAAATGTAAACAGAGCAATGCGCACAGAAAATGAGAGCAAGGGAGAGGAAAGGGAGACCCAGCACTGGAAAGCTTGAGGGCTAAAGGCAGAGTGAGGCCTGGTGATGATGGGGGGCTCTTAGCTCAGCCCACCTCGACGCACTACTCATGGAAACATGCTGCAAACTGAACCACTCTAGATGAAGTCTCAACTCTGCAACCTCAAGGGCCTCTATTTGGATGCCCACTGTTCCTTTGTTTTACATTTCCTATGTGGTTTTCTTCTAGAAGTAAGAACAAAACACAAGTTTCTGCTCGTGACAAGAGCGTGTTTTCCATTTCAATACAATGGCCACATGGAAAGGCAAAGAGACAGAAGCAAAGAATCCTTTTCAGCACTGGAAACTCAGACCCAGATCCTCTGCTGGTGTAAATCAACATGTCTCTGCTAACTTCAAGGGACCTACTAGGCTGGCTGACACCACAGGAGGATCTAGCCCTTAGAGCCTCAATCCTGTACAATTTAATTTAAAAAACAAGTGCCTCTGGTTAATAATGAGACAGGGAGTCTTGCTCACTAAAGCACTGGCTCACGAGCAGTCAACGTCAGTAGCCATCCAGTGTTGTTACGTCCATTGGCTCTTCAGGGGCCTAGTTCCAATGCATAGGACTGTGTCAGTCCTTCCCTCCCCCTGTGGTCAGGTGCCCACAACACAAAAATGGCCAAAATTGGCAGAGAAACCAAGGACTGAGTGGGAAGTGGAAACTAACATCTTCCCACCTTCAGAAAGGGCTCCTCTGGGGAAAGCTTACATTGCTGTGGCCCCTGTTGTACCCACTTAGTTGACATCTACAGGACATCAGTCTCCAGAGATGCAGTCTAGTGCCTTGCAGTTGCTCTACATTAAATTACCTTCCACAAGGAAAAAGGAATGAAATGTGAGCTGGCACACCCGCTCCCAATTACAAGTCCCTGAAGTACAGGCTTGATCACAGAAACACTCACAGATCCTGAACTCTGCCTAGGCTAAGGAGCATGATTGTAAACCCACCTCTACCATCATGCAGAACATTGGCTATGCAGCCCAAATTCCTGACGTTTCCATTACACTCCCCCTTCCCCTCAGCAAACGGTCACTGAACCAAGTGACTACAAGGAAAGGTGCCAGCATGCCACACCCAATGCCAGCATGCTGGCCTCTCCCCCAAATTACACACCACGTGAAAGCTCTTAACAATGCAAACTATAGTCAATCATTTTGTCTCATTTAAAAAGTCAACAAATGTGAAACTTCCGTCCTGACCTGATCCGAGAGAGCTAGACAAAGAACACAGAAGTGTATGTGAATCCTTCCCAACATACCTAGTGATGAGAGAGAAGGAGTACGGAATCCATCCAGCCGTCCATGAGTTATAAAGGAACTGAGGCAGCAGAGATACAACAAACATGCCTTATATCTTTAACAAGAGTGACCAAACCAGAGGCCTGGATTACGCTAACATTGTACCCACCTTTAAAAGTAAAAAAAAAGCCCACTGACTTCAACATAACAAAAAAGAGATGAGAAAATAATTACAGAACAAGTTACGGAACAGCTAGCCGGGTATAAAACGAGAGGGACAAACCAGCACAACTTCGGTAGCAGTGACCTGTGCAGAATGCCAGGAGATGGTGGAAGAGGATGAACGAGTGGACACAATTAATTTAGACAAAGAATGACTGCAAGAAAGCACAGTGTGAAGCCCACTGGATTCAGTGTGGTGAAAGGATGCAGTATGGAATCAAAAGTAGCAGTGATGGCCAAGATGACAGGGTTTAATAATGGAGTGTACCACAGGGATCAATACTAGCAATGGTATCATTCAAGAGATTTATAAATAGGCAGGAAGGGGAGACAAATAGTTGGGGGGTAAATAAATGGTCAGACTTGGATCAGGAACAGCCCCACATTCTGATTGGCTGAGGCAACCTCCTTTCAGTGTAATCCTCAGTCACTACTGTATGTAAATCCTTGCCTTCTGACTCGCTCAGAAGAAGAGATTTAAAGAAAGAGCTTTTTCAAAATGCTTAAAGACAAGCAGGCAAAGTTGTGTGTGACCCTTGGGCTGTGTTACATTCATTTCAGAAGAGCAATAGCTATGCACATAACCAACCCCCAAGCCCATAGTTCAAATAAAAATATGGATTGAGATTTTCAGAGCAGCCCAGGGAACGGAAAAAGTCCCTAAATCCACTGACTGCTTTGAAAATCACAATGGTGGAATGAAATGACTCTTCAAAAACTGCTACACAGATGGAGCCATTTTCATTCAGCTGCTCCCCAGAATTGTATCTTCCGGGTACGATTTGGAAATTTGGCTGTTTGACTGAATCACAATACTTATGAAAGATTTTGCTTTGTATTAATTATGACAGAACCTCACAAAAACACGTTCATTATAGACACAAAAACACTTCCTGCTGAGTTTCCTTCTCTGTGCCATGCTGTTTATTTTCATATGCAAATTTGGTCCTGGTTGAAGATGCTGGAGCATGAAGTTCTCGCTTTGTCCCAGAACAACAACAGCCAGCCCAGACAGCAGCAGTGTAAGCTGGCAGATGTGCTTTGAGTCTCACCTTCAGGGTCAGAAGGGAGCCCAATCTCTGTGGCCTGTTTTGTCCTTGGCGTCCCTATTGAGGCTGCCAGCAGGACAGATCGTTCTAGATTTGCGATTGTTATTTCTGGTATGTGGATGCCCGCCCCTGGGGAACTCAACTGAGGCACAACTCAGCCAATGGGTGGGAATCACTAGTGAGCTGGGCCTCACTTTAGCCTGAGCTAGAAGGAAAAAGGCTCCATATCCCGTGCCCATCCCAGCTCCCTTGACAACACTGTCAGATCCCACTTACTGCCATGTATGGTCTGCACCCAGCATCTCTTGTTTTTGCGATGGAGTCCACGAGTTGTCCACTAATGCCAAAGTCACAAAGTTTAATATTCCCATTTCTGTCCAGAAGAATATTGGAAGGTTTGATATCTGTGAGTGAAAGAAAGAGAGAAACAGGTAAGTCGTGGCTGGCGATCTCCATTTCAACAGCCACATGGCTGCGCAGTGACAGACACAGACATTAGAAAATCAGAGCTAAGGTTGAACACTCAGGGTACATCTACACTACAGGGGGGAGTCGATTTAAGATACGCAAATTCAGCTACGTGAATAGCGTAGCTGAATTCGATGTATCACAGCCGACTTACCCCGTTGTGAGGACGGCGGCAAAATCGACTTCTGCGGCTTTTTGTCGGCGGCGCTTACTACCACCTCCGCTGGTGGCGTTAGAGCGCCGATTCGGGAATCGATTGTCGCGTCCCGACGGGAAGCGATAAATCGATCCCCGAGAGGTCGATTTCTACCCGCCGATTCAGGCGGGTAGTATAGACGAGACCTTAGTGTCAACTCTGCCTCTTAACATTGATGTTCAATGGTGATGTCATCACATATTTCCCAAATGCAGTAGCTATCACTGTCTCATAGCCCCATCACAGAGATGTCTGGCAATTTATGTTGGGAGCAGTGGCTGGGAAGGCAGGAGGAGATACAGAGACTGTCCTGGTTCTGAAGTTCCTTCTGAAGACGCCTCATTAGTCACCGTGTTTGGCTCTTAATTAGCAAAAAAACTGTGTTTAGTGGCAGCTAAGGTTGTGGCATGCCACATCCAAGGTTTTTTACAGCATGTGTACAAGAGGGCCACACACTTCACAGCCCATATAGGCTGAGCAGTACATTCACCAAGGGCAAGTCATGCCTGACCAACCTGATTACCTTCTATGATGAGATAACTGGCTCTGTGGATATGGGGAAAGCAGTGGATGTGATATACCTTGACTTTAGCAAAGGTCTTGATATGGTCTCCCACAGTATTCTTGCCAGCAAGTTAAAAAAGTATGGATTGGAAGAATGGACTACAAGGTGGATAGAAAGCTGACTAGATCATCGGACTCAACGGGTAGTGATCAACGGCTCGATGTCTAGTTGGCAGCTGGTATCAAGTGGAGTGCCCCAGGGGTTGGTCCTGGGGCCAGTTTTGTTCAACATCTTTATTAATGATCTGGAGGATGGGATGGCTTGCACCCTCAGCAAGTTCGCAGATGACAGATTAGTATCATATAATTTGTAAAACACTATGGCGCCTTTGAGATGAAAGGCACTCTGTATAGATGTATGTTCTCATTATCTGCATTTACACACTTCAGATGTTAAGGGAGAATGGAAAAATGATTGAAACCTTCACAAACAAAATACTAGGAATTTAAAGTATTTGATATATTTATAAAACTAATTTTAATGATAATTCACAATTATACGTTTCAGAGTAGCAGCCGTGTTAGTCTGTATCCGCAAAAAGAACAGGAGTACTTGTGGCACCTTAGAGACTAACAAATTTATTAGAGCATAAGCTTTCGTGGGCTACAATCCACTTCTTCACAATTATACTTTTACTTAAAATAGGGACTAACCATGAAATTCTGTGAAATTAATTTTTTGTAGTTAAGAGGAAAAATAATTGATAATTCCGTTGCAGAAGAGAAACCTACAAACTTACCTCTGTGAATGATTTTCAAGTTTTCTTTTAAGTGGTTTAGTGCTTTCACAGTCTAGGAGAAAAGAGGAGATTTTATGGATGAAAAATAAGTTACTGCAATGAGATTCCTGTGACTATTAAACTATGTGAGCAACATGAGACAGAACAATAAACATTAAACAACATGAGCCAGAACAATAAAGAGGAATCTTGAGTGTCTGAAGGAAAACAATGTAAAGTAAAGACCTCTATATCTGTCATCACCATATAAATTTTGACAGGTTTCCACACCCCGTTTTTGGTGTACGCCCACTCTCCAATCTCATTTTTGGACATATACACTTTTGCAATAGTGGCCATTTGAATTTTTATGGGGAGCATTAGGACTGCCTATGTGTGTGCTTTTTCACATTTACAGCCATTTTAAAGATTTTAAGAAAAAAATAGGCTTTTTACACATTTTAAATAAAGTTTAGTAAACAGAGGAATAAATTGTTACAACATATATATGTTAACAGGCCTTTTTGTATATTGCATGTATTTTTTTTAAATAAAGGCATTAAATATTAGAAATAGAACATGCATTTTTAGAAAAGAATGTTATGCACTTAGGTTGTTTAGAAATATAGGTATTAAATATTAGTAACAGAACATGTGTTTTAGAGAAAATAAAGTGGGGTAGGTTTTAATACAACACAAAGTGAGAGAGGCTGTAGAACAGCCAAGAAAAGCAAAAGCTGTTCAGCCTGTTACAGAAACAAAAAGAAAATAAACTCAGATAAACTGCAGAAAAGTTTTAAAACAAAAGGAAAGGAAGAAAGCCTGTGTCACTGACCAAGAGGCAGAGACAGAAGAAAGGCACTTACCCCGGCAGCTGCCAACAGTAGCCAGTAACTCCAGGACAGTCAGCCTTGGACAAGCTATGCCTCTTGGCTGAGCCAATCAGAAACTGTTCTTTAGACAAGTCATAGAATTGCATTTTCCCCAACCAATCATAATGTCCCAAGAGGCGTGGCTTTTGACAGCTGGTCTGTTTACGTATAGAGGTCTTTACTACTTACTCCCCACCTTAGCTCTGCTATTATAAATGATTTTGCAACACAGTGGGAAAGTAGTACTTTGCAAAGGCTAGTGGGGAACTGTGGTATGCAGGAAGAAAGCAGGACAGTATGGTTAAGAGCTAACATGGGGGCTAGACAACCTGTCCCTGTGCACCTCTGTCTATCTATCAGTTATGCTCTCACAGAGAGAAGAACCCAACACTCAGAACATTGTTAAAAAAATCCTCCTCATCTCAGTCTGTGGGGCTAGTGAGGGAGGAGAATTTAGGGGGTAGTTCAATGTGTCCATAGAAAACCAATCTAAACCAAATCAAAACTAAACACAACCAACAACACACCTTTCTTCCTGATGTAACCTCGGGCTTTATGGTAATAACAGGCTAGAGAAGGGATGGTGAACTTTGTATGTGCTGCTCTCCCCTGCTATAGTGGAACAGTCAGAGAGGTATTTTAGTTCAGTTTTCACACTTCAGTTCCTTGGGCCCACACCTAAACCTGTGTTAGGCACCTCTAAATACAGATTTACGGGCCTAACTTTAGTTACCCAAGTTTGAAAATTGGCTGGAGGAAAAACCACACACACTCAGAACTAGGAGCTCACCTGAAATGCCAGAGGGCTGCAGTGCCAACAGCCACTGAGGCAGCAGGCTGCAATTCAGTCACCCTTTGAAAAAGGTGGGTTTTGGCACTAGTGGTGGACTGGCACTTTACTTACAAACTTCTGGTGCTACTGATGTCACTTTGATTTCTCTACTTTTCCATACCCCAATCCCCTTCCCTCATGTATACACAAGACAATACTCTTGAGTAATGTGGATCATACGGACATGCTAACAAGCTGTCTGTCAAGCTATTTCTCTGTGTGGCTAATGAAGAACCTATTCCGACATTTCCAAAAGAGAGGTCAGTAGAGCCCTGCAAAACTGCAGATATCTGAGGACCATGTTTGTGGATGGTGGATTGGATGCGGATACAAATTTTGTATCCACGCAGAGCTCTAGGGGTCAGGCCCAGCTAATTGCTACGATATTTCATGCATGCAGCTCCTGTTACCTAAGTTCTTATTCAGCGGCATCCAAGGACCTAACAAAATGATGATGCATGTACATAGTGTTCTCCTGTCACTGTCCCACTGTTCTGCAAGGCCTGTACCTTGGCGTGTGTGTGGGGGGTGAGAGTTGGGGTGGGTTATTTTTGCTTGTGTCACTGTTCTGTGCCTCTCTTGTGGAAGGCTGTTTGAAGAAGCCAGTTGTGTAATTGGCTGAGGTTCACTGACCTCCTGATTCCATTCAAATGAAGCATCAGTGCTCCTGGACCACAGGGAAAGATTCAGAAGTTGCCAGCTGTTCCATGCAGTCAGCATGCCTCACCCTGTGCCCACAAACCAAGTGATGGGCATTAATGGTTCTATACAGCAATCTAACCATTGCTAGGGGTACTAAGGAGAAACCGTTCTCGCTCCATAGCAATAGGTGAAATGGAGTCTGTGTTGTCCACTCAGTTTTGGCCATCCCTCCAAAAGCTACAAACAAGTCCCAGTGGCCCTACACTGACAGGCTGGCTCTGGGGACAAGGGGATCCTGAGCTATCTTGCCTTAAACTCACAGGTGTCAAACACAGCTCCAAAAGCCTAACTTAGCCCTGGTCTACACTAGGGGGTGGGGTCGACCTAAGATATGCAACTTCAGCTACGCGAATAGCATAGCAGAAGTCGGCATATCTTAGGTCGACTTACCTGGCCGTGAGGACGGCGGCAAGTCGACCGCTGCCACTCCCCCGTTGACTCCGCTTCCGCTTCTTGCAAGCTGGAGTTCCAGAGTCGACGGAGAGCGCGTTTGGGGATCGATTTATCCACGTCTAGACGAGACGCGATAAATCGATCCCCGATAGAGCGATCTCTACCCGCCGATCCGGCGGGTAGTGAAGACCTGCCCTTATTTTTGAGAATTTGCAGTAAAGGTAGCAGAAGAGATAAAACCCTATGAGCTGGACACCCAGTGCCAGCGCCAGTATTGCATGGACACACCCCATCACTTCCACTCTGCCCAGGATTGGTCTTCCCTTTGATTTTGGCAGTACCTTTTCACTCCAAAGTTTACTGACATGGAGAATGTAACCAAGTGCAGAACTCTTACGTGCTCTGAAACTGCCTGATCAAAACACCCAAAGGTCAGGTTTTTCCCATGTCTCAGTGGCCAGTGGAGGTGGAAGAAATAGTCACAAGAAAATACAAAATGCCTGAAATTTGAACATTTTGTCTTTCACTGCGGATTCAAAATCCATCCCATTTCTTTATGAAACTCTGGGGATAAAATATGATCATAGACACAAAAATATTTTCACTTCAAAAACTTGCGCTTTTTCGTGATTTTTTTTCTAAATTACCATTTTAATGAATTCCAGATGCACTGAAAAACATGGGAGCAGCATGAAAAGAGGGCAAACCAGAAGAGTTTGGCTCTCCATTGGCCCTGCCTAGAATGAGAACCTCCTGCCAGGCAATGAACCAGCCTAGGCTAGTGCCATCTGTTAATGTGACAATCCAGAGGGAGGGTTACGGAAATGTCAATGAACCAGAACAAAAGGAGGGCCTTTGGATTCAGCTTGACTTTCAGGCAAAAGATTCTGGGGTGTCTTTATTCACTGAGGCCTCTCCCTCCAGGGCTGCTGACTGCATCTCCACCAAGTAATGGAGTTAACATAATAATAAAGCAATGGTAAAACCAGAACCATAAAGATTCTACAGAATGCAAATAAACCAGAGGGAACAGGGCTAAAAAGTCAAAAGCATAAACTTTTTAAATGATCTTTAAAAATGTGCAAAAAGAGAGCAGCAAAATCTAAATACTTACAGCTAAAGTGATTTTGCCTAAGATTTCTTCTGGAATAACATCATCTAATACACTATATACATATTTGTAAAACTTATCAAACGAGGTAGACATGAGCTCCATACAGATCCAACAGTCACCCTAAAAAAAGAACAAACATATGTCACGGTAAAATAATACATAAGAATCAACAGAATGCAGAGACCCTTTGAATCTGATCAGGATGAACAGGCAACATTTATTATGCTCCAACAGTCTGGCCCATGGGGGGGGGGGGGGGGGGGGGGGGGGGAGCCTGAAGCCATATGGAAGAACCTTGGGTGCATATACTAACGTGTACAGTGACAGTAAAGATATTCCTCTCCGTTTGTGACAACCTTGCCCTACTAGAAGAAAGAGAAGACCACAGGGAGGAGAGGCATCTCATGCCCTCCTGTGTGTAAGATGCCAGTTCACTGGAAATGGAATTGGATGCTAAAGCCCAGGTTTGAGTTGCTTTCCATGATTTATATCATTTTATTTAAAAGATGTAAAGGCTAAAAATTACAAAGAACATAGAACCCCAGATAAAATATTCAAACCCAGAACTGAAGCAAACCTCCATGAGAGATTAATATCCCCTCATTTCAAACAGTGCCCCTGTTAATACTGAGAGACTAGTTCTCTATCTTTAAAGGTGATTTGCAAAGGATTTCATATTTTATATTTGCATTTATTATATCCAGTTCAGTGGTAAAGGCAGAACGTAACCTTAAATGTGTTACACAGGTGTGGATTCCACAGCAACCAGAGAAACTAATAATATGAGGCTGAGCATTTTACTAAGTTATAGCACAACATTTAAGTTATTTAAAATCGATTTTTTTTAAATGATGACATTTTAAATCATGATTAAATTAGACTGTTTCACTGGAATAAAAAGTTCAAAAATCTACCAACTCTCAGTCCAAACTAAGGGCTATTGTTCCAAAGTCTTCTGTGCTAACTGTTATGGATGACAAATGGCTTAGTTTGACCTGTTTATGGTGGATTTTGGCATCCTGAGACATGTCTTCATTGTTGTAAATACAGGCATTATACAGGATCGGTATTTTGCCCAACAGCAGCGCTGCATTCTTGAACTTAAACATTTTTTAGTGTAATTAATCATGTAAGCATGTGGGCCTAAAACATCAAATGGTTCTAGAGCTCAGACAACTAGTCTTTTTTCTTCTGGTTGACCCGTGCCCAGAGCAGATGTCTGAAGGGGCAGAGGCAGAGCACTGACAAGGCAAACTCTTCAGAAAAGCAGTTCATAAGACTGGCTGCATTGAGTACAGAATTAAAAGGTGAGTGGTTGGGTCTATGCTTGTAAGTGTTGTGCATTGTGGTTTCAAACGGGTACTGCAATATGTATACCTACCATCAGAGTTTTGAGACCTTGGGCCCATGACTGGCAATTCAGAATCTTGGGAGTGTGTGATTATGAATAAGGTACAAACTTCTGATATAAGTCAATTACAGTCCAACAAATGTAGGAGATTCCTCCAAAGAAGTCTTCTCAGCTCTGTGATAGATTTTTCTTGATTAGACATCAGAAAAGGTCTTGCTTGCTAATACATGGGGAGGTGTTTAAGAGAAGACTAGAACTTTTCTTTAAGTTATTGAAAACTCATTGTTTTCTCTGAGGAGGAAAAAAAAAATCCCGTGTTATAACTCTTTCACTCCTGTTTCACAGAGCTGGGGCCATGTTCACCTGGAGATAAATCCCAGGAGTCCTAGGGGGAATTTTGAATCTACGTCTAGGTGTTAATAACTTTCATGCAGATTCACAGATTTAAAGGCCAGAAGAGACCATTATGATTATCTCCTGCATAAACAGGCCAGACGCTTTGCCCAGTAATTCCTGCATTAAGCCTGTAACTTCTAGTTAGCTAGAGCATATCCTAAGACATCCAATGTTAAAGCCTTTTAAATGATGGGGAATCCACCACAACCCTTGGTATGCTATTCCAATGGTTCAATGGGTCCAATGGTTAATTACCCTGACTTATAATTTTGTGCTTTTTTCCAGTCTAAATTTATCTAGCTTCAGCTTTCATCCATTGGATCTCATGCTTCCTTTGTCTGCTAGATTAAGGAACCCTCTTCTACCAGAAATCTGCTTCTGAGAGTGGTTGTTATGATGTGGTGATGCAATACTAGTTAGGTAAGCTTCAAGATGTAACAGGGTGGTCCATGCCTTTAAGGACCAGGGGGCCTAAGGCCAGCCAGCCCTGTTTGATTATTAAACTCAACTGGGAAGGGGTCAGGCAATGCCTATAAAGAGATGAGTCAATTGTAGACATTGAGGATGACTTGTGCCTTGTCCTGATGAATTTTCCCCAAGACTTGAGATAGGAGCAGTAAGCGAGGAAGGCATAGTTCAGATGGTCTGACCACCGAAGAAGTAGAGCATTAGCCTGTCAGTTATGTCTTAGGGCTCCTCTGGAGTACTATATATTGCACTTTCTGTTCATTTGAGAAGTGAACAGGTCCATTGTGGGGGTTCCCCATAGAGCAAAAGTACTATTTACCACTCATGATCCTTAGTGAAGTGTCTGCTGAGGAAGTCCACCAGCACATTTTGATTCCCTGGCAGATTTGATTCTAGAGTGGCTGCTTCTGCACACAAGGGAATGGATCTTGTTCCCCCCTGCTTATTGAGTAAAAGACAGTTGTCACGTTGTTCGATATTATGAAGATATGGTGACCTTGAATTAATGGGAGAAAGGCTTTGCAAGTCTCTCGGACCGCCCACAATTCCAGTATGTGGATGTGTCTCTCGAGATGTCCAAGTGCCCTGAGCTGTGTGACTTTCCATATAAGCTCCCCAGCCTAAAAGGGAGGCATCTGTAAAGATCGTATTGACTGGTAAGGGGGAAAGGAATGCCCACTCATACCTGTGGGGATTCTGCTATTTTGATGGGAACAGTTACTGCGGCATTCACGGACTGTTGGTTTGGTGAGTGCACTGTTTGAAGCCACGCTTGGAGGCAATGAAGATGGAGTCTGGCAAATGGCGTGACATAAGTACATGAAGCCATATGTCCCAGGAGAAAAAGGGTGTTCAAGTGTTGCTCTTGACCTGATCTATGAGGTTATTCATCACTTGGAACCTATCCACTGGCAGAAAAGACCTTGCTGTGACTGAATTTAGGAATGCTCTGATGAAATCTAAAGTCTGTGTTGGGGTGAGCACAGACTTTTCCAAGTTTACACTGACCCTTGGGAAAAGACAGAAGTTGAAGCCTTGATGAAGTCGACTTATAGGCTTCTTGGCAATGAGAAGCCAGTTTTTGAGACAGGGGAAGATGGTGAAGCCACAACGCCTAATATGGACTGCTACTACCAAGATGATCTTAGTAAAAACCCTTGAAAGCAAGGCAAAATAGGAACATGCTATACTGAAAATATTCAGGGCCATCATGAATCTAAAAAAATGTCTGTGAGCAGGGTGAATGTCCACATGGAAGTATGCTTCCTTCATATCAAGAGCTGTAAAGCACATGCCATTTTCCAAAGATGGGATTATACATCCCAGTGTGATCATGCAAAATTTCAGTGTGTGAATAACACAGTTGAGATGATGGAAATTGAGGATGGCTCTCCAGCCACCCTTCTTTTTGGGTACTAGGAAATATGTTGAGTAAAACCCTTTCCTTGGTACTAAAGAGGTATCCCTTATTGCTCCCCACTGTAAGAGGGATTGTATTTCTTGTTTGAAAATCTCCTCATGAGAATGGCCACTGAAAAGGTGTGGTGATGGGAATTTTAGAATTTTAGTCTGCAGCTGGACAGGCAGGAGCCTGGTGGGGGGATGATGCAGTAGGGGGCTCATGATATGGCAGAGCGTGTAACTAAGTCTGTAGAGTGGTATTTTTCTTTGTGGAAATTTAAATCAAAACATACTGCTGCTGTGTGTTTTCATTTTGTGGTGTTCCTAGAGCTGTGGAGAGGTGCCAGAGACATAAAACAATAAATCTGTAACTCAACAGCAACTGGCAAGAGAGGTTCCTGTCTAGGGATTTTGTTCAAACCAATTTATCAGAATTATTGATAATTATTTGTTTTATACTGGCATCTAGAAGCTTTCAACCAAGATCGAGGCCTCATTGTGCTAGGGCTTGTACCACACACACACTAAGAGAATCCCTACCCTTAAAGGGTTACAAGACAGACAGAGGACAGGAGAAAGGAAGGATTATTAGCCTTGTTGTACAGATAGGGAATTAAGGCACAGGGAAACAAGTGACGTGCCAGAGGTCAGACAGGGAGTCTGGAAAGCCAGGAATTGAAGCGGGGTCTTTCCCGTTGTAAGCCACTGCCTTACCCTACAAGACCAACCTTCGTCTTTCAGAGCTCAGTTATGAACCTCTACTTGTCTGCACAGGCTGCTCATGAGTTGCTACACTCCCTCCAGTGCAGACATGCAGGCAGTGGGAAGGCAGTGGTGGAGCAAGGTGGGAGCTATGTCTCTGCCTCCTCCCTCACCCCACCACATCACGTGAACTATCAGAGCCAGCGCAAAGGGAGAAATAATCTGTATCAGCAAAGGGCTGGCATGGACCATTTCCACCTGGAGAAAGGGGGAGACAGGAACCAGACCGTGATGCTTACAGTCACAATCTGATCCCCGCCATGCCAATTGTATGGGCTAGACTGTGAAGTTACAATTGACTCTGGCTTGTCATTTGAGTTCTGGCAGTTGTGCTAGTTCCAATAGACCATCCCCCCAGTTTGTGCCTACACAGAATGAAGGGACAGGTTTTCTGTGCACAGGAGTACAGAGCTGCACACACCCATGCAGTGGGCCTCTTTCCCCATTGTTTTTATTGATCACTAAAGACTGGATTTGCTTCGCCCTTGTGGGTGTAGGGGATGGAGCAAAGAGACAATCCCTCCCTGCTACACTTTCTTTGTCCTTGTCTACACCCAGAAATTACATTGCCTGAAAACACATTAACTTATATGGTGGTAAACACTCAGCATAGTCAGGACATGTAGCATTAACATCTCATCGCCATGTGGTGGGTAGCACTAGGGCCCATGCTCAGGTTAACCCTAGCCAGCTGAGGGCAGTCCTTATCTACACCAAGTGCTAACTCCTGGTTACCCAGCAGGATGTTGTACACAATGTAATCTCCCAGGACAGACAAGCCCTGTGACAGGGCCAAAGGTAATGACAGGCCTTGGGCTCAGGGCAGTTTAGGACTGACTCCCTACTAGTGTCCTCAGGTGCAAATCACTCCAAAAGAAGTGCCTTGGTTGAGAGGGTCTGGCATGCCCATTGTGCAGCATTCATGCCAAGCAGCTCTGGGAAGGATTGTGCCTCCTAAAGCACCACACCCCTTCTCCCCTGCTGCAGCGACTCCTGGGGCTTTACAGCTCCAGCCCTCCCCAGCACAAGGCAGTGTGCAAAGCACACAACCTTTGAGAGTCTGTGTAGAGCACATCTTTAAATCAGATGTGTGAAATGTGTCAGATATCTGAGTGCCACACCTGTCCAGACAGTCAAACCACTGAAACACCCCCAAATCCTAGATGTGAGCATGAGAGAGCATGGCAGGAAAGCAGCAATAATCATGACAGGGATCATATAAATGAACACCAAAATATATACATAGCAGCAATCAGAACCCAGAGTCTCTTCCCTTCTAGTAATGGGTTTGATGACAACTTGCGACTCAAAAATCCCCCAGTAAATTAACTCCTTTCTCTTATAATAAACTGAAGGCTGCTGCAAATTAAATTTTAAATTAAAATAAAACCTCTGGTATAAATGAAACAAACTCTGAATGCCCACCTCTCTGAAGAGTGCTCCATAAAACTGAACAATATAGGGGCAGTCACTACTTCGCATCACTACATCCAAGTCCATTAGAAGCTGTTTCTGTTCCTTTTCATCCACCGTTGACCGAATTCTCTGAAAGAGTAAGGAATGGCAGAGGTTTTATCACTAACATGCTACTATTACATCATCCTCAGCCAGTTCAAGAGAAACCTGCCAGGACCCCAGTCCCAGGGTGGGGCATGGAGTCTCAAAGACATGAAAGCAACATGCTTTAAAGAATTAGACCGTATTTTTAAATGAGAAAAAAATTGCAATTAATATAAACCTAAAGCAAGTTAGTTCAGATTATGAAATCTCTGGCCAAATTTTACTCCAAATCTCAGCGTTATCAGGTGGAGCATCAGTAAGCAGCAAAGGGCAATCAAAGATTTTCTTTATCTCTTTAAAACCTACAGCAAAACAATATTCAGGGTTTTATGTTCAAAGCAACGTGCAGTGGTGAGTTAGCCACAGCTCCCATTGATGCTGGGACCTGAGCACTGCTTTGAAATGTAACCCTCAAATATTATATTTTAATTTACTAAAGGAAGGAAATTAAGATGAAGGCACTCCCTACACTGTACATCCATCACAGCGTGCCCATGGGTCTTTCAGACCAGTTGGCCATTTCATGCCATGATTTATACTGTCCATGCTAGGCAGGCTAAAAGACCAAACCACCATGCATTTTTTGCCTGGTAGTGGCCTCTAAAGTTAAAGATACATAATGGTTTGCATTCTGTTATAGCTTTCCAACACTTGTGTTTCAGGATAAAGTTTTCCATGCTCAGTTTCTGCCTGAAGACTTTTGTTTTTCAAAAGCTTCAGCAAAAACAGTTCAACTGTTTTCCAGCATAGACGGGGGAAGGGGAGGAAAAGACACAAATTTATCATTATAAACCAGTTCTTGCCAAAACTTGTAGAAAAAACTGTGACACTAGGGCATCATCCTACCAACTCTACTGAGCATAGTGCTCACAACTGAGTGTAGAAACATGGACATCAGTGAGACAACTCATTAATAAGCACTACAGATGGTTGTAGAGTGTTTTCAGGGTCAGGCTCTTGTACTGCACTATTTGAGAAATAATGTATGATCATGTAATTGTAGACTGCCTCGTAATGATACATACACAGGGGGTAGAGTAGCTGTTGCACAATTGTTCTTACCTTTGACATTTCCTGATATTCTGAGTGCTTCACCACACAGCCTTATTTTCTAGTAACTTATGTTTTAGCTTAGAACAATAATTCCTTCCTTTCCCAACGGATCCTACAGCACTCTGGAAAATTGGCAAGCTACTTGCACAGCATACACAGGAATCACTCCACACACCCCTCCAATGCAGCCAAATGGGTGAAATACAGCTACTGTAGGCACAGAGAGTGGATGGCTCGGGGGATTAGTAATGAAGCTACAGACATTTTCATGTCTAGGTCACTGGTTCAAATCTATCTGACAGCAGTTCAGTGGTGAATGTGAAATGAGTTTGGTGAATCTGTTCCATGCCTCATCAAATATACACATCACAGAGGACATGACTACAATATACAGTATGCTGCCCCTGCAGAGATGCCAAGGGCTGAAAGAACCTAACATCTCCCTCAAGGCGGGGGTGGGGGGAGGCAGACTGTCGGGTAGTTGGGGTCTCAAGAAGCTTGCACTACTGCTGCTTTTGCTTTTAGCTATGTATGGACAGAGGACATTAGCAGTCAGGACCGTGAGCCTCGCACCTTTCAAGAACACTGAATGTACTGAGCTCTTTGTCTGGGCAGCTCCCGGTTCAGAAAGCTATTCACATAGAACACTGCCACACCGCTAGTCATCTCCATCTGGAACACTCTACAAAGCAGATGAACAGTGGGGACTCGTAAATTAGCTTTTCTCCAGTTTGAAACCTTGGCATCTCCCTCGACTCAGAGGCCACCTCCTCTGCCCCTCATCTTCCTTCAACAATGGTACCTCTACTCCACATTTGCTGAACCCTCATCCATAGCGCCCATCTCCTTTCAATACTAGAACACTCTTCTCAATGGTCCCTAATTTCTCCTAGCTGCAGCACAAACAGAATGCTGTGATCGGCTCTCCCACACCTAGAAAGAAGTTCAGCTGTGCCACCCCATCACATTCAATAGCACTGACTTCCTTTCGTTTCAGGATCCAGCCTAAAATTACCTTTCTTGTTTTTAAGACCTTTTCTGGATTCTCCCCAGATACACAGTGTTCTCTCTAGTCATCTAGTACTGGCCTCTCCCTCTTCCCCTGAACAATCTCATCAAGGCTAGTGCAACAGCCTCCTCCTCTACAGCTCCTGCCATCCCTATATCTCTCTGCCTCTGGCCCTCCACTGCACTTCAAACTTCAGTTCAAAACATCTCTTCTCTCCCTTGCCATTACCGCCTCTGCTGTTATTTATCACTTACCACTGTAAAGCACTTGAGAATATAGTTTATATGGAAGATACTATTATAACAATAAACTGAAATGTATGTCAAGACCAAGAAACCACCCCGCTCAGTCTTTTCCAAGTACATTCTCACTGGGAATGGAGGAGGAGGAGACAGACAGCAGGGCCCAGAGAAGAGAAAGAGTTTCAGTTATACTGGAGTACTCTTTCAAACAGACACAAGAATTACAAGAAAACCCAAGAAGACAGCATGATATCCTCAACTAATGCACTTTGTGGAGTGCTGAGGAAGACGTGATGGTGGGACTAGGAAGAAGTCCCATACAAAAGTGCTGGAGACTGAAGATAGGTGATCCAAATAGGGGAAAAGCATCCAGCATCCAGCACCGCTGCAGGCTATGAGTGGGTCTGGCCAGAAAGAGATGGTATTGTTTAGCCAAAGTGCACCAGGGACATTCCACCACAGCCCAGTGACCCTGATTAACTGGCTAAGGAGCAAACATTTAGCAATGTAACAAGAACAAAAGAAACTGTTGGAATAAGCTGCAGAATCTTGAGTGACCAGCAGCACCTCCCCAACAGCATGTGAAGGCTGTACAAAAATGCTGCCAACTAACACGCAGACCACAAGTACAACATCCTGCAGCCTCTCCCCTGGAGAAAACCCTCCAAAGCTCAAGAGTAATAGAGAGCAAGGAACAAATAAATCCAATACAAGCCTTGTGGATAGAGGGGAAGTGGTAGGCCTGGTATATCGTGACTTTAGTGAGGCTTTTGATACTGTCTCACATGACCTTCTCATAAAGAAACTAGAGAAATTTAGCCCAGATAGAGCTACGATAAAGTGGATGAATAACTGGTTGGAAAACCATTCCCAGAGAGTAGCTACCAGTGGTTCGCAGTCAAGCTGGAAGGGCATAACGAGTGGGGTCCTGCAGGGATTGATACTGGGTCTGGTTCTGTTCAATATCTTCATCAATGATTTAGAAAATGGCATAGAGAGCACACTTATAAAGTTTGCGCATGATACCAAGCTGGGAGGGATTGCAAGTACTTTGGAAGATAGGATTAAAATTCAAAATGATCTGGAAAAACTGAAGAAATGGTCTGAAGTAAATAGGATGAAATTCAATACGGACAAATGCAAAGTACTCCACTTACGAAGGAACAATCAACTGCACACATACAAAATGGGAAATGACTGCCCAGGAAGGAGTACTGTGGAAAGGGATCTGGGGGTCATAGTGGATCACAAGCTAAATATGAGCCAACAGTGTAACACTGTTGCAAAAAAAAGTGAACATTATTCTGGGATGTATTAGCAGGAGTGTCGTAAGCAAGACATGAGAAGTAATTCTTCCGCTCTACTCCACGCTGATTAGGCCTCAACTGGAGTACTGTCTCCAGTTCTGGGGGCCACATTTCAGGAAAGATGTGAACAAATTGGATAAAGTCCAGAGAAGAGTAACAAAAATGATTAAAGGTCTAGAAAACAAGACCTATGAGGAGAGATTGAAAAAACTTAGTTTGTTTAGTCTGGAGAAGAGAAGACTGAGCGGGGACACGATAAGAGTTTTCAAATACATAAAAGTTTTTTACAAGTCAGAGGGAGAAAAAATTGTTCTCGTTAACCTCTGAGGATAGGACAAGAAGCAATGGGCTTAAACTGCAGCAAGGGAGGTTTAGGCTGGACATTAGGAAAGATGTCAGGGTAGTTAAACACTCGAACAAATTGCCACAGGAGGTTGTGGAATCTCCATCACTGGAGCTTTTTAAGAACAGGTTAGACAAAAAACAATCAGGATTGGTCTAGATATTACTAGGGCTGTCAATTAATCGCAGTTAACTCACTTGATTAACACAAAAAATTTAATTGCGATTCATCACAGTTTTAACCGCATTGTTAAACAATAGAATACCAATTGAAATTTATTAAATAGTTTTGAATTTTTTTCTACATTTTCAAATATATTGATTTCAATTACAACACAGAATACAAAGTGTACAGTGCTCACTTTATATTATTTTTTTACAAATATTTGCACTGTAAAAATGATAAACAAAAGAAATAGTATTTTTCAATTCACCTCATTCAAGTATTGTAGTGCAATCTCTTTATCATGAAAGTGCAACTTACAAATGTATATTTTTTGTTACATAAATGCATTGAAAAACAAAACAATGTAAACCTTTAGAGCCCACGAGTCCACTCAGTTCTACTGCTTGTTCAGCCAATCTACGTTTGTTTACATTTACGGGAGATAATGCTGCCCGCTTCTTATTTACAATGTCACCTGAAAGTGAGAACAGGCATTCGCATGGCATTTTTGTAGCTGGCATTGCAAGGTATTTACATGCCAGATATGCTAAACATTCATATGCCCCTTCATGCTTCAGCCACCATTCCAGAGGACATGCTTCCATGCTGACGATGCTCGTTAAAATAATACATTAATTAAATTTATGACTGAACTCCATGGAGGAGAATTGTATGTTTCCTGCTGTTTTACCCACATTCTGCCATATATTTCATGTTATAGCAGTCTCAGATGATAACCCAGCACGTGTTGTTCATTTTAACACTTTCACTGCAGAGTTGACAAAACGCAAAGTAGGTACTAATGTGAGATTTCTAAAGACAGTTACAGCACTCGACCCAAGGTTTAAGAATCTGAAGTGCCTTCCAAAATCTGAGAGGGACGAAATGTGGAGCATGCTGTCAGAAGTCTTAAAAGTGCAACACTCGGATGCGGAAACTACAGAACCTGAACCACCAAAAAGGAAAATCAACCTTCAGCTGGTGGCATCTGACTCAGATGATGAAAATGAGCAATGTACTAACAGATAAAACACAAAATGGGGTACTAGTTGGTCTCTGTTACAGACCCAAAATCACACAAGGGAACAGGATGACTGGCTCCTGATGAACCTATCTATAATGGGTAAGAAAAAAGCTGCGAGATTTTGAGTGACATATGCTGGATGTCTCATGCTGCCAATATTAAAACACTCTTAGAATTTCTAAATTTAGATGACAGATTCCTAACTCAAAAACTGTTGTATCCAACATGGGGGAATTCTATATTAGACCTCATCTTGACAGATAAAGAGGAACTGATCACAGAACTAAAAATTAATGGTAACTTAGATACAAGACCTCATGATTTGATCACATTTATAATGTGCAATCAGAATAAAGTCCAGATGAGTGATATATACCTTTGATTCTTTAAAAAGCCAGTTTCACAATGCTGAAAACAATTGTGAGCCAAATCAGCTGGGAGGAAAAATTTAATTAGAAAAATGTGAATGATGTTTGGGAATTGTTTAAGAACACCTTACTAAGTACCCAAAAGCCACAATTTCACAATTGAGGAAGAAGGCTCTTACTGCTTAAAAAAACATAAAAAATAATATGTAACAAATGGAATAACGGGGAAATGAATAATAATAACTATAAACCAGATGATAGGAACTGTGGAAAATTGTTAAGGGAAGCAAGTGCAAATCTCTGGCCAGCAGAGTTAAGGACAATAAGAAGGCATTTTTAAAGTACATTAGAAAAAAAAAGAATCCTGACAATAGTATTGGTTCATTACTAAAATTATCATTAATAATGAAGGAAAGGCAGAAGTGTTCAATAAATATTTCTGTTCTGTATTGGGGGGGAAAACAGATGATGTAGCCAGATCACATGATAAACACTCTTTTCATTCCACCAGTATCTCAGGAGGATGTTAAACAGCAGATACTAAAGTTAAACATTTTTAAATCAGCAGGTCCAGATAACTTGCATCCAAGAGTTGTAAAAGAGCTGCATGAGGACCTTGCTGACAGTTAGTTTTGATTTTAAATAAGTCTTGGAACACCAGAGAAGTTCCAGAAGACTGAAAGAAATGTAATGTTGTGCCAATATTTTAAAAAGGAAGTATTTCTTTACACAACGCCAGAGGATGAAAAGGGGTGGAGTGTTAGGATATAGATATTCAGGCCTGTCTGCAAAGGCCTATACTTTAAGAATTTAGGTGTATTCTTATCACTTAGCTAGTTATAGAGGTATAAAAGAAAGAATCAAAATCACTGTCTGTCTGTGTAAGAGCCTTCTCTTACTGTGACAGTCTGAGGCTTTGTTCTTAGGCTAAGCCTTTGGCTAAGTAGCAGAGGCAGCCATAAACTGGGAAGTGAACGGTCACATCCTCACATTCCAAACTAGTCACATTGAAATAAGGTGCTATTGGGCTGTTAGGAATACAATCCTGTCCTGATATTCCTAGTCCCTCCAGAGAAAGGGAAGAGCCTAGAAGATGCAAAAGAAAACTTAGTTTGATAGCATCCTGTCTGGCAAGAACTCACTTATCAATAGCTGGGGTGTGAAATCCTTATTTCTGTATTGTTCTATCACTGTAGTCTCCACTTCCCTATTGTTTGTCTGTATAATCTCTGTCTGGTTCTGTAATTGTTTCTGTCTGCTGTATAATTAATTTTGTTGGGTGTAAACCAATTAAGGTGGTGGGATATAATTGGTTAAATAATCATGTTACAATATGTTAGGACTGGTTAGTTAAATTTCAGTAAAATGATTGGTTAAGGTATAGCTAAGCAGAACTCAAGTTTTACTATATAGTCTGCAGTCAATCAGGAAGTAAGGGGGGAATGGGAACAGGGAATGGGGGTGGGGGAACTGGAATCATGTTTTGCTAAGGTGGGGGGGGAATGGGAACAGGGACACAGGCAAAGCTCTGTGGCGTCAGAGCTGGGAAGGGGGACACTGAGGAAGGAAACTTGAATCATTGCTTGCTGGAAGTTCACCCCAATAAACATCGAATTGTTTGCACCTTTGGACTTCAGGTATTGTTGCTCTCTATTCATGCGAGAAGGACCAGGGAAGTGAGAGGGTGAAGAAATAAACCCCCTAACAATAATGGTCTCAAGTTGCAGTTGGGGAGGTTTAGGTTGGATATTAGGAATAACTTTTTCACTAGGAGGGTGATGAAGCACTGGAATGGGTTACCTAGGGAAGTGGTGGAATCTCCTTCCTTAGAGGTTTTTAAGGTCAGGCTTGACAAAGCCCTGGCTGGGATGATTTAGTTGGGGATTGGTTCTGCTTTGAGCAGGGGGTTGGACTAGATGACCTCCTGAGGTCCCTTCCAACCCTGATAGTCTATGATTCTATGATGTTGTGTAACGGGGCTCAAAAAAGAACTAGATAAATTAATGGCTATTAGCCAGGATGGGCAGGGATGGTGTCCCTAGACTCTGCTTGCCAGAAGCTGGGACTGGGCGACAGGGGATGGATCACTTGATGAATACCGGTTCTGTTCATTCCCTCTGGGGCACCTGGCATTGGCCACTGTCGGAAGACAGGATACTAGGCTAAATGGACCTTTGATCTGACCCAGTATGGCCGTTCTGATGTTCTTATGTGATAGCATAGATAATTATAGGCCTGTCAGTCTGACATTGATCCCAGACAAGATCATGGAGCTGCTGATACAGTACTTGATTAATAAAGAATTAAAGAAGGGCAACATAACTAATGCCAGTCAATGGGTTTACAAGTTTGGTTGATAAAGATAATAATGTTGATGTAATATTTGACTTGGTACCGCATGACATTTTGATAAAAATAATAGAAAGATATAAAATTAACATGACACACAATAAATGGATTTAAACTGGCTAACTGATAAGCCTCAAAATGTTACTGTAAATGGGAAATAATCATCCAACAGGTATGTTTCTAGTGAGGTTCTGCAGGACTGGTTCTTGGCCCAACGCAATTTAACATTTTTTTTAAGAAATGAAAGAAAATATAAAATCATCAAGGATAAAATTTGCAGATGACACAAAAATTGGGGGAATGGTAAATAATGAAAAAGGCAAGTCATCAATACAGAGAGATTTGGATCACTAGGTAAACTGGGCACAAGCAAACAATATGTATTTTATTACAGCCAAATGTAAATATATACATCTAGGAACAACGAATGTAGGCTACCCTTACTAGGCTGGGGAACTCTATCCTGGGAAGCTGAGAGACTGAAAAAGACTTGGGGGATCCTAGTGGATAATCAGCTAATACAATGCTGTGGCCAAAAGGGCTAATGCAGTCCCTGAATGTAAAAACAGTGGAATCTCAAGTAGAAGTGAAGAGGTTATTTTATCTCTGTATTTGGCACTGGTGCGACTTCTGCTAGAATACTGTGTCCCATTCCGGAGTCCACAATTCAAGAATGATGATGAATTGGGATTCTGAGAAGAGCCATGAGATTGATGAAAGGATTAGAACACGCCTTATAGTGACTCAAAGAACTCCATCGTTTAGTTTAACAAAGAGAAGATTAAGGGATGATGTGATTACAGTTTATAAATACCTATATGGAGAACAAATATTTAATAATGAGTTCTTCAATCTAGCGCCAAAGGGTATAACATGAGCTAATGGCTGGACAATACGCTAGACCAGTGGGCTCCAAACTTTTTTGATCGCGCACCCCTATCAGTAAAAAAATTTTGAGCATGCACCCCCGCCATGCCGGCTCTACCATTTTTGCTAAAGCAAAAAAAAAAAGCCGCTCGGATTCCCGCCCAAACTGCCGAAGAAAAAAAAAAAAGGCACTCCTCCTGCCGCACACCCCCAATGATCCTCTTGCCCTGTGGTGCGCGCACCCCACTTTGGAGACCACTGTGCTAGACAAATCAAGAGGGAGGCTTATGGATAGAGAGCTCACCTTCCTAACTGCTTGCAACTCTAGGAATTTGTTCTGATGAGCTTCCTGGGACAACCACTGACCTGGAACTGAGTGGGGCCTACCAGGGCTCCCTCAGTGGTGCAGAAGATAATTGGTTTCCTGATTCTAGAAAGCTCTCTTCTAAGAGGGAAAAATGGAGAAGCCCAAGGTGCATGTTTTTGTTTGCTATGGTATTTCTCTTATTTTTACCCTTCCCCCCTCTCTTCCAGTTACCCACTTGGGGTGCTACTTTTTTCTTTTGATCAAGGTACACAAAGGCATCATACTGAAGGTTTGAACTAACCCCGTCAGAAATGGTAGAACACCACCCCGCTCCCCCCCAATGTACTAAGCTACCCAGCCTCACAGTTTTCAAGACTGCTGCTTCTGCAGCTACTGCTTTGCTACCGTCCCAGGCTCTGCCAAGCCCCTTGGAGAGACACATTTATATTTTGTATTTACTTTTAAACATACACATGCAGAGGATCATAAGGGAAAGAGAGGGAAGCAGAGCTGGACATGAGCACTCATGCTGAAGTCCTTTACACATGCAGTAATGCTCTGTGAGCTTTAAAGCCTTGCTGAAGTGTTTTTACAGCTGTGCAACAAAATGGGGCACCATCCTCCCTTAATGCTGACATTTTAGTGTAGGATCACAGCCTTTTAGATTGTCCATTGAAACTGACAGGCTGATGGTGTGAGCAACTAGACAGCCTCGGCAGTAATACTTAGATGAAAGCTGCTTCCAGGCTCAATAAAATGGTTGGCCAAGCCAAACTAGCAAGCATGAAAGGAAACTAAAAAAAGAAAAACTTAATAGTACCTCTGCCTGCAGATACAAGCTATTTTGGTGGGTACTGGCACATGCAGGCTGGCAGGACGGGCTAGGCTGCTCTGCTGCTTTGGTAAGAAAAGCAGCAGGTGTGGCTACCTAAGGAAGGCCAAACAGAAAACAGGAGCTCTGCTGACACTGATGGGCTAGCAGTATGGGCTAGACCACTTTGTTGCATCCTGCGAAAAAGAGGACTCAGAGAAAGCAGTGGTAAAATGGAAGACTGAGGTAGGCTAAACTTGAGACAGCAGGGGAACAGTGGGCTCACAGGCACCAGGAGGCTAGTAGTATGGGCTGCACCACTCCACTGACTCTCTGAGGAAAAGCCAGTGAAAGAAGTGGAAAATGGAAGGCAAGACTATGCACAAATGACCTATCTGAGGGAAGCTGAGAGGAGAACAGGCTCAGTGCCCAATCCCCATAGTGCCCAAATGTAAGAGAACAGGGAGTAAATATGGGGAAGCTGAGTCACTGGAGTAGGGAAACTAGGTTTGTTTGTTCATTTTTTAAAAACTGTGGTTTGTTTCTAGCCTGTAGGAGTCAGACCTGGCCTGGAGGTCAGAGAGATCCACTGAGGGGACGGGGGTTCAAGATAGCTACCATAATCAGAACTGGCTATGGCCCTTCCTGGAACAAGTGGGGCAAAAATACCTGGTTACCATGTCAGCCTGAAAGGGATGGGGGGACTGGGTCCTGCGCCGTGGATTTTTCCTGCCCCTCTAACTACCAGCCTCTCACAGACTTTAAGGTCAGAAGGGACCATCATGATCATCTCGTCTGACCCATTGCACATTGCAGGCCACCCACCCACTCCTGTAATAGACGACTCAACTCTGGCTGAGTTATTGAAGTCCTCAAATCATGGTTTAAAGACTTAAAGTCACAGAGAATCCACCATTTACAGACACATTCCTGGGAACTTTATTTCACCCCACTCAGAACAGAAGACAACAGCCACAGGTCTCTGGCTTGTTACTTCCAAAATGTTATGTTCTGCTGCTGAATGACCAGCCCGCACAGCTGAAAGCTTGTCTGCCACATCACTGCTGTTGGAGTCGATGCTTCACCTTGGCCTGAAGCACCAAGCAGCTAGGAACAGCTGGCTTGGAGAGTCTGCAAAGCCAGCTCCTGCTGCTGAATTTCACTCTCTGCTTCCTGCCACCCTGCTGTAAAGTAGCACACTACTGTGCGGCTGGGCATGTGCAGAAGTTCTTTAATCCTAGCTGGGCCTGCTGCACTGCCATGTTTTCTCTTTAAATACCAGTTTCCTGTTCTCAAAAATCCGCTTCCTGCCAAGGGGGGCAACAAGCAGAGGAAGAAAAACCAAAAACAGAAAGTGGAGAGGCTTAGAGAACCACACCGCCTGCTTCTTCAAGCAGAGGCAAGACACTGGGAGTTGGAACGGAGTCAATTGCTGGTGGCACAGTGTGAGCTAGAGAGAGAGGAGCCTCTCTCTGTGCGAGGAAGGAGAGGAGGGATAACCCAGTGGTGACCCATCACGGAGCACCAGGTGCCCATGGGGGACAATAGGGTCAAGAGACTGACCCACCTCCCAGACTGCCCAAAGAGCAACAGTCACAGAAATCAGAGAAAGCCATGTCCAGTGCACGCTCCAGCAGCTAGCTCAGGATCGGCTTTGTGGGGAAAGCTAATCCTAAACAACTTCAACATCAAGGCTCCTTGCCTTGAGAAATGTGGCACAGCCCACCAGCTGAGCCCAATGGTAAGGAGTGCCTCACAGCGCTCTCCAGTGGCTCCTTCCATCTCCCACTCACTGGGCTTGGTGAGGCTGGGAGTGCTGCAGCAGCAGCAAGCTCTGTCCCTGAGTCGGGAAAGGTGCCGGGCATCATTTTGCTATGCCAATCCCAACAACTCCAAAAGGTGTAACTGACCACCCGTCTACTGGAAGGAGGGTGCCATGTTGCTGGGGGAAGTAAGAGGAAAGAGGAGTGATGCTGGAGACTCCAAGAGCATTTTAGTTGTTCCCAGGGGCAGCACATACACAAATCTTGGGCAACGGGGTCTTATCCGCCTCTCTATCATATAGAATGGCTGCTAGCAAGAGGGTTGCAACACGTCCCCAAACTGGCTCCAACCAGTACATGAACCCACTGGGAATTAACATGTCCAGACCCACTTAGACAGTGTTCGGAGAGAGAGACCACTAAAGAGAGTGACACGTACTTCTAGGTAGTTTGGGTTCAGAGCTCACTTCTACTCTTCCAGTGAAGCCAGTGGAGCATGTGTCACTATTTTGTACCTGTAACTAGATTTAAGAGGCGGATATCATTAACTGTTGCACAGCAAAAGCAAAGAAGAGAGAATTCATCACTTCCAGAGTGAAACAATATCCACTGCCCATCTCACCTCGAACTGGACCATCAAGTGACTAATCAAAAATCCCCAACAACGTGCAGTTTTAAAGCAAAGACAAAGATTATTTTGTTACACAAGAGCTAGGAAAACAAGATTTAAACAAAACAAAACATGAGTTTGGTGCTGGTGTAAAGTATCAAATGGACAGCCCTGGAGGCTGATATCATCTACATTTCCAGAACTGGGTCAGCAGGCACTCTGTGCTTCCACATCATGGTGAGAGTGAGAGAGCAGTATGCTCTCTAAACACATGCCCACTCATTTCCTGCCCTCTCTGGTGAGACTGTCAATTGCTGCAGCATGGATACATGTCCAGATGGAACCAATCTTTAGTCACTAACTCATTTCACAAAGGACACCAAGCTGCCATTGGATGTTAATTTGTGCTTACTACCAACCTAGGCTGGATTTGAACCAGTGATTAGCAGGTGAAAGGCCTCATATCCCATTACCAGTCTCCAGAGCCATCCGATCCCCTGCAGCAGTTGCTTCCTGAGAGGCAGAGGCAGTTTTTTAAAGTGCACAAGCAAGATATAAGACCTTCACAATTCACTTGACAGATATGCCCATTACACACAGTGTTTTCAGCACAAGTACCCTTTATACTGGAGATAAACAGAACAGAACAGTAGACGGTGACAGACGGATGAACATTAATTCTCCATCACGTTCCATCCTTAATGAACTGAAGTACAAACACAATTATGGGCATCACCTACTTTAACTGCCATAATTTGCCCACTTGGTTTGTGGACCATTTTGTTGACAGAACCATAAGCTCCTCGTCCAATTTCTCCAAGGTCTTTCAAGTCCTCTGCAGTAAAATCCCAATGCTGTTCAGGGGAAATCTTCAATTTTCCTGATGATTCAATGCTGTGTGTTCTCAGTCTCTCTCTGTCAAAAATATTGGGAAGCAATTTTTCCACATTTTAAATAGTTTGTAACTTTCTCTTTTCAGCAGCACTTGATTAAACATTGAAAGAGAGGGGTGCACATAGGCTACAGAAACAATGTGATTCCAGGGAGGATTCTAGTTGGGGATGCAGGGTTGAGGGAGAATGTTAAATCAACAAAGAAATACATTTGGTCACAGCTTTAATTAGCTATATGTCTTAACTGCAGCCTAAGGCTTAATATGTGTCTTAGATTTGATTCATTCTAATTACTCTCATTTACATGGCTATTTTCTATTGTGCATAAAAATACATCAGGCTTGTAGCAGGACTTGGTATAGCATGCAGAACCAAGATTCTTTAGAGCACTCCTAGTCCCATGTACACAAAGCTATGCGTGTTACCTCCCCTGCAGCAATGCACTTGCTGGTCACTACCTGTCTTACTTGTATTGCTCATGTTGAACAGAAATCAAACTAAATCTCCTGTTTGTATTAGCAGGTTTATGAAGAGCTTGTTGATCTTAATGGAAAACTGTAACTTATTTCAAATAGTGCATAATCACTTAATCTAGTTGAAAAAAGGCATTGAAGAGCCATTTTTAATATAAAATATAATGCAAATTGACTATTACTCAAGAAACCAGAAGCTGCCAGACCAAATGTTTCTTGACAAAGTGCCTGAGCCCAGAGTCCTCGGGCACAGAGAGCTCCCATAGCCCTCAATATGAACTTGTCTGTGTAAGGAGTGCAGGATGATGCCCATAGTTTGTGACAGAAGCTACAGAATTCCACAGTTGTTTTAAGGCGCTTCCTATTACCTGTTGCAAATTTTGTTGTTAACATTGATTTAATAGAAAACGTATGTGTATTTTCTACACTTTATTCCTAGTAAATAATAGTGTTTACCTTAAAACAATTGCAAAAGTCTCCAGTGCTTCTCATGCGTTCATCTGCTGATTAACACTTCCTTGGTTATAAGCTATGCCAGGAGACTGGGCTTCCTGCTTTAAAGTCACATTAATCAAAAGGTCGCTCACACCACAACCCTCCAGTGTTATGGAGGCATTATATCAGATAGGCATTTGTGAAAGCCAAGGAGATTCTGTCAGACTAGTCACCTGGATACTGACCACTCCATTCGAGCAGTTGATCAAGCAGCTGAAAATTCCAGGATTTGGTAAAATGAGCGATAATGAGGAATAGACTTTTGATCCAATGCTCCGTTTCTCAAGTTAACTAGCCAAAGGAATAAACATACTACAGTGTATTCCATGCTGATAAATACAATAGAACACCTATCAGTCAGCTGCTGTACATGACACATGCTTTGATATTACTATGGGCCCACTTCTGAACTCCTTGGGTATGTCTACACAGCTTATGGGAGCAAGTCTTGCAGCCCGGGTTGACAGACTTATGTTAGGGGGCTCATGCTAGCGTGCAAAAATAGCAAAATGAACATTCTGACTTGGGTTGGCGCTTGGGCTCTGAAGCCTAGGGACAGAGGTTGGCGTCAGAGCCTGAACTCCAGGTCAGGTCTGAACATCAAAGCCAAGTCTACACAGCTATTTTAAGCGTGCTGGCCCGAGCCCCACAAGTGCAAGTGATTGTTGACCCAGGCTGAGAATCATGCTCCCAGCAACTGTGTAGGCCTACCCCTTTGGGTTTCATTGGAAGATTGGTCTTTGTGGGCAGCAAGGTCAGGCCCAAAGTACCCTTTACTGGAACAAATGAGGCTTAAATGACCTCATCTGCTGTGTTCTAGCTTCTTTATGAAACATTGGTGTTGCACTTCTTGGTCCTTGGACATCTGCATTCCGTGGACCCAATGGAAGAAGAATCTCACTGAACAGTGAGCACTATTTTTCTCTCAGCAACTTTTTGTGATGCTGCTGCTCCCCTTCCCCTGTTATTGCTTTCCTATTCTGACTCCCCCACTCTGCTACTTCCCACCTAAACCCTCTGAAACCCTTGCAGTTAAACACAATTCAAGGGTGGTCATGCTGATGATGGCACAAACATTAAGAATACAGAAATCCGCAGAGACCTTATCTGTTCTTGGCCTTCCTTGATTTCTCTGTGTTAAATTCCTCAAAATAAAACACTGCAATAACTTAGATTCTGTATGGAATGTACTTAACAAAAAGCAAGGAATGAAAAAAGGAAACAGAAGACAAGAGCGGGTGAAAATAATTCAGAGAAACTAACAGAAGAACAGAACAGAAGAAACCTCACCTCACACTTTGCCACCTGCCTCTGCTGAACATAAAGACAATTGACCTTGGGAGCTGGGGGATGAGAGTTAGAGCCTTCCTTGCTGCTAGCACATTTTGATTTGACAGTAATCTGAAAATGGTTCTGCGTTTGCTGGAAGAAGCTAGTAGGTGTGAACTGCTGCTTTGAAAGGTGCTAGGAAATGGCCCCTCCTGCTCATGTCTTCTCAGCCAAAGCAGTAGCAGGAAGGACTGGAAGGCAGACATGCACAGTGGTGACACCAAATCCTGCTGATGGAGCCCTGCTGCTGCAGAGTCTGGAAATTTTCTGATGGAATTTTTTCCTGCTGGAAAATGCCAATTCGTTGAAAGCAAAACATTTAGCAGAAACATGTCAATTATGTCAAAATTTTGCTTCCGGGGGAAGGTCAATAAGTCAAAATGTTCCATTTAGACATTTTCACAACAGAACATTTCCATTTTCTGTTTTGAAATCACTTTTTATTTTTAAATTTATTTTATAATATTAAAAAATTTAGATGTGGGCACTGGAATGAAACATTTCAATTTTTTAAACAACAAATGCTTCGATTGACTTCAAATTCTTTTTTTTCCCCAGAATTTTGTTTTGAGGCAAATTTCAAAATTTTTTGTTTTCATTCCTTTCCGGAATAGGAAAGGAATTCAAACTCACAGATTTTCCTACAAAATGGAAAACAAGGTTCCTGTTCTGCTTTAGCAAACTGTGCCACTGTCCCTGCAGTGGCAGGGGGAAGACACAAGCATGGGGGTGGAGGTAAGAAGTCTTAGCAATGCCTCTCTCCCTACAGAGGGGATTGCAGGTGCGAGGATGGTGGCATGAAGTAGAGGTGCTCCATGGAACTATAAACATGAAAGCAATTTGCTGTAGTCCTAGTGAAATGCCACTAACAATCTTGATCATATTTTTAGTCACCTGTTCAAATGCCCACGTGAAATGGTCATCTGGCCAAAGGACATGTTTAACAGAGTGGCACATGTTTTAATACAGACTTTGTTCATGTAGTGAAGCTCTTAGAAGTAAATATTGCCATTTTCCTATAAGAAGCACAGTCTGGAGCTCAAACATTCCTGTCAGCATTTTGATTTTTATAGTGATTTCTTCAGTGGAAAGGTAATTTAGGACTTGTCTAATGCAGGGACCTCTACACCAGTGTAGCTGCACACAAGTGCATACCCCTGAGTAGATGCATTGCACTGGTGTAATATGGGAGTGCACTGGTGTGAAACCAGGATAAGTGCAAACCCCACTTAATTCCAGGTCAGTGCATCTACAATAGGGTTTGTACTATTATAGCTATATCAGTGCAAAAAGCCCTAATGTAGACAAGCATTTAGAGCCAGCATCCTTAAAGTCTGCCCTACAAAGCCAACACAGTGAAATTCAGAATTAAAATAACAAGAGTAACTCTAGAGAGCAATGTGAAGGTCAGACGAGAAGGTCAGAAGTAGTTAATGCCAGATTCCAGCTTCACTGCTAGAGGCTGGATTTCAATCACTTGTGTTTAGTGATATATAAGAATCTTTATAGACTTTTTAGGTCATAATATGTCAGCTTTCTCTTCCACTATCCACTTCTGCTTTCTGAGGAGGCAATCAACGTGTATCAGGCCAGGAATGTGGGTAAAAAGCCATTTCCATGCTGGGCATATAACGCTCACAAGATCAAGCTGAATCCCAGGGATGCCCCAAGATGGACTTCGGGGGGGGGAGAGGGGGGAGAGATTTATTAGTACTATCACTTTTAATACCCACACACAAGGGGTTAGATTAACATTCTCAGCCTCAAATAATTATGGATGGGATTTTTAAAGGAGTCCAGGGGTTTTTGGAGTTGAGTTCCCATTGAATTCACTGGAATTTGGGCTTCTAACTCCCTTTAGTGCCTTTGAAAATCCCGGTCTAGAATGTTAATCCAAAACTATCAGAGGCTTGGGAGTCCCATGGGGCTTGAACAGATAAGACAGCTAGTGCTATATGGATCATTGCATTTGTAAGATGCCAATTTATAGACCTTTCTCCAAATGGTTACTTTGCTTTGTCACAGCAGTTATATTCCAGGGATTAGGAACACCAAGCAAGGCATTTATTCTTCGCAACAGTTGCCCTTTGACAGAAGGAAAAAATGTTCATGGATCCAGCTTGGCATTAGCCACAAGGACTGCTGGAACCAGGCACCACTGTTCAGGGCCAAGGACAGTGTCACACAAATTCAGAACATGAAGTTTGCTAATTGCTAGCTTGGTGAGCTAGATCCACACAGGAAGCTTGGCAAGTCTAATAAGCCTACAAGATTCCAAAACTCTACTGAAAAATAACCATAAACACTAGGGCCATCAATTAATCGCAGTTAACTCACGCAATTAACTAAAAAAAATTAATTGTGATTAATCACAGTTTTAATTGCACTGCTAAACAATAATAGAATACCAATTGAAATGTATTAAATATTTTTGGATATTTGTCTATATTTTCAAATATATTGATTTCAGTTACAACACAGAATACAAAGTATGCAGTGCTCACTTTATATTATTATTATTACAAATATCTGCACTGTAAAAATGATAAAAAGAGATAGTATTTTTCAGTTTACCTCATACAAGTACTGTAGTGCAATCTCTTTATCGTGAAAGTACAATTTACAAATGTAGATTATTTTTTGTTACATAACTGCACTCAAAAACAAAACGATGTAAAACCTTAGAGCCTAAAAGTCCACTCAGTCCTACTTCTTCTTTTCAGTCAATCGCTAAGACAAACAAATTTGTTCACATTTACGGGAGATAATGCTGCTCGCTTCTTATTTACAATGTCACCTGAAAGTGAGAACAGGCATTCACATGGCACTTTTGTAGCCAGCATTACAAGGTATTTACGTGCCAGATAAAGTAAACATTCATATGCTTCTTCATGCTTCGGACACCATTCCAGAGAACATGTTTCCATGCTGATGATGTTCATTAAACAAAAAATGCGTTAATTAAATTTGTGACTCAACTTCTTGGGGGAGAATTGTATGTCTCCTGCTCTGTGTTTTACCCACATTCTGCCATATATTTCATGTTATGGCAATCTCGGATGATGACCCAGCACATGTTGTTCATTTTAAGTAAACTTTCACTGTAGATTTGACAAAACGCAAAGAAGGTACCAATGTGAGATTTCTAAAGATAGCTACAGCACTCAACCCAAGGTTTAAGCATCTAAAATGCCTTCCAAAATCTGAGAGGGACAAGGTCTGGAGCATGCTTTCAGAAATCTTAAAAGAGCAACAGTTCAATGCTGAAACTACAGAACCCAAACCACCAAAAAAGAAAATCAACCTTCTGCTGGTGACATCTGACTCAGATAATGAAAATGAACATGTCAGTCCACACTGCTTTGGATCGTTACCACCACAACAGTCTAGGGATGGTCTAGACAGTATTTGGTCCTGCCATGCGGGCAGGGGACTGGACTCGATGACCTCTTGAGGTCCCTTCCAGTCCTAGAATCTATGAATCTATGAATAAACAGTGATGTGGATGCCTGTTCTCACTTTCAGGTGACATTGTAAACAAAAAGCAGGCAGCATTATCTCCTGCAAAGGTAAACACACTTGTTTGTCTGAGTGACTGGCTGAACAAGAAGTAGGACTGAGTGGACTTGTAGGCTCTAAAGTTTCATATTGTTTTATTTTTGAATGTGGTTTTTTTTTTTTTAACATAATTCTACATTTGTAAGTTCAACATTCATGATAAAGAGATTGCATGCACTTCAATATTTGTATTAGGTGAACTGAAATACTATTTCTTTTGCTTCTTTTTTACAGAGCAAATATTTGTAATAAAAAATAAATATAAAGTTAGCACTGTACACTTTGTATTCTGTGTTATAACTGAAATCAATATATTTGAAAAAGTGGAAAACATCCACAAATATTTAAATAAATGGTATTCTATTACTGTTTAACCGCATGATTAATCACACGATTAATTTTTTTAAATCATGTTATTAACCATGATTAATTTTTTAATCACTTGACAGCCCTAATAAAAATATGTGCATGTTTTTGGACAGGCATAAATTCATTGTATTGCAGTAATTAAGCTCTACCATTAGTATCTTAGCAGTAGGAATGCTGAAACTTTTAAAAACAAGCACTTCTTTGGCATTGACAAGAAGTTCTATGAGGGGTAAGCAGAGAGGTGGAGGGGTAATTTCAGGCAAACCTGAAGATTATGTGACAGCACTAAGGCCCTACATAATGGAGCAAGGCCAGGCCAAAAAGGTGGCATACACAAGTATGTGAATCTTCAGTGAGCTCCTTTCTGTTGCTGTGGGTATCAGAGCAAAGAAACCTAAGAGGGAAGGGATGAAATGTTGTGGTGGGAGCATATAACTGGCAAGAAATGTTAGCGACAACAAGAAGGGGTTCTACAAATATGTCAGACAGAAAAGAAAGACCAAGGATGATGCTCAATGGAGAAGGTGAGCTGGTAATGGAAGACGATAGAAAGGCAGAGCTGCTCAATGCCTAATTTGCTTCAGTCTTCTCAAAAAAATAACATGTGACCAGACAACTAGTGAAGTTCCCATAGACAATAAAAGGGAAGGTATGCAGACCAGGGTAAGTAAAGAATATGTCAGAGATATTCTGACTAATCTGAATGAATTCAAGTCAGCGGGGCCTGATGCTATTCCCCCCAAGGTGCTGATGGTATTAACTGAAGAAATCTTGGAGCCACTGGCAATAATATTTGCACACTCGTGGATGACAGGAGAGGTCCCGGAAGACTGTAGAAGAGCTAACGTGGTGCCCATCTTTAAAAGGGGGGGGAAAGGAGGACCCTGGGAACTATAGACCAGTCAGCTTGACCTCTACAACTGTGAAGCTACTAGAGCAATGTATAAAATATTCAATTTGTGAATACCTGGGGGATGAAGGGGTGATCAGCATAGATTTACTAAGAACCAGCTTGATTTCCTTCTTTGACAGGGTAACTAGTTTAGTAGATAGGGGGAATGCGGTAGACATAATATACCTGGACTTCAGCAAGGCTTTTGACACAGTCCCACACGACATTCTGATAAGTAAGCTGGAGAAATGTGGGCTTCACAAAACTAACGTTAAATGGATACATAATTGGTTAAACAACCACAAACAAAGAGTAACTATTAATGGAATCATGTCAAATTGGAGGGAGGTCTCAAATGGGGTTCCACAGGGCTCTGTTCTGGGTCCCGTGTTTTTTAACATCTTTATTAATGACCTGGAGAGCATATTGATCAAATTTGTAGATGACACAAAGCTGAGGGTCAAGGGGGCTGCAAACACTTTGGAGGATAGAGCTAATATTCAAAGGGATCTTGATAAATTGGAGAACTGGGCTATAGACAAGAAAATGAAATTCAACAAAAACAAATGTAAGGTGTTACACTTAGGGAAGAAAAATCAGTTGGACAAATACAGAATGAGGGATAACTGGCTTGGCAGGAGCTCTGCTGAGAAGGATCTGGGTGTTGTGGTGGATCACAACCTCAGCATGGGTCAGCAATGTGATACTGATGCAAAAAAAGGAAATGCAATTTTAGGTTGCATTAGCAAAGGCATCGCATGCAAGTCACGGGAGGTGACAGTACAGCTTTACTCATCACTGATTAGGCCTCAGCTGGAGTACTGTGTCCAGCTTTGGTCACCAATGTATAGAAAGGATATAGAGAAACTGGGAAGGATGCAGAGGTGAGTGCCAAAGATGATCAAAGGGATGGAATGCAAGCCATATGAGCAAAGGCTGAAGGAATTCGGTATGTTTAGTTTGGAAAAGAGGAGATTAAGGGGGCACATGATAGTGCTCTTCAAATACTTGAAAAGCTGCCATTAAAAAGTGGAAAAGTTGTTCTCTCTTACCACAGAGGGTAGGACAAGAGGCAATGGGTTCAAACTACAGCATGGCAGATTTAGATTAAATCTCAGGAAAAACTTCCTAACTGTAAGAACAGTAGGACAATGGAACAGATGCCTAGGGAGGTCATGGAAGCTCCTTCACTGGAAGTTTTCAAAAGGAGGCTGGATAGCCAACCATCTTGGATGGTTTAGACACAACAAATCCTGCATCTTGGCGGGGGTGCGACTAGATTAGACGTTCTCAAACTGGGGGGCACGGAATGTATTCTGCGGGGACAGGAGAAGCTTTAAGGGGAAAGAAAAAACTTGCTGCACACATTCAGGCCTGGTCTACACTTACCCCCCAATTCGAACTAAGGTACGCAACTTCAGCTACGTGAATAACGTAGCTGAAGTCGAAGTACCTTAGTTCGAACTTACCTCGGTCCACACGCGGCAGGCAGGCTCCCCCGTCGACGCCGCGGTACTCCTCTCGTATAGCTGGAGTACCGCAGTCGACGGCGATCACTTCCTGGTTCGACTTATCGTGTCCAGACAAGACGCGATAAGTCAAACCCAGAACTTCGATTCCCAGCAGCCGAACTAGCGGCTGGGTGTAGACATACCCTCAGAGCTGAGCAGCTGGAGAGCTATGCCTGCTGGCTGGATGCCCAGCACTGACGGCAGTGCCACCTCCAGCAGCAACGCAAAAGTGAGAGTAGTATGGAGGCAGCACTGCTTTCAGAGCTGGGTGTCCAGCCAGCAGCTTCTGATCGCCGACCGCCCAGCTCTGAAGGTAGCACTGCTGCCAACAGCAGCAGAGAAGGGTGGCAATACCATACCATGCCGCCCTTACTTCTGCACTGCTGCTGGTGGCGGCGTTCCCTTCAGAGAGGGGCACCCGGCTAGCAGCCACCACCCACCGCTCTGCCTTCAGAGCTGGGTGGCCGGAGAGCGGCAGCTACTGGCTGGGTGCCTAGGGGGAGGCATAAACTACTACAGACACAAAGAAGGGCGGCGCGATCAAATAACTTTGCAAACCACTGGACTAGATGACTCTTGCCGATCCTTCTAACCCTATGGTTCTATGATTTTATAAGACTGTGCTTCATGATTTTAAAGAGCTTGACAGATAAATTATGTCTCACAAATTGGTCTAATGCAGGATTTCTGAAGGAAGTCACTAACTGCACAGAGGTTAGTAGAAATACACACATTCTACTTCTCCGCAAGCCTGGTAAAAAGATGCTGTTCACAATGGCATTTCAGAAGCCAATTTGTGGACAATGTGCTGATAAGTCAAATCAGTGACCAAAAGTAAACTCAAGGCACCAGCACTGTTCACACTTCTTAAGTAAAAGCAGGTTTACGATTCTGGCTGATCAATTTGCACTGAGTCCATTAGCTAGTGTGGCATTTCTATAGGCTTTCTGTTTAAATGTAGCTTTCTTTGCTGAGCAATCTGTACACCCTGGAGGCTAACTAACATTAATAAAACAGTAGCCATGTTTTGTATTTCATGGCAGGGGAAAACCTCCAATAGCAATCCTGCAGAGTTCTTTCAAGTGGCCTGAAAATGTCAGTTCCCTAGTGAGGTTTAAACAGAGTCCTGAGAACAATATCTTCCTTGCACTGAGCAAGCCAACAAGTTAATAGGGATTTCTGCCCCAGGCAGAGGTCACAGAATGTAGTGGTTTTGCTTCTACTTGCTCATTTGTAAGTCTTTCTGCTATTTATTCTCACATTCTATTTGATGCCATGTGTCTAGAACCAATCACTATGTATGAAGAGATTCAGCAAAAGCTTTAAAAGAAGGAATTAATTCCATTCAGCATCCCTCAGTCAGTAAAACTCAAAGAAAAAAAAAAACAAAGGCCAGGTCCCTCACTTTCATCCTGAAGAAATGGCAGAAGCTCAACTGAGGCCTGTTTTGGCTTTCTATGCTCCACCAATATTATTCAAAGTACAGATCTCAGCAATGCATGGAAAACTGTACAGAATGTATCTGCAGCTCTTGCAGTCCAATCCAACACCCATTCAAATCCACAAAAAGACTCCCACTGACTTAAATGAGGCTTGAATCGGGCCTTCAGAAGCTCCAACATTTTGTTTGGAGTTTATTTGATTAACTAGATAGATTCTTCCCTCAGTTTACACCGGTGTAACTCAGATTCCGAATTACCATCTCCAAGACAATTGAGTCCTCCTGATTCACAGTGGCGTAACTCACACTAGAATCTGGCCTTATGTATAGATCCCCAGAACACCAAACTCATTTTTGTTTGGAGTGAAACATGCAGCCAGACAATAACACACTTGCCCAGTCTACAAAGGATTCACCATCTAGACTGGTGTTGGATTAAAGCATTTTAGAGTAATATGAAAATGTTAGAGCTAGCTAATTTAATAACCCTTCCTCCTGAGCCACTGCCAGCTATCAGTGAGGGAACAGAAAACAGAGACATAACACATCATTAAGAATCAACATAAGAATAAGGAGAATAAATATATATATTTAAAAAATGATACTGAAATGTGATAATATCATTACATAGAAATAACTCATGGAATGGCATGGTATTGCTGAGACAAATTTCAATACTTTATAGATGCCATTTTTGCTGACATGGAAAATATTTGACAATGGCTAACAGACAGTTAAGCTTACTGTAGCCTGCTGGAAAGTTTCTGGATGAGGTCCGCTTCTCTCCTTTTGAAAGTGAACGGGACAATGTGATTACTACCCAGTGTTGCTTGTGTATCACTTCAGCCAGGAAAAGAGTTGTGAAAATGACAGGAAAACATGGTGCTGTTATCACATGACACAATAACGTAAAACATATACGCATCTAGACATACTGCCTTTGGCATGGCTAGCATAAGAAATTAGTGCATGTTATATTTTTCTTCCCCATTAAGCCTAACTAATGCACCTCTCTTCAAATGGAGCAAAGCAGTTCTTGCATTTGAAGTTCTTTGAGCTGCACTGTTACTGTTAATACATTATATTGTATGCCTTTTATTTTCGTAAAACAATGGAAATATTATTTTCAGTTGTAATGTTAAAAACACCAATCATTGGAATCAATTTTACTAACAAAATAACTGAATATTAATAACACTCAGACTGCATAGATTCACCACATTGATCACCATCACATAACTTCCTCTTGGCTCTGATAAAGGAGAATTTCTTACCACAAAAACTAGTGTGTCTTGGATCCACCAATCTAGGAGTGGTGGCCATTCCCATTTAGACCTGTTAGTCAAGGTGAATCAGCCCATCCACTACTGAATACTTTTTTATGCCTTGGGCACACTATATCCTTCCCTTTTATTTCCAGATAGATCTCTGCAGCTAACAGAAGAGCTCAAGGCTAACTATTACTGTACACTGTGTGATCAGGCTCTAGATTAGAGCCTCTCACAAGCATTCCAGGTAAGAAATTTCCCTTTCCCATGACTAGGATCCACTCTTTCAGCATTGATGGGTTCTGGGTTGTACCCCTTACTAAGGGCTATGGGGAGGACAGACAGAAAATGATCACTCAAATACCTGTACATACAAATAAAGCAATGACCAACAATGTTCAGAAACAAATGCATGCCTTTGCTCAGCTCATCATCTGCAAACGCCCTAAAACTAAATTTATCTGTTACAACTGCTCTTAAAGCCATTGTGCTAACATAGCCCTTGTGACTTTTCTTACACTCTTAACAAAAAAAGTTCTTTCAGGGACTCAAGCTAAGTGCTAGGGAACCTAAAAGCTCTAGGTTGCATTGGTTTCTCCGTTTGAGCAGGGTGTAGAAGAAGTTTAGGTAATGACACTTCTTGGCTAATTCTGAAATTCAGTGCAACTTTGGAGGAAAACATGATCCTGAAAGTAACACATTGGTATCTGCTGCAGAAGAGGATAGGTCTGAAGCAAGGGAATCATCCAGCTAGGAGAGAAAAGAGGGATTGCCTATCCAGAAGGCTGCATTTATCACAACTACTTCAGTGACCACAAGACAGGCCACAGCAAGACTAACTGGAAGATCCTAGTACAACACCAAACATGACATGTATTTTGAAGGCAACCCTCAAATATGTCATGGGATTGAGGAGGTGACTGACCATCAAATGTATCAATGCTCTATAGTCCCCTAAGTCTAGTACTATTGTGACAGACTTTAAATGTTGGGTCCATTTAAAATGGTTGTGTCTGCCCTGACTATTTCAGATCTACGAAGTACTTTGGCTAAACAGCTAAGGAAGCTCTCCTGAAGCAAGGCCAACAGCTGCCAGAGAATCATTTTATCTTCTTTAATCTACAGGGAAATGAAAGTTATTATGATAAAAAGGGAGAAATACCTGTTTGGAACATCAGAGAGAATGCATATGCCCACTGGATTACACAGGAGCCCACATCCTCCTGGAAGATGGCTATCACCCGTAACCAAGCTGTCCTAACCTGGTAATCAGAAGCTATTTTGGTGGACTTTACTCATCTCTAATTGATTGTGTCTGCTTGCCAGCCAAGGTATCACTGAGACCAAGCATGAAGGAGAAATGGTCTGTCCAGCTCTACTCCAAATATTCTAGGTGTTCCACAAAGGAGGGAATCAGGCCTAGCTCAAGGAAAGAACTTCCCAGGACTGCCATTAATTCACGAGATCCATTGGAATTCTGACTGAGACATCTGACTCTCCTTTGCTTTGAGGCCTCCCAACATGCAAAGCCTTGATGATGGGGCACAATTCCACCCATCTGAGATTCACAGCAGAGGGCTGTAGTCACCTAATCACAATACATAAGGAACCTAATTAATTTTAGTCCCGTTCCGAAGTCTACTTCTCCAATGAGTGGAGTGGCTAGAATAATTTAATCATGCAGGCCAAAAAACAAACTCATCCAATTACACAAAAGCTTGATGCAGAGCATGCAGTGTTACTATGGCAGAATAGCTCCTCTGCATGGGATCTTCTTGATGGATTCTGATACCACTGCAGATTTTTCTGATGCATCTCATCCATTCAGCCCAGATTATTTCAACTTCCCACACTATAAGGTGAAAAGATAACATCAGCAAAGAGGAAAAAAATCTGACAATGGTGGCCTGGAAGAGTGAGCCACAGTTCTTTGAATTTGCATCTTTTCCTCTTTTTGTTGTCCATTTCATGGTGCTTGGCAAAAGACAAAGGCGTGATTTCAGAGGAAACGACTGTCAGGCTTGGTCTACACTTACCCCCCAAGTCGAAGTAAGGTACGCAAATTCAGCTACGTGAATAACGTAGCTGAATTCGACATACCTTACTTCGAACTTACCGAGGTTCAGACGCGGTCCACACGCGACAGGCAGGCTCCCCGTCGACTCTGCGGTACTCCTCTCGTTGAGCTGGAGTACCGCAGTCGACGGCGAGCACTTCCTGGTTCGATTTATCGCGTCCAGACCAGACGCGATAAATCGAACCCGGAACTTCGATTGCCAGCCGTCAAACTACCCGGTAAGTGTAGACTAGCCCTCAGTTTTGAACCAGTGGACCAGAGGGTTCGAAACAGCTCTGAGTAACCAAACAAAAATACAAACTGCTGCTCATATGACAATGAGATGACTTTAATACTTAAAGAACAAAGTACTTGGTTTCTGTTTTGATTAAATTCAGAAGGAGCCTGAATATAAGACTGTGAATGACAAACTTTAATTGTTAGGAAAGTTAACAGAGCAAAAAATTTACTTGGGTTTTGGGAGGCAGGGTCAGACCAAAGGTCCATCTATCCCAGTAACCTGTCTTCCGACAGTGGCCAATACCAGGTGCTTCAGAGGGAATGAACAGAACAGATAATTATCATCCCCTGTGATCCATCCCCGTCACCCATTCCCAGCTTCTGGCTAACAGAGGCTAGGGACATCGTCCCTGCCCATCCTGGCTAATAGCCATTGATGGACCTATCCTCCATGAATTTATCTAGTTCTTTTTTGAACCCTGTTATAGTCTTGGCCTTCACAACATCCTCTGGCAAAGAGTTCCACAGGTTGACTATGCATTTTGTGAAGAAATACTTCCTTTTGTTTGTTTTAAACCTGCTGCCTATTATTTTCATTTGGTGATCCCTAGTTCTTGTGTTATGTGAAGGAGTAAATAACACTTCCTTATTTAATTTCTCCACACCAGTCATTATTTTATAGATCTCTATCATATCCCCTCTTAGTTGTCTCTTTTCCAAGCTGAAAAGTCCCAGTCTTATTAATCTCTCCTCATATGGAAGCTGTTCCATGCCCCTATCATTTTTGTTGTCTTTTTCTGAACCTTTTCCAATTCCAATATATCTTTTTTGAGATGGGGCGACCGCATCTGTATGCAGAATTCAAGATGTGGGCATACCATGGATTTATATAGAGGCAATATGATACTTTCTGTCTTATTATTTATCCCTTTCTTAATTATTCCCAACATTCTATTAGCTTTTTTGACTGCCACTGTGCATTGAGTTGATATTTTCAGAGAACTATCCACAATGACTCCAAGATCCCTTTTTTTGAGTGGTAATAGCTAATTTAGATCCCATCATTTCATATGTGTAGTTGGGATTATGTTTTCCAATGTGCATTACTTTGCATTTATCAACATTGAATTTTATCTGCCATTTTGTTTCCCAGTCACCCAGTTTTGTGAGATCCCTTTGTAACTCTTCACAGTCTGTTTTGGATTTAACTATCTCGAGTATTTTTGTATCATCTGCAAATTTTGCCACCTCATGATTTACTCCTTTTTTCAGATCATGATTCACTAGCCTTCATATCTGGAGTCCTGGGTATAAGACCACCTTAAATCACAAATATAATGACTCTGGGGGCCTCTATGTAATCCCTCTCAGACATTTCTCCATGTCACAAAAACAACAAAAAATGAATCAAGTGAGGCCCAGCAATAATAGGCTGAGAATACACCTGGTCAAAAACAAAGTGCACGGCTAGTACTGTATACGCACCTAAGACTAACCAATGCTAGTACTGTGTTACTTTTTAAACATCACTATTCACCCAATATTTGTTAATAGAAAAGAAAGAACATAGACCCGTCCACTCTTTTACACTGAAATATTGATATACACTTTGACAAAGTAGGAGCCACTGGCTTCAGAGTAGGCACATAGTCCTTGAACATAAAAAGACCAACACTTCTGAAAGTGGATGCTCCAGACTCTTACTGGCTGTTCCTAACAGTATCGGCAATGAAGGCTCAAAGAGAAAAATGCCTCATATTTTCTCTGCTAGGTGTGAAGCATCACTTTTAGAATGACTTGTAGCAGCTTCCCAACTTCAAAAAAGTTGAATACACTTAAAATATACTGTCACTAAATAAAGTGGATTAAAATTTTATTTAAATAACAAAATGTAGAGAGAGCTATGTTCAGACATTATATATTTTCTCTCTAATCTTTCAGTTATAGTGATCTTCGGTGTCACTGCAGCACCAATAGATGAAATATACAGAAAGGAGTGAGAGTTTGTATTTGCGCCTGTCCCAAGAGATCTGCTTTCTGTGGTTCTGAGGGAAATTGGCACAGAAAATGGCAGCAGGAAATGGGAGAGGCATTACCGTTGAATGCATCTGTCCTTATCTACAGTAGATGTGGACTTCAATCTTACAGCTAGGTTGTAAAAACACCTTACAACAGAGATAATTTCTTCTTGTCCCTTCACAGCACCAAGCACACTGAGTGCTCAGAAAGTAACAAATAATCAGTAACAAGGCAGGAAGCTTCCCACAATCATAGGCACTCACACAGCGGTTTTTCACTACAAAGAATGCATTGTGTGTCTACTGGCTGTCAGGGAAGGACTAATCTTGAAATGGCAGAAGGCACCCATTCACATCAGGTAACAGTAGTGTCACTGTGGTGTCCTGGATGCACATCAGGCAAATGTGATTTCTGTTTTGACTAGAAATACACACTTGGTAGCAGAAGGGAAAGCAGCAGGTGTTATTTACATGGAAGCTCTCTCTTAGAGCAAAATGTGTTCTCATGATAAAAGATTCACGATAGCAGAAGACGGGCTAAGGGGTGGAGGGTTGAGCCTCTCTGCTAGGCCGGCTGTTAAAGCACTGTTTAATGGATTTTTTTTTAAAGAAAGTAATGTATCTGACCAGTTTCACTATTCGCTCCTGACTACAACCCATGAATTACTGTATTTTAATTACTGATTAATATCATTTTTTGACTGTTCTACCCCAGGTTTTTTTTGATGGAGATTTGCAAAAGTTAATGAAGTCAATGGGAGCAAAGATAGGCTAATGCTAAGTACTTTTACAAAGCCTGCCCTATGTGCTTTTGCTAGCACATGGTCTTCACTGTAGTCCCATCCCATATGGTCATTTCCTCCATTCGTGCAGGTCTTTCACACAGCAAGAGACGAAGACAATTTAAAAAAAAAAAATCAGTAAACAGTGCTTGTATTATCACAAAAACAGGTAGGAGACACATGGACTGATGAAGAACCTGAAATTACTTGTAACTAATTTTTTAGTAAGTGTCAAGTTGGGGGTGTCCCTTTAAGAATCATGATAGAATGCTAAAAGCAAAAGTGTATTTTCCTTTTAACTGTATCTATGGTGGGTTAGGAAAGAGCTTTAGTTACATTACATTCTGAAAACCCGACAACCTAATAAAGTTAGAGGGTTATGACTACTGATCTAACCAGACTGTGTGCACACTCTTTGTACACAAAGGCAATCAGAGGTGCAGCAAGCAGATACATATTTTAAAAACTGCTTTAAAAACACAAATGTTTCAGTCCTTCTAAAGTCTTAAATTACACCTCTACCTCGATATAAGGCGGTCCTCGGGAGCCAAAAAATCTCACCGCCTTATAGGTGAGACCGCGTAATATCGGGTTCGGGCCAGCACACCGTGCCGGACTGGACCGGCTTCCCCGGTGGTGATTTAAAGGGCCCGGTGCTCCAGCCGCTGCAGGGAGCCAGCCCGGGCCCTTTAAATCACCGCCGGAGCTCTGGCAGCGGGGCTTGGGCGGGTATTTAAAGGGCCCGGGGCTCCACACGAATTTGGATATAACGCGGTAAAGCAGTGGGGCTCGGGTGGCACTTTAAAGGGCTCCCCCCTGCTTTACTGTGTTATATCTGAATTCGTGTTATATCGGGTCGCGTTCTATCAGGGTAGAGGTGTACCTTCAAATAAAAAAGCAAAGAAGTATCTCACATATGATGCACCAAGAACTCTATCTTTCAAAGTCCTTATGTGCTAGGCCAAGGTTTCCCTAACCATCCTATCATCCAAGAGGATGAAAGGAATAGACATTTCTCAGATAATCTCTATCATTATATTACACACACTGTGACAACAGAATCTCCCTCATTCAATCCCCCTTTTCAGGCACAAGTAATATTGAAAGCCATATTATTAGATAAGAGGAAAGAGTAAGCCACACAGAGAGAAAGCAGGCACTAAAAGGGGGTATTATTGGCGATTTGCCTCTAAACAGACTTCTAAGAGAAGCATCACATGCCCAACTGTGGGCCATTTCAAGTAGTTCTGATGAAGGGGAGGATGCACAGAAACAATTCCACCTCTCTCTGCCCTCTTTCTTCTCATCATGTACTCCAACCATATTTATGCTGTTGGCCTACAAACTCACACTGAGTTCCCTTTGGAAATCTTCTGTCTAGCTAATCTATTCCAGGATTTCCCCATAAACATAGTATTTAAGTGCTCAATTTCTGTACACACATTGCATATATAGAGCATTATTTTACATAGAGGAAGCAATATGGTTTACTAGTCTTTAAACAACCTGCATGCCTCAAGAGAACTCTGTTAGGCCTGGTCTACACTACGATTTTAGGTCGAATTTAGCAGCGTTACCTCAATTTAAGCCTGGACCTGTCCACACGACGAAGCCCTTTTTTTCGACTTAAAGGGCTCTTTAAATCGATTTCTTTCCTCCACCTCCGATGTGGGGATTAGCGCTGAAATCGGCCTTGCTGGGTTGAATTTGGGGTAGTGTGGACGCAATTTGACGGTATTGGCCTCCGGGAGCTATCCCAGAGTGCTCCATTGTGACCGCTCTGGACAGCGCTCTCAACTCAGATGCATTGGCCAGGTGGATAGGAAAAGGCCCGCGAACTTTTGAATTTAATTTCCTGTTTGCCCAGCATGGAGAGCATAGGTGACCACACAGAGCTCATCAGCACAGGTAACAATGATGGAGTCCTGGGATTGCAAAAGAGCTCCAGCATGGACCAAACAGGAGGTACGGGATCTGCTCGCCATATGGGGAGACGAATCCATGCTAGCTGAACTCCGTTGCAGTAAACGAAATGCCAAAACATTAGAAAAAGTCTCAAAGGGCATGAAGGACAGAGGTCATAACAGGGACGTACAGCAGTGCCGCGTGAAAATTAAGGAGATAAGGCAAGCCTACCACAAAACCAGAGAGGCAAATGGAAGGTCCGGGGCAAAGCCGCAGACATGCCACTTCTACGCTGAGCTGCATGCCATGCTAGGGGGTGCAGCCACCACTACCCCAACCCTGTGCTTTGACTCCATCAATGGAGAATCACGCAACACGGAAGCGGGTTTTGGGGACGAGGAAGATGATGATGAAGAGATTGAAGATAGTTCACAGCAAGGAAGTGGAGAAACCGGTTTCCCCAACAGCCAGGATACGTATTTCACCCTGGACCTGGAGCCAGTAACCCCCGAACCCACCCAAGGTGTGCTCCCGGAACCTGAGGGCAGACAAGGGACATCTGGTGAGTGTACCTTTGTAAATATTACACATGGTTTAAAAGCAAGCGTGTTTAATGATTAATTTGCCCTGGCATTCGCGGCCAGTACAGCTACTGGAAAAGTCTGTTAACGTGTCTGGGGATGGAGCGGAAATCCTCCAGGGACATCTCCAGAAAGCTCTCCTGGATGTACTCCCAAAGCCTTTGCAAAGCCCCTGTTTCTGGGGAGGGCTGCCTCATTCCGTCCGCCATGGTAGGACACTTTACCACACCAGGCCAGTAGCACGTAGTCCGGAATCATTGCATAACAAAGCATGGCAGCGTATGGTCCCGGTATTTGCTGGCATTCAGACAACATCCGTTCCTTATCTCTCTGTGTTATCCTCAGGAGAGTGATATCATTCATGGTCATCTGGTTGAAACAGGGTGCTTTTATTAAGGGGACATTCAGAGGTGCCCGCTCCTGCTCGGCTGTTTGGCTGTGTGGCTGAACAGAAATGTTCCCCGCTGTTAGCCACGCGGTGGGGGGAGGGGTGAAGTGATCATCCCAGAGAATTGCGTGTGTGGGGGTGGGGGGGGGGGGGGGGGGTTATTTGGGTTTGTGCTGCACACTAACCCGCAAACCGCAGCCCCTCCTTTTAAATTGCCAACCCATTTTAAATGGCCAACCCAATGGCCGCTTGGTATGGGAAATGAGGGCGCTGCTGTTTGAAACCATTCCCACATGTTATGAAGGTTAAAGAAGCCAAAAGACTGTGGCTTACCATGGCTGCCTGCAAGCCGAATTCTGTTGCCTGGCACTGCGTGAGTGATCTCTCACACCAAACCGGCAGGCCCTCAATATAAGAGGCAAGATGCAACCTTGTAATGAAAGCACATGTGCTGTGTAACATGAACAGCAAGGTTTAAGGGGAAAGAGTGATCCTATTGTTCTCTAAAATGTGTCTTTTTAACTACCAATCTCCCTGTTCCCCCCACCAACTGCAAATGTTTCTTCTTCGCAGAGGCTAGCGAAGATTAGAAGGCGAAAAAAACGCACTCGGGATGAGATGTTCTCGGAGCACCAACTGTCCTCCCACGCTGACAGAGCACAGCAGAATGCGTGGAGGCAGACAATGTCAGAGTGCAGGAAAGCACAATATGAACGCGAGGAGCGGTGGCAGGCTGAAGAGGATAGGTGGCATCAGCTTGCTGACAAAAGGCAAACTGATATGCTCCAGTGTATGGTTGAGCTGCAGGAAAGGCAGCAGGAGCACAGACTGCCGCTACAGCCCCTGTGTAACCAACAGCCCTCCTCCTCAAGTTCCATAGCCTCCTCACCCAGATGCCCAAGAACGCGGTGGGGGGGCCTCCACAAAAGTGCAGTGTGTCCTTGTCCTTCCCTCCTCCCCTACCCCACCCGGCACTTCCCTCCTACCCCACCCCTCCCGGGCTACCTTGGCAGTTATCCCCGTTTCTGTGATGAATTAATAAAGAATGCATGAATGTGAAGTAACAATGACTTTATTGCCTCTGCAAGCGGTGATCGAAGGGGGGAGGGGAGGGTGGCTAGCTTACAGGGAAGTAGAGTGAACCCGGGGGAGGGGAGGTTCATCAAGGAGAAACAAACAGAACTTTCACACCGTAGCCTGGCCAGTCATGAAACTGGATTTCAAAGCTTCTCTGATGCGCACCGCGCCCTGCTGTGCTCTTCTAACCGCCCTGGTGTCTGGCTGCGTGTAATCAGCGGCCAGGCGATTTGCCTCGACCTCCCACCCCACCATAAATGTCTCCCCCTTACTCTCACAGATATTGTGGAGCGCACAGCAAGCAGTAATAACAATGGGAATATTGGTTTCGCTGAGGTCTATCCGAGTCAGTAAACTGCGCCAGCACGCTTTTAAACGTCCAAATGCACATTCTACCACCATTCTGCACTTGCTCAGCCTATAGTTGAACAGGTCCTGACTACTGTCCAGGCTGCCTGTGTATGGCTTCATGAGCCATGACATTAAGGGGTAGGCTGGGTCCCCAAGGATAACTATAGGCATTTCAACATCCCCAACGGTTATTTTCTGGTCTGGGAAGAAAGTCCCTTCCTGCAGCTTTTGAAACAGACCAGAGTTCCTGAAGATGCGAGCGTCATGTACCTTTCCCAGCCATCCCACGTTGATGTGGGTGAAACGTCCCTTGTGATCCACCAGGGCTTGCAGCAGCATTGAAAAGTACCCCTTGCGGTTTATGTACTCGCTGGCTTGGTGCTTCGGTGACAAGATAGGGATATGGGTTCAGTCTATCGCCCCACCACAGTTAGGGAATCCCATTGCAGCAAAGCCATCCACTATGACCTGCACGTTTCCCAGAGTCACTACTCTTGATACCAGCAGGTCTTTGACTGCGTTGGCTACTTGGATCACAGCAGCCCCCACAGTAGATCTGCCCACTCCAAATTGATGCCCGACTGACCAGTAGCTGTCTGGCGTTGCAAGCTTCCACAGGGCTATCGCCACTCGCTTCTCAACTGTGAGGGCTGCTCTCATCTTGGTATTCTGGCACTTCAGGGCAGAGGAAAGCAAGTCACAAAGTTCCATGAAAGTGCCCTTACGCATGCGAAAGTCTCGCAGCCATTGGGAATCATCCCAGACCTGCAACACTATGCGGTCCCACCAGTCTGTGCTTGTTTCCCGGGCCCAGAATCGGCGTTCCACGGCATGAACCTGCCCCATTAACACCATGATGTGCATATTGCCGGGGCCCGTACTTTGTGAGAAGTCTATGTCCATGTCTATTTCCTCATTACTCTCGTCACCATGCTGCCGTCGCCTCCTCGCCTGGTTTTGCTTTGGCAGATTCTGGTTCTGCATATACTCCAGGATAATGCGTGTATTGGTTATAGTGCTAATAATTGCCGCAGTGATCTGAGCGGGCTCCATGATCCCAGTGCTATGGCGTCTGGGCTGAAAAAAGGCGCGAAACCATTGTCTGCCGTTGCTTTCACGGAGGGATGGAGGGAGGGAGTGGGGGCCTGACGACATGTACCCAGAATCACCCACAACACTGTTTTTGCCCCATCAGGCATTGGGATCTCAACCCAGAATTCCAGTGGGCGGCAGAGACTGTGGGATAGCTACCCACAGCGCAACGCTCCAGAAGTCGACGCTAGCCTCGGTACTGTGGACACACTCTGCCGACTTAATGCACTTAGAGCATTTTGTGTGGGGACACACACAATCGACAGTATAAAAACGATTTCTAAACAACCGACTTCTATAAATTCGATCTAATTTCGTAGTGTAGACATACCCTTAGACATACCAAAGGCCTTCATTAATCTATTGGAATGGGAAAATATATTGTGCCAATATTTTAAAAGGGTAAATGGGGTGACCTGATTAATTACAGGCCTGTCAGTCTGACATCAATCCCAGGCAATATAAAGGAGTGGCTGATATGGGACTTGATTAATAAAGAATGAAAGCAGGGTAATGTAATTAATGCCAATCAATATGGAAAATAGAAATATTTTATGGAAAACAGATACTGTCAAACTAACCTGATATCTTTTATTGGTGACGTTACAAGTTTGGCTGATAAAGGTAATAGTGCTGACATGATATACTAGATTTCTGTAAGGCATTTGCTTGGTACCACATGACATTTTAATTAAAAAAACTAGAACAATATAAAATCAACATGGCACACATTACATGGACTAAAAACTGGCTAACGGATAGGTCTCAAAATGTAACTGTAAATGGGGAATCATCACTGAGTAGGTGTGTTTCCAACAGGATCCCGCAGGGATCATTTCTTGGCTCTACATTATTTAACATTTTTATCAATGACCTGGAAGAAAACATAAAATCAGCACTAATAAAGTTTGCTGATGACACAAAAATTGGGCGAGTGGTGAATAATGAAGAAGACAGGTCACTGATTCAGAGCGATCTGGACAGTTTGGCCAGCTGGGAGCAAGCAAATAATGTGTTTTAATATGTTTAAATGTAAATGTATACATTTAGGAACAAAGAATGTGGGCAATACTTACAGGATGGGAGACTCTATCCTGGGAAGCTGTGACTCTCAAAAAGATTTAAGGGTCATGGTGGATAATCAGCTGAACATAAGCTCACAGTGCGACACTGTGGCCAAAAGAGTTTTTCTAAAAAATCTGCTCTAGAAATTATTTTGGGGCAGGTCTCTGGCCTGTGTTATACAGCAGGTCAGACTGGTTGATCACAATGGTCCCTTCTGGCTTTGGAATCTATTAATCTTAAATATACTATTGAAAATACTGGCTTTTGGATAAAGTGGGGAGTAGCAGTCCTGTCTATCTCCCTTCCAGAACGAGCTATGATTATGAAGCCATTACAATCCCTCCAACATGCCAGCAACTGATGGCTCAAGGAGACAGTGTGCAGAAGTCCATGCCAGGCTAACAGCTTTTGACAATTAACTACCATTTTCCAGGTCTCTCTCAGCCTGCTGGAGATGACTGTACCAACATATCTAACTGCTAGTTGGCCTTCCCTATAACTGATAGCACCAGTGAACCTCTGTTTCCTCCCACTATCAAGGACACAACCAGCTTCTACTTTTCCAGTCTCCCACATACTTAATTGCCCTAACTTGTAACTCATTGCAGCTGAACCACACAGAGGTAATGAGATTCAACAGACAGGCTTTGCTCCAAGTCTGACATACCTACTTGATTCTTACAGCAAGTAAGGGAATTATCATTCTCCATGACTCACTGACTGCTCAGTTCTTCATGCCCTTTCACCTTGCAGAAAAGCCAGAGGTCTCAATTCCTAGGACAGAACTGGCAATCAGTTTGACATTCCACAGCCCAAGAGCAGGCATTACTTTTTATAGTAATAATTGCTAATTCAAAGGTCCACCATTGAACTATCCAGGCTCTGACCACTGTGATGCAGAGTGGGCTCCTAACTACTGCAGAGGTGGGCCAACTTTTCCAAAACCAAGTAATTAAAGTCAGGCTCCGATCGGCCAGTAGTTAGGGCACGAGCCTGGAACTCTGGAGATCTAGTTTCAAGTCCTTTCTGTGCAACAGACTTCCTGTGTGTCCTTAATGGTCACTTAGTCCCTTCTATAAAATGGGATAAATAGCATTTCCCTATCTGACAGGAGTTTGTGAGGATAAATATATTAAAAAGAGTATGAAGCACTAAGATACTACGGTGACGGGAGCCAGATAGGTACCTGATATCATATTACGTTAGATTTAGGCACCTGAATATAAGTGTCCACATGTTCAGGAGTGACAAGCATCCACAAATCCCACTGGAGTGAACGGAAGCTGTAGCTGAACGTCTCACAAGTTAGAGAACCTACTGGTGTCAGAGAAGAAAGACCAGAAGTTCTGGCAGCATAGTGCTTTCTGATTCTTATATGTCAAAACCAGTGAGAAAGAAGAAAACAGTCCTCTCATATCACTATTGCTGCTGGAGCCATAGGGATTTCTGCAGCAATTCACTAAGGCGGGGTTCTCAAACTGGGGGTTGGGAACCCTCAGGGGGCCGTGAGGTTATTACATGGGGGGTTGCGAGCTGTCAGCCTCCAGCAATTATAATGGTGTTAAATATATTTAGAAGTGTTTTTAATTTAAAAGGAGGGTCGCACTCAGAGGCTTGCTATGTGAAAGGGGTCACCAGTCCAAAAGTTTGAGAACCACTGCACTAAGGCATGGCAGATACCAAAGAGCTGCTCAGCAGAGGGCACAGAGACTTACAGTGGAAACAAATTAGAGAATAGGAAAAGAAGTTAATCGGGGTGCAGAATAACTTAATAAATACAAAGCTATCAAACAACCTCTCTCCCTGCCATCCCTACCTACCTACAAATAACATCAGTGCAGAATCTCTGCGCTGTAAGACTGCCATGTTAAGAGAGAATCCTAAAACTCAGTAGGAAAAATGAAAACAGCAGCTAGAAACAGCTTCCGGTAACACCTGCAATCCAGATTCCAAAGATGATCTCAACAATATCTTCTTCAAAGAGGAGGTCCCCTTCACCAGGCCAAAGACACTAAACAAAGATGCTTTGCAAACCACACCAGCTCTTCACAATCTTCAGCCACAGATATCTTTAGACAATTGAACTGTCATATTCTGAAGAGATGCAAATATCCAGACACAATCCAACAATTTATCAAGAAAGTTATTAGTGATGAAGAATGGAAAAGAAAGATCCTATTGACCCAAAACCTACTGTGAGCTCTGCTCACCCCGTCAGGGAACAGAAAGGTATCATATGACCTGTGCCCAATTAATAGCGTCCAATTAAGTGTGCTTGAATATCAAGTACATGTGATAAACTGTTACAGACAAGCAACAGACCCAGAATTATTCACAGGTCATTTCTGGGAAATAATTTTGAACAAGGAAATTTAAGAAAATTCCACTTTTGTTCTTGGACAATTTGCAAATAGAAAGAGATGAAATTTGTCTAATAATTTACGCATGACGTTTTATTCACCCAGATGTAAGTATCTCACCTATAAAGCAGCTGGCAACCAGTTAATAAAAAGCCACGAAGAATGCACAAGAAGCTATCTAAGAGCTTTGGGGCACTAGATTCACGAGATTCTGGCCCTAGCCACAAAGCCCTTTCCACCTTAATAACAACATCCTTGGTACCTCCTTAAACTGAACAAAAGTGAAGGAAGATGCAGAGTCCCACTTGTAAGAGGATCTGAATTTGCTCATGAAGGATTCTGGCTTTAAACTCTATGACTCTAATCTTGCATCAGTAGAGGAGGCTCACTGTACAACACGAGCCTATTGTTCCACTGGGCAGTCAGCTGCAAAGCCTCTTGGTGAGTCCTCTCAGCTCCCACTGCACTGCCAGAAGCCTACATAAGGATGAGCCAGTGCCAGGAAAAATCAGAGACCAGATGCTCAGATTCTATGAGGATGAGCAGCAGGTAAAACAGATTGACAGTCCAACAGGTACTTCAGAAGGCGGGCTCATGACTTTTACAAGAAGTCACTTAATCCTGACAGCTTTCCAAACTAGCTTGTAATGGTACATGCTCAGACAACCTAGTGACCGAGGGGCCACAGAAACAGACGGATGTGTGCTATCTGTGTAAAAGTGCTCATTGAGTCAATGCTCAAGAAAGAATACACTGAAGAATAGGTAACCAAGGCACAGTCCTTACATCTACTCATATCCTAGTACACAAGGATAAACTGTGCAGGGTGAACCTGGTACCAAAATACCAGTACACTGCAGGAATAACAACCCTTCCCAGAAAGCCTGTACCAAAACCTAAATCACTGCATTCAAAAGTATGCTACTAAATTTGTTCAATGAACTATTCAGTTCTAACTATTATAATGAGAGCCAGGTGTAGTGCAGACAGATTCTGTGTAATCATTCCATACACCACCGCGCCAGTCAAAGAATCCTTCCTGTATTCGTTCTATTTGCGTCTGTCTTCAGCAGGGATTGCTAGTCATACATTACTGTAGATCTTGTGTAATGCATACCAATAACCAACAAGAACTTGGCTGAGCTGACTACATTAATTTTACTTGTGAACTAAATTCCATTTGGATGCAGAAGACAGAAGGTGAAAGGGGCCACACTTTACCTTAAGGGTCCATTTATAAATAGTTTAGGAAGAGTGAATGGTGAATTGTTATTATAGATTATAGATCAATAAATTGCTTATAATCATGGCTAATAACCATTTCTAACACCTTCCACCAAAGTTTATAATCATCTGTAATACATACTAGAAATGTCTATAACATGTATATGTCTATTAATCATTGATTAACCTTTTATAAACTATAAATGCAACCATAATAAAAAATGTGACTATGAAAGGATTGTGTATTGCCTCATGCACCTCATAGCTAAGTAAAGCACCTCATCCATAATACTCACTTTTACCTTTTTGTCAGGCCCCCATCAAAGGCAGCCTCCTTATTCAAGACAACACTTCAGCTTGTGCTTAAATCCTATTGACTTCAATGGAACATAAGCACATGCTTAAAGTTAAGTACATGCTTAAATGGCATAGACTTATGCAAGTGTTTAAGTGAACATAAGAACGGCCCTACTGGGTCACATCAAAGGTCCATCTGGCCCAATATCCTGTCTTCCGACAGTGGCCAGTGCCAGGTGCCCCAGAGAGCATGAAAAGAACAGGTAATCATCAAGTGATCCATCCCCTGTTGCTCATTCACAGCTTCTGGCAAATAGCCATTGATGGACCTATCCTCCATGAATTATCTAGTTCTTTTTTGAACCCTGTTATGGACTTGGCCTTCACAACATCCTCTGGCAAGGAGTTCCACAGGTTGACTGTGCGTTGTGTGAAGAAATACTTCCTTTTATTTGTTTTAAACCTGCTGCCTATTAATTTCATTTGGCGATCCCTAGTTCTTGTGTTATGAGAAGCAGTAAACAACACTTCCTTATCTACTTTCTCTACGGCAGTCACGATTTTATAGACCTCAATCATATCTCCCCTTAGTCGTCTCTTTTCCAAGCTGAAAAGTCCCAGTCTTATTAATCTCTCCTCATACGGAAGCCGTTCCATATCCCTAATCATTTTTGTTGCCCTTTTCTGAACCTTTTCCAATTCCAATACATCTTTTTTGAGATGGGGCGACCACATCTGCACACAGTATTCAAGATGTGGGCATACCATGGATTTATACAGAGGCAACATGATATTTTCTGTCCAATTATCTATCTCTTTCTTAATTATTCCCAGCATTCTGTTTGCTTTTTTGACTGCCGCTGCATATTGAGTGGATGTTTTCAGAGAACTATCCACAATGACTCCAAGATCTCTTTCTTGAGTGGTAACAGCTAATTTAGACCCCATCATTTTATATGTATAGTGCATTCCTGAATCACGGCCTTGGCTATCGACATACCATTTAGATGAATTACACTGTTTTTCTAAACAAGACTTTTTATTTCCAAGAGGCAGAATTATTAGCTGATCAGAAACACTGCACAGACCTTGCACCCTGCATAATGTAAATACTATGAATTTTGTTTTTCATCAACATAAATCACTTGAATAGATACAATATTTTTAAAGCTCATCAAAACAATTACATATTATGGTATTTCTCTGCCTTTGCGTTATATTATCATGATGACAGTGCTAAGTACTGTACAGCTATGCAGGAAAAAAGCGTCATACTATGCCAGAATATCCATACTAAACTCATTAAATAGACACTGTAATCATGGCCACAGTTGGGGCTAAACAAACTGCTCATTCTTTTTAGGCTTCATTAAGTGGTAAGGCTCATGATTAAGCCTACAATTTATCATGGGTATTTTTATTAAAAGTCATGGACAGGTCACGGGCAATAAACAAAAATTCACGGCCTGTGACCTGTCCATGACTTATACTATAAATACCCGTAACTAAATCTTCGGGGGGGGGGAGGGGTGGAGAGCGCTGTTGCGCTGTTGGGGTGTGGGGGCGGGCGCTGCTGGGGGCCGGGACTGGGGCTGGGGCCAGCGGCACCAGCTGCCAGGAATCACCAACAGCAGCTTCTCTAGCTGCCCTGGGACCGCTGCTGGGGGCTGTCGACAGTGGCTGCACCGGCTGTGCAGGCTCTGCTTGGCTAGCCCCAGGGCCACTCCAGCAGCGGCTGGTGTGGCTGGCCTTGGGGCCACCTGAGCAGTGGGCCCCGCCAGCTGCTTGGGTGGCCCTGGGATCAGACACACTGGCTGCTGCAGAAGTCACAGAGGTTCTGGAAAGTCAAGGAATCCGTGACTTCCGCGACCTGCGTGACAGACACGGAGCCCTACTCATGATCCGATAGCCATGTACAGTAGTAAGAACTAGAATCCATCTTCACTCTAAAATCCTCCACTCGAATCCCTTCCATTAGATCAGTGGTTACCAACCGGTCCATCGCGATCGACTGGTTGATCCTAGAGACTCTCCCAGTCAATCGCGATCTCCGGCTGCTAAAAGTCCAGCGGTGTAGCGGGGCTGCCACGAAGGCAGGCTCTGCCTGCCCCCGCCCCACGCTGCTCCCAGAAGCAGCCAGCACGCCCCCGTGGCCGGGAGGTGGGGTCAGGGAACTCCGTGTACTGCTCCTGCCTGCAAGCACCGACCCCGCAGCTCCCATTGGCCGGGAACAGGGAACTGTGGCCAATGGGAGTTGAGGAGAGGGTGCCTGCAGAGAGGGGCAGTGCGCAGAGCCACATGTCCCCTGCCCTTCCCAGGAGCTGCAGGGGCGCGCTGGCCCCTTTCGGGAGCAGTGTGGGGCTGGGGCAGGCAGGGAGCCTGCCTTAGTCCCGCTGCATCACTGACCAGGAGCCACCTGAATTAAGTGCTGCCCGGTGGGAGTCTGCACCCCAATCCCCTGCCCCAGCCCTGAGCTCCCTCCTAGAGCCAGCACCCTGTACCCCCTCCCGCATCCCAATCCCCTGCCCCAGCCCTGACCCCCCTCCCAGTGCCAGCACCCCATACTCCCTTCTGCACCCCACCACTCTGCCCCAGCCCAGAGCTCCCTCCTGCACCCAAACACCCTCCCAGAGCCCACACACCACAACCTCTCCTGCACCCAAACACTCTGCCCCAGCCCGGAGCCCCCTACTGCACCCAAACTCCCTTGCAGACCTCGGACCCCTCACCCCCTTCTGCACCCCAACGCCCTGCCCCAGGCTCAGCCCGGAGCCTCCTCCCACACTCCGAACCCCTCGTCCCCAGCCCAGAGCCCACACCCCCTCCCGAACCCTAACCCCCTCCCCCAGCCCAGTGAAATTGAGTAAGGGTGGAGGAGAGCAAGCAACGGGGGGGAGAGGATGGAGGGAGTGGGCGGAGCTTTGGGGAAGGGAAGGAGCCTCAGGGAAGGGGTGGGGTAGATCCTGGGTTGCACTTAAATTCAAAAAGTGATCTTCTGCATAAAAAGGTTAGAGACCACTGTATTAGATGCTTCAAATTGACATCCTCCAGTCTGAACCTTCCCATAAAGCAGCCACACCAATGTCATCCAGAACAAGGGCAATTAACTTGATTTCTCAGAAGCACCCAAGCCTAGCAGCCACGGGCCCTTTATTCAGGGGAAGAGAGTTTTTAAAGACGAAATCTATAGCATGAATTGTCCATGGGAGATTAACCCAACCAACACTAAGACACTTCAAAAAGTAACCTCCAACTGCATCCAGCCAGTCAATAGGAGCCTGATATTTTAGATGAGCTGCACCCTCTGCCCTTAAGTTAAAATCCAGGTTCTGTCAGACCAAGTAAGGTCCAGAGGCGATGACTCCTCCCCTCCCTCTGCTGACTTCATTAAGGTGGTGTTGCCCCATGGGATCATGTAGGAGGGCGTGTTCAGGGAGCCAAGTTCCAAACTGGTTAGGGCTTTGTTTTGAAATACATCCCAGTTTGTAATCTCAGTCCAAGTCACTCTGAGTCAGGCTTCTATTTAAAGGTGAGTCTAACTCCCCCACCAGATCTTAACTGATTTACCCCAAATTTAGAAAATGTTTAGGGTGAAATCCTAGCCCCACTAAGTCAATGAGAGTTTTGCCACTGACTCCAATGGATGTTACCCTCCATTTTCTGCACTGAGTAGGTGCACAGGGTATTTGGTTAATCAACATCCTCGTCTCTCAACTTTCTGGTCCCTTGAAATGGAGCATAACTTCTGCAGGGATACCCTGACTGACTTCCCCAATGGGCTAGGAGGTGAGTGTGTGATCCCTCTGTCACCACACACAGAGTATTGGGGTTAGGCTCCTAAATGCCTACAGCCCATATTTGTAAAGGTAGTTAGACACCTAAATACCTCTAAAAATCTGACACAAAGTCACTTTTGAAAATTTTACCCCAGATCACATACTGAAACTGCCCAAAAAAATCTACTTTCTTTCAAAAAATTGAGATATTTATTTACTATTAAAGAAAATGATTGGCTCATCACAGTGAACCGAGCCAGGCACAACACAGCTGTCACTGTGGAAGCTTCCCTGTGTACCTCAAATCTCTACCTGAAGCACTTACAGCTGGTTTAGTAGTGATCTTTCCCCTCCCTCTGGCACCATTCAGCCAATGTACATAGCTACTCCGCTGCCTCAGAATCACAGAAGCTAAAACTCTGCTCCTAACTCAAGGTTATCTCGGATGCTATTGTTTCACACTGTTCTCCATTTTTTTCAACAAGATGACAGGAAGAGCTCACAGATGGAGAGTGTGGAGGGGGGATCTAATCTCTGCCCACTGGCAGGAGTAGGAGGGCCACACCTAGGCCGCATAAAAATGGACTGGGTTGCAGCCATACTCATATTTAGTAGAGCTATGACCCACAAAGACTTTAAAAGCCGACAGGCAGCTCTGTCAGATCATTTGGCTCAATATGGAGAGTATTGCTTGTTGAGAACTGTGGTCTTTGGATGGGGTTCCTCTGCATGAAACATAAGGGTGACTTCAGCCTACACTGTGGAATTCTGAAGGACACATTTGGCCTGTGGAATAAACTTTGGTCACCTCTTCTGTAGTGGCGTCTTTGTTTCAGTAGCAGAATTTATACGGACACGTCCTCCTTCCTGACAAAAGCCTCAACAGAACAGAAAACCCCATTCATTACCCTTCTCTTCATTTGCATAATAAGAAACCACAATTTCTTACCTGAAAATCCACCAATCCAGCCTGATCAGTTCCCCGATCACAACCTGTCAATCAAGCAGAATACAACTAATAGGCAATTACATTTCGTGGCACCTGCTGGTCACTACTAACCACTTCCTCTCAGCTTCCCATAAGTTATTTCCAGAGTTCAAAGAAGAAAAAGGTAAAAGAATAATTTGACAACATCAAATTCTGCCCTTTTGGAGGCAGATACAATGGGACAGCCTCCGGATTGGTGGATCCAAGTCACAGAAACCTAAATTTCATGTGAGAAATTAACCTCTCTGTATCTTCAGATCCACCCATCAGGACCAACGGGATGTATACAGCAAAACCCATCAAGACAGGGGAGGTCAGCATTACTGTGCTGAGCCAGCACTGACACATGAAACCAAAAAGCCCAACACCACTCAATCCACAAGGCTTGGAGAAGAAGCAGCAACATAATAAATAGAAAACAACCTCAGTCAGAATGGCCCTTGAAAAGTGGGAGCCAGATGGTCTGAAATATCCAATCCAAATCAATCATCCAGCAATCTTTCTCATCAAAAGTTAGAAAAACAATTCCCACCCTGCTCAGGGACCGGAAAGGCCTCTCCACAGAGGGAAAAGCGCATTTGGAGTCACATGCCGCAGCCCACCAGTGTGTACAGGAGCACAGACCTGTGGAACTGGGCAAGGAGTACAATCAAAAGACAAGAGTCTTGTCTTTGAAAAAGAGAACCCAGAAAGGACAACAATAAAGAGCACAAAGATAAAAAAAGATGTTCTCTCAGCTTGTCCAGGCCTCCCATAGCAAGAAACAATCCTGAAACACAATCCATGATGAGACAGATCACACACCTCTCTGAGTCTATAAAAATGAGCTAATCCACCTTTCAAACAGACACAGCAGACACATTGTTCCATCTTCACCTTCTGTTAGCTTAACACTGTATCTAACCCAGAACAAGTCCAAATTCACTGTGCTCCAGAGAACCAATTATCCTAGCGAACATCCTGATCTCCAGCCCCTTTCACAACTGCAATGCCCACATCACCAGAGTAGTACTTACTAAAGAGCAACGTGACCAGAGTCACTTGCATAAATATGGAACTTAAGATGTCACTGCTTCCAGCAGAAGATTCGTCCGTGCTTGACAGGAACCACTATTTCCCAGATAGACTCCAAGACAGAGACCACTGGAGGTAGGTACACTGTGAAGGCAAGTCACTAGAGATGACCCACTAGGGGAGACTGAATACTTTATGAAGCAGGGTGGAGAGAAGGGCCTGAAAAAAGGAAAGGCTCCAAGGTAGCCTCCTGTGGAAAATCATCAGAGACAGAGAGACTGACTAGCTGGAAAATTCTGGAATCCTCCAGCCAATGACACAATCTGTTTGTGCTTAAAAAGGGAGAGAGAGAATGGCCCCTAAGTGTGGGGCATTTTAAGGAAAAGAGAGCTGGACACCTCTATCCTGGTTCTGGGAGGATGATGTCCCTAAGATCTGCTGAAGTGTTCACAAGAAGTTTCTATATTTTTCACCTACCAGCACTGACTACTTGAGTATCAGAAATATTTTCCTAACTCAGCTGAAACTTGCTCAAAAAGCTCCAAAACAGAGGGAGCTACCAGAGACAGGAACAAACCTCAGGGAATATATTCTGGGGAAGTAGAAGGCACTGAGCTAAAGGGAGGGTGCAGCAACATGCAAAGCAGAAGCATATTAAAAACAAAAACACCACCAAAGAGTCCAGGAGCACCACAGACAGCTGGGGAAACGTCAGGGACAGTCTCTGAGACTCGCCTTTGGCATAACTCTTGATATCTGTTAAAGAAACCTGAAGAGGAAAAATTAGGGACATCTTTGCACACTAGCTGAGCTCTGCCACACTTACAGGTTGTGGGTGGGTCACCCATCAATCCAGATTGGTGGATCTGAGGATACAAAGCTAATATTTTCTGTGACATTTTATCATGTTTAATGTCAGAAGCAGTTCTGTTCTCCACTTACATTCAACTTTTACATAAAACTATTCCTGACTATCTTGCTTGAAAATTCAGTGAGATCTAGTCACTAAGTAATTCCCCAAGATATAGATTTTGGTAAAATTACATTTTTCAGTCTACTACTTTTCATTTTAGTGCTACACAGTGTATCACAGTGTATCACATTTATATGTTTTTCACAAGTAAACACAGGAACAAGAACTCATCTTTAATTAAAAGCAATAAGCACTGAATAGAGAGACAGGAAAATGACAGTGAACAGAACTGGAAATTAGTTATAGGCACAATCTGCTTGTGTATCAGCTATAATTTAAGTGACAGCTCTCTATCAAATCCTGAAAGGCAGTAGCCCCAATTTAAGACAGGAAGAGTCCTAGCTTATCCTTTTTATAATTTATTAAAAATCATTAAAACAAACCCTTTTACACTGATTCGAACTAGTGTTTTTTTTGAACAGCCTATAATATAACTGAAGCAATGAAACTACTTTTAAATTAACATTACATGTTAGCACAATAATTTCAGAATTGTTTCATCAGTGGAGCCTTGATTTTATACTCACATGTGAGGATTTTGGAAAGGAACTCCAGACGTATTGAGAGTAAATCTTGCTGTGGATTTGAAAGGTGGATTTGCAAAATTCAACTTCAATGCTTTGCGTTTACCTGGGAGAAATGAACAGAAAGTAAAATTTTTGTGGGCAATAAAATATCCTGTTCTGCAAGCATCTGGAATTAACCAGAACAACAACAACAAAAATCCCAAAAACATAAAATGTAAGGAAAGGGAAATGTATTTCACATTAGCATTAGCACACAATGCTAGTGGCAAGAAAAGAGGAATGGAATCAGAATTCATTCCCTAACTCTCCCCAACTCACTATATGACTTTGGGTGCCTCTCTGCACCTTCATTTTTCCCCATCACTTGACCTCTCTGCACCTGCGTTTTCCCCCATCTGTAAAATGCACATCTCAAAACTCTCATGTCACAGGAGTGTTGAGATGTCCAGTAAAGCACTTGAAATCTGTGGATGAAAGAAGCTATAAAAGTAGTACAACTATTGTTCTTTCTTGTACATGCCAATATGTGCTCTCCAGCAACTTCCAGACAAAAAACAATGCTAAAATGGAGTTAAGGCTGACAGACCACATCACAAAGGGCCAGCTATCTCCAAGACATAATTGACTTCCTCCACAAACTGCGCAATATTACCTTACTCCCTCAGAATACTGTCCTCACCATCAGGGATGTCACTTCCCTATACAACGACAGCATACCTGGTTGCCTCAATTATTTACAAGACAGCAGAGAACACTCAGATATCCACACCAACACACATTGCCAAATTCATCCATTTCAGCCTCACCCATAGCAACTTTCCGTTCAACAACAAACACTTTATCCAAACCATGGGAACAGCCAGGGGTACTACGACTGCTCCCCAATATGTCAACCACTTCATGGGCCACCTTGAAGAAGAATTCCAAGACAAATGCACAACGAAACCAATGATATACCTGAGATACATTGATGATATTTTCATCCTCTGGACTGACAGGTTAAACTCCTTCATGGATTTCCACCACAATTTAAAACAATCACCACCCCATCCATTAAACTCTCTGTGGAACACTCCCACACTAGCATCAGCTTCCTGGACACCACAATCAGCTTCAGCAACGGAACCCTACAGACAACCATATACAAGAAACCCACGGATCACCACACCTACCTTCACAGATCCAAACACACTAAGAAATCTGTTGTGTCTACAGCTAGGCACTCAGATACCACAGAATATGCTCTGAGGAGAAAATCCAAGATCTACACCTTAACATACTTAAAACTGACTTCACCAAAGAAGGACACTCCACGAGAGAAGTAGATCTCATCATGGAATGGGCCACCCAAATACCCTAACAGGGCCTGCTTCAATACAGAAATAAAATCCCCTCTGACCACACATCCCTAGTTGTCACCTGCTACCCCACCCAGGAAACCATACAGGGTATCATCAAACAATAACAGCCCATACTTGATGGGGATCCCGTCCTGAAAGAAATATTTCCTGAACCCCCATTTCTGACCTTCAAACAACCCCTCCCCTCAAACCTCTTCAAACTAATCATCTCATCATCAAGTAAACTCCCCATAAAGCAGGACACACCAACTCAAAGCAGCACTAGACCCTGCCAGTACAGACGCAAAACCTGCAGACATATCTCCACTGCTAAAATGATCAACATCCCCCACAAAACACCTTTCAAGATCCATGGGTCCTATGCATGCCTAGCACATGTGGTGTACCTTATGCAGGGCACTAGATGCCCCAATAACAACTACATGGGTGAAACCAGACAATCACTATGCTCTCACATGAACTCACACAGGAAAATGATAAAAGACAAAAACACCCTATCACCTGTGGGCGAACACTTTTCACAAAGTGATCACTGACCTATCAGTCCTCATCCTCTAAGTAAACCTGCACAACATGTTCAAAAAATGAGCCTGGGAACTTAAATTCATCATTCTGCTAGACACTAACAATCATGGACTGAACAGAGACACTGGATTTGTGTTTTATTACAACAATCTGTAATCCACTAACCCCTCTCTTTGTCCTATGACGGCAGAGGTGTTAATGGCCACTCTACTTTGAATCTAACAAATTTATTTGAGCATAAGCTTTCGTGGGCTACAGCCCACTTCATCAGATGCACAGAATGGAACATATAGTGAGGAGATATATATACATACAGAGAACATGAAAAGATGGGAGTTCCCCTACCAACTCTAAGAGGCTAATTAATTAAGATGACCTATTGTTAGCAGGAGAAAAAAAAACTTTTGTAGTGATAATCAAGATAGCCCATTTAAGGCAGTTTGACAAGAAGGTGTGAGGATACTTGTGTACTGGTTCTATTTCACTATCACTCTATCACTACAAAAGTTTTTTTTCTCCTGCTGACAATAGCTCATCTTAATTAATTAGCTTCTTAGAGTTGGTAGAGGAACTCCCACCTTTTCATGTTCTCTGTATGTATATATATCTCCCCACTATATGTTCCATTCTACGCATCCAATGAAGTGGGCTGTAGCCCACGAAAGTTTATGCTCAAATAAATGTGTTAGTGTCTAAGGTGCCACAAGTACTCCTGTTCTTTTTGTGGATACAGACTAACACGGCTGCGACTCTGAAATCTATTTTGAATGGTCTCTTACAATATGTGCTAACCACGTATGTTAAACAATCTGTTCCACCTTGCATTTACCTGTGATGCTGGAAGGACCTTTCCCAGACATGCAGAAGAGCTGTGTGTGTCTGGAAAGCTTAAAGAACAAGGAGTACTTGTGGCACCTTAGCGACTAACAAATTTATTTCGGCATAAGCTTTCATGGGCTAAAACCCTCTCCATCGGATGCATGTAGTGGAAAATACAGTAGGAAGATATATATACACAGAGAACATGAAAAAATGGGTGTTGTTGCCATACAAACTCTAACGAGACTAATCAATTAAGGTGAGTTATTATCAGCAGGAGAAAAAAACTTTTGTAGTGATAATCAGGATGGCCCATTTCAAACAGTTGACAAGAAAGCGTGAGTAACAGTAGGGGGGAAATTAGCATGGGGAAATAGTTTTTACTCTGTGTAATGATCCATCCACTCCCAGTCTTTATTCAAGCCTACTTTAATGGTGTCCAGTTTGCAAATTAATTCCAGTTCTGCAGTT